>NC_081408.1:276284403-276646903 GCF_030272615.1 Cryptomeria japonica | reverse complement strand
GAGTGTACCTTTTTGGTCCAAAGGAATTAGATTAGGTAGTCTGAAGACCTTATGTGTTACCCTAGTCATGCTCAAGTGAGTGTCATCAGTCGTCCGTTAGTTTCCCCATTGGTTGGGTATGCGGGTCGTGTATTTGTTTGGTTTTCTTAAGTTGGGTGTTTTGCGTTTGGTAAAAATTGATTATTAAATCCTAAGTATTTAATTAGATGGAATCCTAAGTATTTAATTATATTAAATGTGTTTTTATGCATTCTTAAATTAAAGGGACTAAATTAAATAGGACCCCTTTTGTGTGATTAATCAATAATTAGATTTCTTAATTCATATTTGTAGCAAGTTTGGTTAAATGGTTATTTTTAAATGATGAATTAATTAAGTATATGTATTTTGAAAGAAAAGGTTAAATGGAATTGGAAAATTAATATCTTACCCTCATTGACATTTTGGAAACAAAAATGTTAGTTTTAATTTAATTGAGAAAATCAATTCTCGGAAGAAAGGCATTTTTTTTATATTAAATTGTTGGGAAATGATTTTATTTGGGGGAAAATAATTTCAACCTAAAAAATGAAATTTTGGTCAAAATTTTTCCTTTTAACCTACGTTTTCAAAAATTATTGGGGGAGTTGTTTTTGGAATGGAAAATGGTTGGGCATTCTTGGTTGTAAGAAATTCTTGAGCTTGTAGGTTGGTCTCTTCATCAAATCACTTCCAAGATTGCATATGGAGGTAGGATTCTGGTTAATTTCCTTTGTTTTAAAGAAATTACCAATTTGTTTTGGAAGAAATATGTGTTTGTTTGTTGAAAAATCTTTCAGATTTGTGAATAGGGAAGAGTAGCAATGAGATTTTGAATTTATCCCTCTTTGAATTCATTTCCCATTTCCAAATCAGTTTCTGGTTTGCTCAGATTGATTTCAAGATTAAAATTGGGTATGGGTTTAACTTGAGAAATCTATTTGTGTTTGATATAATGGGAGTGGAAAATGCTTGGAATTATGCTTGCAAAATTTTGCCAATTTGGATATTTTGGGCATATTGGTAACTTCCAAAGAAAGGGCATCCTCTTTGTTTTTGTTTCAAAGATTTTTTTTTGGTATATTTGTGTTAGAGGTTATTGTTAAAAATATATATATATATACTTATATATAAATCATTTGTATTCTAGAAATTTATTTCTTAGAATTTTGTCTCAGTTTGAGACTGCACAGTATTTGGGGGTTTTCTTTAATATATATATAATAGCTTTGCGGGGGGGGGTTACAGCCAAACCATGGCTCTCGACCCATGGTTGGGGAGCCATGGCTTCCCCAAGCCATAGGGAGAGACCATGGCGTGATCTCCACATAGCCGTGGTTGTGGGGAGACCACAACATGGTCCCCATAGCCCTTCCCATTGGTGATGGGAACCACGTGGAAGCCCACGTGTTGGGGCTTGTTATATTTTGTTTTCTTAAACAAAAATAAATAAATAAAGTTTTTTTTATTATGAAAAAGTTTTTTACATAGTATATTTTTTTATTAAAAAGTTTTTATGGTAATTTTTAATTATTAAGTATTCATTAATGTATATATATTTAATTGGTAATTAATATATATATTAATTAATATTTAATTTGTATTTTTTTTAATACATGCAAGGAAATATATTCTGGTTTGAAAATAAATTAGATTAGATATTTCAATTTTGGAAAAAGAAAAATATTATTTTATTTGGAAAAATGATTATCGATTTTAGTTTTTAAATTTATGTTTTCATATATTGGAAAGTATATAGTTGATTTTGGGAAAGGATGAGTTTGGATAATTAGAATAGATATAGTTAGAAATTTAATGATATCTTCATTTTAGAGAAATCAATGGATAAATTTATATTTTTCTATGTATTGGAAAGTAGGTGAAATTATATAGTTATAATTTGGAGTTAATTTATTAAGAAATGGCGATTTTTCAAATGTTGTATTTTGAAAATTTAGATCAATTAGAAAACTTGATCGATTTGTATTTTTAGCGATATTGAAAAATGATTGTCATTATAGGTTCATGTTAATGCGTGTTTAATTTTTTGTATTCGTATTTGATTTCAAAAATGACAAGTCCTTGATTGTGAGTGTTGGATATTGTCATGTAGTTATTTTGTAATTGCTTATGTCCTTGATCTCGATTATCGACTATTTTCATGTGATTTCTTTGCATCTAGTCATGCCCTTAAATGCGAGTGTTGGATGTTGTTATGTGGTTGACTGTAGTTGGTCATGTCTCTAGATAGAGAATCATTAGTCAGTACACCTCGTGTGAGGATTGGTTTGACCAAGTGGGTATTCCTATTGAACTCTATATGCTAGTCCTTATGTATACCTTGGTTTTAGGAGTTCGTTTGATTGCAGTTTAGTGTCATACGAGAGAGTGACTTTTGAGTGGGGGTCGCACCCAAAGTGTCATTAGGGTAACCCATCGAAAGT
Organism: Cryptomeria japonica; assembly: GCF_030272615.1. Classification (NCBI taxonomy): domain Eukaryota; kingdom Viridiplantae; phylum Streptophyta; class Pinopsida; order Cupressales; family Cupressaceae; genus Cryptomeria; species Cryptomeria japonica. Next base: position 276,644,441 of record NC_081408.1, on the reverse strand, counting down.
ATGTCTAAATAAGTGATAAATTAATAGTATATTAGGGATTTTAGTAGATGAAAACACTAAGTAAGATAATTCTACTTCACGCATAGGATGAGTGATAGTACATAGTTGGAATACAGTGGGAAGGCCTAAAATGGCAAACCAACAACCTTGTCTTCATGAAAGGATGTGTTGGGTCCACATGAGACTTGGATGGGCCGGAGGTTTGGGAAAGGTTGTTAGGGTAACCCAGTGGATGGGGTCGGGAGCTATGGAGACCTACCTAGGTAACCATACCAAGCTATGTGATGACACTCATCCCTTATGTTCACTAGTGTGCAGTTTGTGTTGTCTTTGCTAGGAGCACTATTGTGGAGTCATATTTGGTTGTTTATGCCTTTGAGAGTACCTAATATTCATGATAGACCATGGGTTTCTTATGATGGGTCTTGAGGACTTAGTTTCACTGGTGCTCCAGTTGTTCTTTTGTATTTGCTCCATATCATGTTTTAGACGGATCCCCTTTTTTCTTCATTGATCATTCATGTATCTTTTAGACAGATGTGGTCTTATGTATTATTTGTTTATGTACACCTTATTGACTAGAGGTAATTGATGTGAACCTTATGTATTCTCCACCCTATTATTTTATTAGAGGGGTCTTGTAGTTGAGAAGACTCGGAGACGTAGCCCATTAGGGGTGAACTTTGATATCAATTTGGTGTTATGGTTATGTGGTGTTTATGTTCATCTGGTTCCTTTTTATTTTGGATATATGAATGGCATTATGGTTAAAATATTATATGTAGATTGGATGATATTAATCTTAAATGCATGTATGAATTTATCTTATTAAATGTAGTAATATGGATCATGAAGAATATAGGTTTAGTATAATGCAAAGTATTCATCATCTTTCATTGGAAATAAAGTATGCATGGAAAATTAAAGTATGGCATATGTTTTATTTTAAGGTTGGATGTAATGTATGGTTAAATTGTAATGAAAGAACTTAATCATGCTATCTATATTTTTAACCTATCAAATGAATTTAACCATGGTTTAAGTATAATTATGATCTTAAGTTAATCAACTTAATTGGATTAATTAGCATGAGCTGAGTTAGAGATGAACCAAGTAATCACGTTGGGAAACGCCTTTAGGTGTTAGTGAAGTCTTCCATTGTGTAATATGAACTTAATGTCAACTCAAAGTATCATTATACTGATTTAACTTTAAAAAAAAAAATTGCACTCTATTTTTGTGTTTTAGTGTAATCCCTTTGGGGTTACCTGGTGGGGCATTACAAGATGAATGTCATCAATGATGTCTCCCAAATATGCAATGTAGGACTCCACAAACAATCGTGCAATGTATGTCAAGTAGTCATCCCAATAAACTGAAGCTGGAAGACAAGAAATATCCTGTTGCACTGAATCACAAGAAGGCAAAACAGTTGCACTAGCTACATCATCAGGTGCAATAGGTGATGTGATATCAATAGGAGGAGATGAAATGGAAGGCTCAAGAATGGGGTCACATGTGAGAATCCCCAAGTTCAAGTACCCAAAGTTCTCCTCAAAATTTGAATCATCATGTGAAGAATCAACCTCATCAATAGGACCAAAATGTGAAAAGAGTACAACCGAGATGCATGATCAACCACCCCAATCACAATGATAACTCTAGTCTCCAAGTCTTTAATGATAACTGGCTCAGGTGTGAACTCCATAGTTTTCCTCGTTGCACCATATGTGATTTGATAGATGGAAAGAAGATTGTTTGTCTTGTGGGGTACACACAACACATCATTGAAGAAGTTATCCCCAATGCAAATAGATCCTTTCCCAATCACATCCATGTATGTATGATTACCCATCAAAATCTATGGGATGTGGCAAGGCTAAAATGAAGAGAAGGGCGTGTGCATAAAGATGGTGGTTATAAAAGTGGACGCCACCCAAAAAAAACATTGAAAAACAAGCAGCGCATATGTGGTTTTAAAATTTGAAATTCCCGCGTACATGCTTAGGTTTGTTCTTCCCGAGCCTAGAAAAGGTAGTGCGTACACGTTGCTTTTAGGAAAATGAGCGCGTAGGCACTACGCCTAGGAAAATGAGCATGCACACGCTGCTCATAGGAAAATGAGTGCGTACACGCTAATAATCCAAATAAAACCACGTACGCAGTGCTTGGTAATTTAAAAAAAAAAAACTGGGTCTCATTTACCCGTGAATAACGTGTTTTTAACTTCATTTTTTCCCCATTTCCTCTCCTAAACCGCGAACGGGGTGCTAAATTTGTCCTCCAAGCTATGGATCAAGGTTAATTTTTATTTATTTTTGTCTTTCTTTCCAGTTTATGCAATTTGTTTTACATTTTGAATTTAATTTCATTAATTTTGATTAGGTTTTTTCATTTTTTATTTCAAAAACTAGATTCTTCTAATCCAGAACAAGAACAACCAAATGCACCTCTTGAAAACCCACAAGAACAACCAAATGTACCTCCTGAAAACACACAAGAACAACCCCCAATTCCTCCTTTTGACCGCACACCCAAAACACAGGAAGAATTAATTAATCAGTTAGGACAAAATACGTCTAAAATCAATAGACTGATTGTTAAATTGAAAACTTTTGAACTTGACCATCATCAATCCCTCACCACTAGCCTAGAAACATTAGCTAGTGGTGCCATAGCCGTTTCCACATAAATTACCAAATGGGGAAGCTTTAGGGATAGGTTTTATCAATTCTATGCCAATGGGCTATCATACGATGGAGTAAAAAACAAAAATATTACTAAACAACAAATATGTGCCCTTTTTGTTGATCCCAAAACTGGTCAATCATTACCTCTTAATGAAAAGAGGTTTCCCATACATTGGTGTACCAATGTGTAGATGAAGAATCTTTTTTGGCAGAGGTGGTGGATGGTCTTTGATGATCCACCTTGTAATAATTATGAGGTGCCATTATATTTTTTGAGAAAAATATATTGTGAGTTTGTGCTCAATGTGCGACCAAACTATTTTGACATGAGAGAGTTTCATGGTAGAGGTGGTGGCTCTGCCCAAGATAGACCTAGAGAGTCATCGCCCCCTAGCACCCAAACCCAAGGTGCATCAAGATGTCCCATTAGAGCTGAAAGAGTCGATGGAGCTACAAACTCTTCAGGCGGCCACAACATTGATTGGTTCCATCATCCAGCATGGGAAATCATTAGCACACCCTATTGTATTGGATGATGAGCCATTAGAGGGTGACAAAGAGCCCATCCAACATATGTGTGTCAGTTGCTTAGGGATATGCTCGGGGATAGATGATGTAGCCGGTGTAGATGGATCCTCATATCATCTGTGCACGTTTTGCGGTTGTAGATGTTAGGCTCACATGGTTGAGGATGTCGTGCTGACAGATGAGTTGATGAACATGATGTCTGCCCATGAGCCACATACACAGGTGTGTTGATATGAATTCATAACATTTTATTTATCAGTCACTTTAAATTTGTAATTACATAAAGGAATTTTCATTTATACATCAATTTAAATTTAGACAAATAATATGCATTTTAGGATGCAGCAGCGGTATCCCATACACCTCCCCCAGTTACTATAGCTGAAACTTCGATGCCTGAGGTATAAATTTTGTAACATGTTAAAATACAATAGTACACTTTGAATTCAAAAAAATACAAGATATACTAACTATCTTTAATGCTTGGTCCAATTTCTTGTTTGTAGATGTTGACAGGGGACAAAATGTCCTAGATTGATGACATCATGCTCTCAGTGATCGATTTTAGCCTACAAGGCTATATGGTATCATATTTTGTACAACTCTTTTTATGTATTGTTTTGATGGAATATGCAAGTCATTTCATTTTAGATTTTTATAATATTTAATTTATTATCTGTACTAATATCTCATGTTAATTTTGTTTTTTTAGGGTACCCCCTCCGCATCTAGGGCTCGTCCTAAGAAAAAGAATTCTTCGAAGATGCCAAAACATGGGAAGAAGGTAATTGAACACATTTTTAGTTGTACAATTGTTTGAAAATGTTGAAATCAAGTACTAGTTGGGGTTTGTAGATTGATTAGTGTTGTTTGTCTATTTTACATGTACAACAACCATTGAGCTTTGTGGATTTGTTGAATGCACCTGATTCGCTTGCGGATCAAGAGAGGGTAGAGGTATGTATCTCTACTTTATTTTCTTGATTTCATGATTATATGCACGCATACATGTGAACTTGTGATATATTATAATCTTATAATATTTTCATACAGGAAATATCCATACCTATTTTGTCAATGGCGAACACTCCTCCTTACACTGGAGAAGCATCTTAGGATCTAGTACACTTTTGTTTGATATGTAAAATTAATTATTTTTAACCTTAAATACTTATCATTATATTAATTGTATTTAATCTTTGAACATTTTTTGTATAGGTAATAGTGACAGTTTCTACATCGATGGTGAGCCATCCTTAGTCCATTGGAGAAGCATCTCAGGCACAGGTACGTCATTGTTCTCTATATTATAGCTTTTAAGTGTTTTTGATATATTTATGTTAGTACATTGTATTAATTGTACATTTAATCTACAATAGACCCCTTCGCGGTATGACCATAATGTGGATCCATTTAAGTATGTCTTCAAGAAAACTCCTAAGAGTGACAAGGAGAGGAGAACAAAGACATTAGCTCCTAGATCAGCCGATGAGGTAATCTACATTTCAATTGCAAAGGAATTAAAGTTAAATGCATAGTTATGTTGTTAATTGTGAACTATTTTCTACAAAAGAAATCTAACTTGGCTTTTGAATTGTGGTTTTGTAGCCATCTATAGAGCCGCGTATTGCATCGAAGAGGCTTGATTTTGATGATCCACCACAACTTTAGGATCATATAGTGTTAGTTTTGGTAATAGAATGACCAATAAATCTAGATATATTCTACATTTTTATTGTATATCAATTTGGACATGGCATATGCCACATTTTTGTAATACTTGTATTGACTTGGCAGACATGCCTTTTTTTATATATAAATATCAATTTTCGATCCAATAAATGTGTAATGAGTTCATTATTTTGTATTCATTGTATTTTGTGGTTGTCCTTTTATAAATTTAAATGAATAGTTGCATATGTAATCAACAATATGAATATAAACAGCAAAAATATATGATATACAACATTGCAATCGTGGAATATGATTTGATAAAATTTCTAAAATGTTGAATTAACCCTACAAAACTCCTTGTATTCAGTTCATTATTGTGTATTCGTTGTATTTGGTGGCTGCCCTTTTATAAATTTAAATGAATATTTGCATATGTAATCAACAATATGAATATAAACAACAAAAATCGATAATATGAATATAAATAACAATGTGTTTGGTGCGAGAGCACCCTTATGCTCGCAATGGTCAAATTTTGTTTGTCGTGTGCACAAACCAACATTGCGAGCGCATCTAGGTGGGTAGGTTTATGTTAGGCATCCCCTGTCATGCATCCCAAAGTGTCAGAACATCGAGAGTCATATCGTACCGATGCGATCTCTCAATTGCCCTGAGTCCAAAAAATTGTCAAAATTCGACGGACTGTTTCTTCAAATCTAGGACACATATGGTCGATCCGTTTGATCCTGTGGGGTTGTGTGAGGCTCCTCTATAATGGCCTATCTCAGTTTTTGATGACTTGCAGACATTTTCAATTATTAACATTTTTTTGCCTGCTCCAAAAACCGTTAGTTGCATTCAATGAAAAGTGGCAAGATTGGCTAGAATTGATTCGGTTTGTCGTGTGCACAAACCGACATCATGAGCATTTCTGGGTGGGCAGGTTTACGCTAGTCATGCCCCTATCATACATCCCAAAGTGATAGAACATTGAGAGTCATAACTTATTGGTGCGATCTCTCAATTGCCATGAGTCCAAAAAATTGTCAAAATTTGACGGACTGTTTCTTCAAATGCAGGACACATATGGTCGATCCGTTTGATCCCATGGGGTTGCATGAGGCTCCTCTACAATGGCCTATCTTGGTTTTTGACGACTCGCAGACATATTCAATTATTAGCATTTTTTTGCCTGCTCCAAAATCGTCAGTTGCATGCAATGAAAAGTTGCCAGATTGGCTAGAATTGATTCAGTTCGTCGTGTGCACAAACCGACATTGCGAGCACGTCTAGGTGGGAATTTTTACACTAGGCATGCCCCTATTGTGCATCCCAAAGTGCCAGAACATCGAGAGTCATTCTGTATCGGTGTGATCTCTCAAGTGCCCTGAGTCCAAAAAATTATCAAAATTTGACGGACTGTTTCTTCAAATCCAGGACACATATGGTCGATCTGTTTGATCTCATGGGGTCACATGAGGCTCCTCTATAGTGGTCTATTTTGTTTTTTGACGAATCAGAGCCATTTTCAATTAGTAGCATTTTTTTGTCTGCTCCAAAAACTGTCATTTGCATGCAATGAAAAGTTGCAAGATTGGATAGAATTGATTTGGTTCATTGTGTGCACAAACCGAGATCACGAGCGCATCCAGGTGGGTAGGTTTATGCTAGGCATGCCCCTGTCATGCATCCCAAAGCGTCGGAACATCGAGAGTCATACTGTACCGGTGCGATCTCTCAATTGCCCTGAGTCCAAAAAATTATCAAAATTTGACAGACTGTTTCTTCAAATCCAAAACGCATATGGTCAATCTGTTTGATCTTGTGGGGTCGTGTGAAGCTCCTCTACAATGGCCTATCTCAGTTTTCGAGAAGTTGCTTGACAACTTTTTTGACAATTTTTTTGACAACAATGACAATTTTTGCTCAAATTGTATTTAGTCTCAATCTATGACCCCTATGACCCGATAATGAATCAAATAATTCTCCATGATTATACAAGAATCAAGAATGCTCATGATTGACCAGGGACACATCAAATATATTCAAAACATAGTCACAAAACATTGACACACAAAATAGTCACAAAATATTGTCACATATTATTCAAAAAATTGCCTCTAAATATGGTTAAATCAGCTCTTGGCTATTTGATTATACAAAAAAATGTCTTACAAATCATCTCATGGGGTTTTATACAAAATTTGGCATTACAATATGTGTGATTCAACTCATTGCCATTTTAATATACAAATCATCTCATGGGCTTTTATACAAAATTTGGCATTACAATATGTGCGATTCAGCTCATCGCCATTTTAATATACAAAATTTGGCATGTACATATGTACAAATCAGCTCATTGCCATTTAAATATACAAAATTATGCCCCTAAACTTGTAAAAATCAGCTCATGGGCATTTATATATACAAAAAATGAATATAGAACAATTCATCGACGATTTATACAAAATTCTCAAAATCATTCTACTCTGAACCATAGAATCAATCAAGTGAGCCTTTAGGATCAACTTTAACCCATATTGTGTCAAGTATTGCCTCGTGGTCAGATTCAGAAACTTTCCATAAAATCTTGTTATGAGGTTTACCACGATACTTCATCAAATGAATATTTGTTGCAACAACAAGGTTAGAGAAATGAAGAATATGTCTATGTGTTTCAAAGTCCTTGAACAACCAAACATTAGAATTCTTGATAGGGTATCTCCGAAGCCATGTTCCTATCATGACAACAGACCCTATTGGGTACTCAATACCCTCTTCGTCAATGATTGTGGTTGTCAGTTTCCTTTTAGGCTCAACACAATGACACAAATAGTAAATTTTTCCTTCTTCATTGCTCTCTTCTACAACAACTACATACACATGACCTGCATTTTATAAAGTGTCAATTAATACTAAAAATAAAGTATGATGTACAACAAAATGAACTAAAAAGAATACTTGCAAAAAAATTAACTCAAAAAATCACCTGAATTCACTAGGTCAGATACATGGTCAAAATCCACTTATGTCTCCATTTGGCTCAATTGTAGTGCTTTGGGAATTTGATATGAATCAATGGGAACCAACGGTCTACAAGACCATTTGTTAACCCACTCTTGTAATTCACATTCTTCCCACAAACAATACATGCATGAAGAGAAAAAACATACCATCTATCTCGTATAAATTACCAGTGAACTTGAATTTGAACTCATAAATGAGTGCATGTCACTCGATCCTGTAACTGTACAACAATCTAGATAGTTTTTAGTGTTAGATTCAATGATCAACCAAAAATATCTATGAACCAATGACGTACCTGGATTACCTGGACCCATCGTTGACTTACACCATCGCACAATTATTTCTGCATCTACCAACTCAGCACCACCTTCGTACTTCAATTCTTCCCTAGCTAGGGCTCTTTTCACACATGTTCCTGTACCATCATGTTCTCCCTTACCATGTCCGACCTTAGTGAAATTCCAAAAATGTTGTACACCGCTTGCCACATGCATCCTTGTCAACCAAAAAAATCATCCTTGCATTCTTGAATTGTGTGGTGCAATTATCTGACCATATTAAGTGTTGGTTGTATCATATGTGCCTTTCCCTTAAACTATCATAGAAAACTTTAAAGCATCCTTGTACAAACTCTGATGAATGAGTACGATCATCATTTATGTAGAAGTGATACTCTCTTACAACCTTTCTATCCTCCTCTGTGCTATCATCTGCATGCATGAATGCTATGTGTACAAAAATAGAAACTTGTGTAGAGTGATAATACATGGATTGCACTTCATTTTGAGGTTGTAGTGTATAATTTTCAGCAAAATCAACGATAGAGACAATGGTGCCAAGAGGAAATGTGTCCTTACATAACTTGAATTTCTCATCTAACCATCAAGCTCTATGTATATGCATTATGTACTCATAAACTAGTTTCTCTTGAAACATTTTCATAAATTGAGCTACACATATATCATTTTTCACTAGCCCACATCTCTTCAAATCTTTTCCATCCTTAACTCCATATGTGAATGTCTTGTATTTTCCGAAAGAAACTAGTTTCGTACCAATTTCATGTGTGCTCTCCAAATGTACACATCTTGGTAAACGTTGCAAACCACCACATATAGCACAAGAACCTTCCAAACAAGGCATCTTATAATAAATGAAAGCATCATGTCTATTACATAGCACACTTGAAATAAATTCTCTTACCGACTTAGGAGGTGCTTGTATATTACATTCCTACAAAACATCATTAGTGTGCAAAGTAGAACAAATATGACAAAAAATATCATAATGCATGGAAAATTCAATATGCATCCTACAACAACACATGGTGCATACATGATTAATCTTAATATAAAAAGGTTTTCTGATTTCAAAAAATATTTGAGAAATTCTTATTTGAGGAAACTTTTGAAGGAATATTTCATAAAATTTAGTTTGAGTCATATCCAAATAGTGTTTGGCATGTGGCCTATGATTTTTAGACCCAATTCACCTTCTAACAACATCTCTTTGGTTGGGCGATACTCTTGTGTTGTCATGCCAAAAATTTTCAATTAATATTTTTAGTGCATCAACAACAACCTTGTCTTTGCGTGGTAGTCTACCTAAGAATGCCCAAAGAGAATTATTGTTAGGTTCCTCTATTTGTTCCCACCTCTTTAATGCTTTACTTAATGTTGTTCTACTAATGTTTAATGACTTACTTATTTTGCTTATCAAACGATCTTTTTTTATTTTCTTGCTCATTATGGTTGATGTAATGACACATCGAGTAGCATTAGAATCTTTACTGCGTGATTTTGAACCAATAGATTGATATGCATCAAATAGATTTCTGACAATAGTTCTTTCACTGTTACTTACAGATGATCTTAGGCCTAGAATTTTTATTGTCTCTCTAAAATTCAAATTTTTAATCATTTGAACAATTAATTGACATCTTGTGGTTTGATTTAAGTTTTTAAAATAGTTTTGCCATATTCTTTTAACCATTCTCCTACAAGTTCGTTCATTCATTTGATTAGGCATTGACTTCAATATATTCTCATCAATGTCAATTAGATACTTTGGTTTTCTATGAATGATTCTAGGAGGTGTTAACATCGGTGCATTATGTACATTCAATTCATCAAGTAGAGAAGGTGTAATATGTTAATCATTTAATTGATTATTCAATGCAGTATCTTCTTCAATTGCGTTAGGTTCAAATGGTAAATTATCAAATGTTTCTTCTTCAATTACATTAGGTTCAAACGGTAAATTATCAAATGTTTCTTCTTCAATTACATTAGGTTCAAATCGTAAATTATCAAATGTTTCTTCTTCAATTGCATTAGGTGCATTAAATTCGTTCGGTAAATCGAATTGAGATGTTGAGGATGACATACCTGTTGGCATTTTTGATGTTTATGTTTTGATTGTCATTGATGGACACACACTTGCATTGAGATCCCCTTTATATGTATGAGCTAGAGCTCAACCGGTATTTGTTCCAATCGGTATGTTGTATTCTAGTCTTTAGACTAGTGATTTTGTAGAATGTGTTTCCCGGTCTGAAGCAGCATGTCGACCCCAAGCGGTTCGTGGATCTCAACCGGTACAAGGGAGCAAAGCGGCATAACACATTCTTACCAGTCTTAAGTTTTGTCAAACTGGCAACCGGTATTTTGTATGAACCAGTAATACTCTATGATGAGTTACCAATCGGCATTTTGTGATGAGTTACCAACCCATCGATTGATTGACGGTGCTTTTGTGTCGTGTTACTGAGTATGTCTAGATTCATTGAACCTAGGAAATTGTAATGTAATCCTATTGGACCGACATGAAATCAGATTCCTTTAAAAAAGGACATCATGTCTAGGGTTTTGGAGTTGTTACTATTTCTGAAAGGGTTTATGTTGTGGCTAGGGTTTAAGGTGATTGTTGAGTTGTTGTAAGAGCGATCTTATCTAAGAAGATCGAGTTGTAAATAGAAAGAGATAGAGAAGACTGAAGTAATGTTGAAATGCATTAACAATGAGCTTTACTGGATCTAATCAAGCACTCTGTGCTATAAGATAGATCAAACACTTGTTGATTACTCACATCTTTGACAAGTTTGTAGCCCTTAACTAGGTAGGCCTCAAAGCCTTTGTAAAATCCTCTGACAAGGTGGCTCACCTCTGTGAATCTAAAATCCTCTAACAAGGTAGTCTTTAATCGGACTTATCTCCTAACAGAGATTGAGATTCCTAATAGGATCTGTTCTAGTGAAGAACATTGTAAGACTTTAACCGGTCTGACGTTAACCGGTCTGGTTTCTATTCTGCAGATAGTGACTTGTGAGTTCCATCTCACCGTGGTTTTTCCTAGTTGGGTTTCCATGTCAAATATCTTATGTTATGGTTGTATTGCTTTTGTGGGTGAATGCTTTATTTGCATTTTGGTTTTCATGTGTGATAACTGGTCTGTCTGTTAGACTGTTTTACTAGTTTATCTTCAAACTGTGTAAGTGTTTAAGTACAGAGCTTTTTGGCATACTAATTCACCCGCCCCCCCCCTCTTAGTATTTATCAATTGGTATCAAAGCCTACCTTTCTATAAGTTTAACCACTTGGAAAGAGATATGGGGGAATACACTTTGAGGGAACTTACTCAACAACTTACTCACTCTGAGCAAGCCTAGGATGATCTTATGGTCAAATACAAGGCATCTCAAGCAAAAAGGAGAGAACATGCAGAGAAGCTGATGGAGCTATCTGAAAGTAGTTCTAAAGATGAAGCAAATATGGAAGCCATGATTGCAGAAGTAAATAAGCTGAATGATTCAAACTCCAATCTGAGAAAGGAGTTGGAAGGACTGACTATCCAGTTTAGTCAAGAGCTTGAGAAGTGTAGGAAAGCTGAAGATCGGGTAAAGGACAAAGATCATGAGATCTCCAAGTTGAAACAAGAGATTAGTGCACTGACTGCTCACCTTCATGAGAGAAGGATGTAAAAGGAAGACATGCAAGGTGAACTAAACATAGCCATCTCTGAAAATGCAAGTCTAATGGAGACAAATACTCCTATTTCCAAAGAACTCTCTGAGTCAAAGGAAATACTTGCTAAGTTTGGCAAAAGTATTGTCAAGCTAGAGCAAAAGCTTGAGTCATCTAGACCGGTAAAGAATACCAATGGTCTTGGCTTCTCTGGACATGAGGAAGGAGAATCCTCAGAAACAAATGCTGAAGCATCAAAGAAGCAACTGACACTCAAAAGAAAAGGTAAGAAAAAATTCAAACTTGTTTGCTTTAACTGTCTTAAAGAAGGACACACTGCCAATGTATGTAGGAGCAAAGCCTACAATAATTTTCCATATTTTATCAACAATGTACCTAGATCCAGTAAGTTCAATGGTCTTGTTATGCACGCAAGAAGTTTGGGCATATAGCATCTGAATGCAGGTTTGTCATGAACAATACCGGACGATATCCTCAGAGGACCCAAGGAGCTAGTCCGGAATCTTTTGTAAACTGCAACCCTAACCAGTTCAATGCCTACAATTATCAATTAAGCAACAATGGTTATCAACTGACAACCGGATGGAGAGAAAATTATTGGATTTGTCATGGACATGGACACACTGCGGCTACATGCAGAAGGAAGAATGGAAATATGAACAATGGACCTTGAAGAGCACCTGGATTGGTTTGCTATCACTACAAAAAAATGGATCACATTGCAAGATTCTGCAGAAATAGAAATAGTATATTTGATGATATACTGATCACTCAGAAAGGAGAAGTTGATGTTGAAAAATTTCAAGCGAACTTGAACAAAACCTGGAGGAAGAAACCAACAATGCTGGAAGAGGAACCAATTTCTGCACCTAGTGTGGAAATATCAAAACTGGTAAACTAAGCTCCAAAGAGGCTTAGGGGGAGCAAACAGCGAAATGATTGTGAACTCCTAGTTACACTGGTAAAAGACCTTAACTGATATGTGATACCTGTTGCTCGGCAGAAGACCGAAAATGGTAAAAGAGGAAAATTAGGGTTTTCGCTCTAATAGAGGAGCATTAATGGCAGTAGGTGAGAGACATTTAAAAAGCATATTTCAAATCATTTCTCACTATCTACTTTCTAGTGAAGAAAAGTTTTCAAGTGCAGAGTGAAGAAAAGGCGATTTGAGCTAAGATTTCAAGAAATTGATAAATCTTGAAGGAGATTCAAATCCAGTTTGCAAGCCGTCATGGAGAACACAAAGCGATGATTTAGCAATGGACGAAGAGTGAAGTGAAGCAGAATCAGGAAGCCCTAAATTTGTGTTGTAAAGGTATTTTTTGTGTTCTTGAAAATACTCAACAATGGCTTCTGCATCTCATACCAGTTCTAGTACATCCATTGAGTCGAAAAGTTTTATTTAGAGGAAGTCCAAATATAATGCCTTATCACAAGTTCCGGCTGGAGTCATAGTTGAAGAAGGGATTTTAGATTATATTGATTGCAAAATAGAAGACCTAGGGTCTTTAGCTATTCACATCCAGTTAGGTTTATTTTGTGGCAAGGACAAAAAGATCAAACTGGAGTTTAGTATCTTAGAGAAAAAGAAACTCCATAATGTAGTATACTTTCTAGAAGATTTTATAGAGGATCATATCAGGATCATTTTGAGTAGAGTCCACAGTGACAAGATGTACCTAGAGAGGACACATGATATCACGCCTCAGGCAATTCATGCAGTCACCAGTTTTTGTAACACAGGGGAAGTGCCAGCCCTAAGAATGGTAAGCAAAACCAAAATGGCCAAGCTCACCGGTTCAACAAGTGACTCATGGGGTATGACAGTTAATTCTATCAAGGATGATCTAGTGAAATATGCCTACATGGTGATAGGCTACATAACATTTTCAGCCAGCAGGATTAATTCTGTATCTGCTGCAGCGGTAAATGCCACTTACCAGATGATCAAAGAGGATGCATCTTTTGACTTATGCACCGATATGCAGAGGCAACTCCTGTTGAATCTAAAGGTGATCAAATAGGACAATGCACTGAGGTTTAAGTTTGGACAACTATTGATAGGGTTGTTCTTCTATTTCCAAGGCTACTTTCTTGGAGTAGGAGATGTCCAGTGGTCTCCTGACCAACCGGTAACCAAATAGATCAAGGAAAGCATACAAGCCATTGGAACCGGTTACCCTGAAGTAATGAACAAATATTTTGATGAGTTCAGAAGAAAGATGAGTCAAAGGGTAAGGATCTCAGGTGATATAGTTAAGAAATATGAAGATGACATCTGTTTCACCATTCAGGTGGACAAATGCTTAATGGAGGCTATTGAGCCTAGAATGGAGGAAGTGGAGCCAATGGGCTATGAAGTTATGTATGATATGCTGGAAGGGTATTCCTCAACCCTTATTGCCTCGCCTCTTGATCCAAAGGCTAAAAGGACCAGAACCTACTTGGAGAGGATTGCACTGGCTGAAGAACCATCAGTTAAGAAAGGAAAAGAACTAGCAGCAAAGAAAGCCAAAGCAGTGTTTGCAGCATCGACATTGACTACCACTGCAACTCCAAGAGTGACCAAGCAGTCACCTGCAAAGAAGCAACCAGAGGTGACACTGACAAAAGTCTTTGAAAGAAAAAGGAAGATGAAGACAAATGAACCGGACTTTGAAGAAACCAAGTCTGATGAAAAGCCAAAAAAGGCCAGACAGACAAAGAAAATGAAGAAGAATGAACCGACAGCATCCACACCGATAAATATTGATATCTCCTCATACAAACCTTTGACACATTTTCAAAGGATAGTTAAGAATATTAGGAGAAAATTACTTCATGATTTAGTAGATTATTATGATGATTTTAGTGATGAGGAAAAGGAAGAAGTATTACAGGAAATCATCATTTACTTGTGTAAAAATGACCGGTCACCATCAGAGATTAAATCTCAGACACTGGATTCTTTATTTAAAGTATTAGATAATAAATGGCGCATTGCCATTGAAAAAGAATAGGAGATTAGGGAGAAAGTCTTTGCACAATACTTTCCTGACCTCTCAAATTCAAAATTATTTGATGTCCTGGATCAAAATAAAGGTCTCTTCTTCACAAGGAGAAGAAGACTCTGGTTGTTGGAGGGGAGAATTGATGATGTTGAAAAAGATACTCATCAACATATGGATTATGCTATCAACTCTCACAAAGCAAAAATGACCAACCTCCAAGCGGAAAAAGAACCGGCTGTATCCAAACTGGATGAAGTTTTTGATGAGGAAGGAAACCTGGTTGAAGAACCAATCGACACTATTGATGTCGATGCCTTGGATGTAGAAGATGTCACTCAGGACATACCTTCTGAGGGAACAGAATAGGGGCAACAAGCCGAACAGGGTGGTGAGAAAGCTAAGGACACATAGGAAGTGGCTCAAGAATAGGAAGAGAAGAAGAAGAGGGATGAAGATGAGAAAAAGAGAAAAGAGGAAGAGAAGAGAAAAGAGAAAAGAGGAAGAGGAGAAACGAAAAGATGAAGAGAAGAAGAAGCAAGAAGGGGAAAGGAAGAATAAAGAAGAAGAGGACAAGGAAGAAAAGAGGAAGAAAGAAAAGGAAGAAAAGAGGAAGAAAGAATAGGAAGAAAAGAAGAAGAAGGAAGAGGAAGAAAAGAAGAAGAAGGAAGAGGAAGAAAAGAAAAAGATGGAAGAGGAAGAAAAGAAGAAGAAGGAAGAGAAAGAGAAAGAAGAGGAGAAGAGGAAAGAAGAAGACATGAAAAAGAAAGAAGAGGAAGACAAGGAACAAGAACAGAAGAAAGAAGCAGAGAAAAGGAAGAAGGCAGAAGCAAACAAGGCAGCAAAAGCAATGGAGAGCACACAGATGGAGACTCCGAAGGCAACCGAGAGTCAAGCCAAACCGACTGATATCTCCAGTCCTATTGATCTCCAATCTGCAAGTGAGTCAGAGCTTATGCAAAGCGTCAAGGTTGCTCAAGAGCGCCTTGAGATCATTTGCAGGAAAAAGGAATAGGACATAATTTAGGTGGTTGTAGACACCCTTACTGGTTTAATCCCCAGTACCAATCTTCATGATACTAAATCATCACTAGCATAGCTCAAACTACTATGTACTGTAGTGGATGATCAGGTGCAGAGCCTGGAAGAAGCAGCTGAGGCAAATGTCAAGAAAGAGCACCGAAAGGCTCTTAACATTGCTCTGGTGAAAAAGATGAATGAGCTTCAGTCTGAACTGTTGAAAGACCAAAAGGACATAAGGAATGCCTTGGATGAGGGAAACTCGCTAGGAAGCAAAATCTGTCAACCTCATCTATTTTGTGATGATGTGCTAGCTAAGAAGAAAAAGCTTCAAATGGACTTACAGTCCTACTTGGGCACATTTAAGACACCTTATGATTCCTTTGCAACATATGGGCGAACCGTTCACTGGTTTCAGATCTAGTCAGCCAAAATGGAGCAAGAGATCAGTACACGATCTAAAGATTTACAGGAGCTACAACTGGTTTTACTTCCACGTCTGCAAATTCTTTAGAAGTGTTATCTGAACCTGGATGCCTTGATAATTACGCAGGAGCTAAGCATAGTTGATGCCATGGAGGAACTAGTATACCAAATGCAAATAGAAAAAGAAGTGGCCACCTCCCTACTTGAGTCCTGGTCTCTATCCATGAAACAATTTTTGCAAGACTATAAATTGGTTTTTGACAAGTATTATTCATTGTTGTCATAAACTTTTTATTTTTATCAAATGGAAACTGGGTTGTTCAATGATACTTTGTCATTGTTGGCAAAGGGGGAGAAGTATCTGTTTTTGGTTTTAAAATTTTAATCTTCTGATACAGGGGGAGAAGTACTCTATCTATTTTGAAGACAAATAGGGAGAAGCATCTGATTTTGAAATTTTGATATATGCTATATGCTCTGATGTCTCAATGATTATGCTCTGTATGCAACATTGCTATACATTGTGTTGATTAAGGGATAGTGTAAATGCTTACGGGGAGCAATTTTGTTAATGGCAAGTTTTTGTTGTAAAACACTTAGATGTCAAAATTTTATTTTCCTAAGTGTTGCCATCAATGCCAAAGGGGGAGATTGTTGGCATTTTTGATGTTTATGTTGTGATTGTCATTGATGGACACACACTTGTATTGAGATCCCCTTTATATGTATGAGCTAGAGCTCAACTAGTATTTGTTCCAACTGGTATGTTGTATTCTAGTCTTTAGACCAGTGATTTTGTATAATGTGTTTCTCGGTCTGAAGCGGCATGTCGACCCCAAGTGGTTCGTAGATCTCAATCGGTACAAGGGAGCAAATTAGCATAACACATTCTTACCAGTCTTCAATTTTGTCAAACTGGCTGTAAAGCGGAAAAATCGAACCCTAGTTGTTCTCCCCTCCCCAACTCCAAGGAGAGAGAAGGGAGAGTCACTAGGGTTGATGGTTTTCACTTAGGGGAGACTTTACATTCAAAAGAGGGGTTGAAACCCACAAGATCCAATCCCACGCAATGCAAGATTGGATTCTAAATGAGTTTCAAGGGTTAAGACATCAAGGATACCCTCTTTTGTAAAGAATGTAGATAGAAAGATTGAACTAGGAATGCATGTAAAGTAGGAAAGATTCACTTAAAAATAGAGATAGGGATATGGGATGAAGCTGCAGACCTGGAATTAGGAGTAAAATGTTGAGACGGTGCTGTTCTGCAAATTTGAGCGAAAGTTGACAGGATGATGGCGCCCGACGTGCACACGGTCCTCCAAAAAATCCGTGAAACGAAGGGGGATCTGTTCGTCTCTGCACAAGGATTCCAGATCTTCAATTACAGCCGCGTATCTGCAACCTTGTTGTAAGAATGTTTGTATTCTTACATGCGAAGGTGTAATGTAGTATGTTGTATGTTGTATGTGATCTCCTCTTCAATGGTTGAATCCTTGTCTTGAATGCAACACTTAGCCTTGAATGGAGACATAGAATGCTCAATTGCTTGAAGGAATGCTTGAATGCTTGAATGTTTGAATGTTTGAATATCGCTTTCGCGTCTTGCTCACATATATTTTCCTCCCTCCTTTCTAGGAGAGGAAAAGTAGTTTATATACTTGTCAGTTAGGGATGATAGACTGATTTTCCCGACCTTAGGCTGACCAGGAAACATTATTTTCCAATTTGCAAACTTAAAGACCCGATGCCCAAAAGAGACCGGGCCCAAAATAGGGCCAGGGACCAGGGCGCTGGGCGCCATGGTCCCAGAGGACCAAGGCACTGGGCGCCCTAGTCCTGAAGGACCAGGGCCCTGGGCACCATGGTCCCACCTCCCGGGACAGCAGGGTGCAAGGAGGATCAGGCCAGGGTGCTGAAAAATGCAGTTTTTGGTGTCATAAGCAAGTTTCGGGGTCTCCATTCAGGTTCCATGTTGCATCGCCATCGTGAAGACCCAAATGCAGTCGAAATTGCAAGTGTCACAATTTTAGGATTCTACATTTAGTCCCCACTTTAGCGGGAGTATAAGCGTACGCTCATACTTCCGGTAAAGTACAAGGAAACAATATTGAAAGACTTTCACCACATCCAGGAGGCAAGATACACCAAGCCCCCAGTGGACTAAGGATCTTACGACTTCGATTGACAAAGTAAAAGGGAAGATCACGAGGGAGAACCATGACTGTCAGTAGTAGGGTTCCCTCACTATGAGTCATGCAGAAAAGATATCAAAAATTTTCAAGGCAAAGCTAAATTTGTCAAGAAATTTTCAAGTATCTTGAAAAGATATGGACGGGATGTATGCCCCCCTACGTTAAAGCAATCACACATGCCTCACCGGGGGTGATTGCTTTAAGGTAGTGATACATATAAGAAATGAGAAAGGAAAGGAGCACGTTATCACAAGGATTTAGCCCTCAAGTGTGAGATAAGCCCAAGGATAATAGACACAAAACACAAAGCACAAGGTGACTTCGCTTTCCTTGGGGTCAGTATGCTGTATGATAATTCATGTATATCATATGTATGTATGCATAATTGTTCTTCATTCCCCAATCAAGGAAGGTCACCTAGAAGAAGGGAACACATGTGTCTTTTGAGTCAACATGAGAGAGACCAAAAGAGATCTCAATGTTTTGCATCATCCTCAAGTAGACAACACTAAGGAAAACAAATAGAAGAATGAGAATAACACATAGAAGAAGTAACAAAAGAGAGGAGGAGAGAGTCTGCTATGCTAATGAAACTAGTCTAGCACGTCATCTACCCCCCGATCTTGCTGATCAATATTTCGGGAAGGTAGGAAACACGCTAGAGGAGGAACATCCAACACAGTAGATGGAGCTATCACAAGATCCAAAAAAGGGCTATGTTCATACCCCAAGCCATGATGTTCTTGTCTAGGAGCTAGGATAAGTGCTTTAGAAAATTTGTTAGATAGATGGTTATCAACATCAACATATTCACTATCAGAATGAATAGGAGTAACATTTTCATCATGAATAACATTTTCATCTATATCATCATCGAGATTTATAAAAATAGGATCTTTAACTCGCACAGAATCAAGACCATCATGCATCTTATGTTTAGGAGATTTCGGCTCAATTGTCGGCTGAGAAGAAAATGGAATAATATTGGCTGAAGGTGTTTTTGGGGATTGCAAAGTTTGAGAAGCAACTGCCTGAGCTCTAAGACGACGCTTTCATCGGCGTTCACGTGCAGAATGATTCCGTCTAGTCTTAGTAGGAAGTTGAGGAGATTGAGGAGGAGGAATGTTCTCATCCTTAGCACTTGGGTGTTTAGGTTGTGGTCTCTTAGGTTGAATAATAGGAGAAGAGGAAGGTCTCTTCTCTCCATAAGAGGAAGGAGGAGGAACTGCTCCATACAAAGGAGGAATATTTGGTTTAGGAAGGAGACCAAGTCCATCATGACGAGGAGGTATAGGTCTACTTTTAGGAAGTTTATTAGTCATAGGCATAGTCACATTCATAGGGATGGGTTGGGAATCTTCTTGAGGAAAGACATTAGTTTTATCTTTCAAAGGAAGAACTTCCTTCTCAAGAACGATAGGAATATCAAGTTTGGGTGTTCTAGGTTCACTTAGAGATAGGATCATATCTTTTTTCCACTTTTGATAAGATTTGAAAAGATGATCACTTCGCAGAGGAAGAGATTGGAATTGTTTAGGCCAAAAGTAATCAATAGGAATGCTAGAAGTTCTTTCAGCTGGTTTAAAGAGACTATGATTGACAGTAACAACTTCACCATTATGGGGAAATTTCAAACACTTGTGAATAGGAGAAGAAATAGCTTTCATGGAAGATAGCCAAGGATAGCCTAGCTTCACATGAAATTGTTCGGATGATGGAATAATAGCAAAGTCCACATCAAGGGATTTGTTATGGACCTCAATAGGTAATGTAATAGAACCAATTGCAGGAGAAGAAAATGCATCAAATAGTTTCACAACCACATTTGTTTCATCATAGATCACTTGATTCAATTGCAAAGTAAAAAGAAATTCTTCAGTAATGATATTAACCATACAAGAAGGATCAATAAGCACTCCACGACAAGGTGTATTCTTGACTTTTGCAGCTATATATAAAGGACCATCAGGTGCCCTGATAGTTTCACTAGAATCAAATGTGATGGAAGGTTCTTTAGGGATTTTCTGCTGCTCTACAAAGTTAATCAGATTCGGAGTCATGGACACAAGATCATCAGGTGAGACAGAGGAATCAGTAGTATCAATCACATTAGAGGTATGAGAAGGTAATGGATCAGTAAAAATCTAAATATTTTGGTTAGGAGGAGCTACAGATGTATTGCCTTTATCATTCACTCCAGAAACAGAGATAGTATTATTATCAATCAAATCTTGAATTTTACCTTTTAAAGCAAAACATTTTTCAGTATCATGCCCAGGATGACGATGAAATTGACAAAAAGATTTGTTATCAAAATAGGGTGAATTAATCTTTGTAGGATCTATTTGCCTTATAGGAGGAAGAGTAAGCACATTTTGTTCCAATAAATTATTCATAATACTATGCAATGATTCATTCAAAGGAGTAAACTTTCTTCCTTTCTTGAAAAACTTAGAAATAGGAGGCACACCTGATGCTGCATTCACATTGTTGTTGATGATGCTTTCATTGAATTTAATGGACTTTCTGTTCGGTTTAAACTTCCCAAATGGTTGTTGACTACTATCACCCTTATCACTTGGAGCCATAGGATTTGCTTGTTCCATTTGACTCACAGTCAGTTGATAATTGTGAAGAGTTGCGCACAACTGGTGGAAAGAAGTAAACTCAGAAAAAAGGAGTTTTTCTCTAATATCTTTTTGTAAATTAGAAATAAAGATTCTTTGAATATCATTGTCAGGCACTGGAAAAGAAATTTGAGCATACAAATGCTTATATCTACCAATGAAATCAGTCACTTTTTCTTTAACACCTTGTTTACAATGCATTAAATCAATCAAAGTAACTTTAGGACTTATATTGTTTTGAAATTGTTGAATGAAAGCATTTGCAAGTTGTTCGAAAGAAGTAATAGAATAAGAAGGCAATGAGAAATACCATTGTAGGGCTTTATCTCTTAATGTTCTAGTAAATAGTTTTGCAAGCAACCTTTGGTCATAAGCAAAATCAGTACATATTGTTTGAAAGGTCTTAACATGTGTTAGAGGATCACCTTTACCATTATAAAGCTCCAAATGCGGAATTTCAACATGTTTAGGGGCGATAGCTCGAACAATGTCAAGAGAAAGTGGGCTCGCAACATCAAATGTGGGCACACTAAACTTAGATTGATTCATAGAGGCAATTTGTTGCTATAAAGAAGAGACAGTTTGTGCAAGATTGTTAATGGTCGCTTCAGTCGAAGAGTTCATATTAGACGTGTTAGATTGTGATGGATGTGTTATGTTATTGAAAGAAGGTAGAGAGTAAGGTGGTGGGACACTATGATAGTTAGTCATAGGAGATGATTGGAAAGGAGGAACACTACAAGGAGGAATGGAAGGGTTAGATGAATTGTCCCCTTGCATCATGTTCATTTGTGGAGATATAAGAGGAACACTCATTGAAGGAATGAATGAAGAAGTTGGATTGAATGAAGGAAGAGGGTTGATTGAAGAAGAGGGATTGCCCCCATGACTAGTGATCATAGGAGGAATGTCTTGTATTGAAGTAGTCATTATGTTTGATGTAAAAGTAGGTATACTAGCAATAGGAGTTGTCAAAGGAATAGAATGATTAACTTGAGTAGGAGGTTGTGTATAACCGAAGGTTTCGGCACAAATTTTCATAGGCATCACATTCGAATCCACAATGTGTGCAATACCACACAAAATATCAATTCCATTCTTATCACTTTGAACCATACGTTTTAGACCCTCAATTAATGAAAGAGCTTCACTATCAGGGTATTCTTGAGACATCCATTGTCGAAAATCATCAAATTGGTTATCCAATTTTGAAAGTTGTTCTACAGAAACCTCATGGAGAGCTTCTTCATCATTAAGAGGATTAGAGGAATTACCCATGTCCTCGTTAAAAAGGCCATTCAAATTAGGTTCCATCTCCTCAGTAATTACACCTTGGAAAGACTTAATTCTAAGGCTTCGTCTAACGGGAATAGTGTAAGTAGGACTTATTGTTGTAAAACTCATGCACTAAAGAAAGAGAGAAGATTTTGAATTTCAGAGGTAGCAAATTTCAATAAAACCAGCCAATCTCCTAGATTTAAGCTGTTGAATGCAATCAGGACAATCTCCCGAAATTTTGAAAAAAATGTCTGGGACTGTGGCGAACGGAGTGCAGACGGTCCTCGCAACTTTTTTTCAAAATTTTTAGGGATGAAAGTTATGATGATTTTAAAGCTAATCTGAAAAAATTGAGTGATTTTACGATCTGTAGATAGGCCAAATTAAAGTTGCAATCTCAAAATTGAACCCTACCAAGATTGTTGAAAAATGTAAAATTTGAATTTTGAAAAAAGAGAGGGAAACTGAAATTTTGAATTTTATGATTTTAGAGGGAATGCTGAAAGCAA
Source organism: Cryptomeria japonica (assembly GCF_030272615.1). NCBI lineage: Eukaryota > Viridiplantae > Streptophyta > Pinopsida > Cupressales > Cupressaceae > Cryptomeria > Cryptomeria japonica. The sequence continues at coordinate 276,621,497 of NC_081408.1, read as the reverse complement.
TGCAAGTTTTGAAATTTAAAAGTTGACTCAATTTCATGCAAAATTCAAATTTGAAAGTGGAAATCAAGGTTGCTGCAATTAAACACTTAATTTCAAAAGTCACAAATTGCAAAAATTTGAATAAAGCACTGAAATTTCGAATGAATGCTAACACACTTTTCAGATTTAGGACTGTAAGAAACACAATTTTGACAATTTTTGAATGATTAGAAGCCTCAATCCAAGCAATCGCTAGACCAAATTTGACTTTAATTTTGAAAGTGTTAAAATTGATAAAATCAGCCAAAATTCTGGATTTTAGAAAAAAAATATAGTAAGATCTAGCTCCCGAAATTTTAGAAAAAATGTCGCGGACGATGGCGCTTGGGGTGCACACGGTCCTCACAACTTTTTTCCAAATTTTTAGGGATTGAAGATATTGTGATTTTATTGCGGAATCCAAAGTTACAGCCGATTTGGAGGTGTTTTGATTAGTGAAATTATCAGTCAAAGGTTGAATCAAGAAGGTCTTAAAAACTAGGGTTTTGACATTTAACCACTTAATTTTCAGAATTAAAGCATAAATATGAATTGACCATTTGCAATAGAAGGGTAGATTTGAAACAAGCATTAACAATTAAACATTTCACAAGTTTAATTACTAAAAAGAAAATTTTAGGGTTTTTATGCAATCAACCTCTAAAATTTGCAAAAGATCAAACATGGAAATATAATTAGGAAAGCAAAAATTTCAGATCTAACCATGAATAATCAGAATGAGGATGTTCACGTCGGGTTCACCAAAATGTAAAGCAGAAAAATCGAACCCTAGTTGTTCTCCCCTCCCCAACTCCAAGGAGAGAGAAGGGAGAGTCACTAGGGTTGATGGTTTTCACTTAGGGGAGACTTTACATTCAAAAGAGGGGTTGAAACCCATAAGATCCAATCCCACACAATGCAAGATTGGATTCTAAATGAGTTTCAAGGGTTAAGACATCAAGGATACCCTCTTTTGTAAAGAATGTAGATAGAAAGATTGAACTAGGAATGCATGTAAAGTAGGAAAGATTCCCTTAAAAACAGAGATAGGGATATGGGATGAAGCTGCGGACCTGGAATTAGAAGTAAAATGTCGAGACGGTGCTGTTTTGCAAATTTGAGCAAAAGTTGACGAGACGATGGCGCCCGGCGTGCACACGGTCCTCCAAAAAATCCTTGAAATGAAGGGGGATCTGTTTGTCTTTGCACAAGGATTCCAGATCTTCAATTACAACCGCGTACCTGCAACCTTGTTTTAAGAATGTTTGTATTCTTACATGCGAAGGTGTAATGTAGTATGTTGTATGTTGTATGTGATCTCCTCTTCAATGGTTGAATCCTTGTCTTGAATGCAACACTTAGCCTTGAATGGAGACTTAGAATGCTCAATTGCTTGAAGGAATGCTTGAATGCTTGAATGTTTGAATGTTTGAATATCGCTTTCGCGTCTTGCTCACATATATTTTCCTCCCTCCTTTCTAGGAGAGGAAAAGTAGTTTATATACTTGTCAATTAGGGATGATAGACTGATTTTCCCAACCTTAGGCCGACCAGGAAACATTATTTTCCAATTTGCAAACTTAAAGACCCGATGCCCAAAAGAGACCGGGCCCAAAATAGGGCCAGGGACTAGGGCACTGGGCGCCATGGTCCCAGGGGACCAAGGCGCTGGGCGCCCTAGTCCTGAAGGACCAGGGCGCTGGGCGCCATGGTCCCACCTCCCGAGACAGCAGGGTGCAAGGAGGATCAGGCCAGGGTGTTGACAAATGCAGTTTTTGGTGTCATAAGAAAGTTTCAGGGTCTCCATTCAGGTTCCATGTTGCATCACCATCGTGAAGACCCAAATGCAGTCGAAATTGCAAGTGTCACAATTTTAGGATGCTACACCGGCAACCGGTATTTTGTATGAACTGGTAATACTCTATGATGAGTTACCAACTGACATTTTCTGATGAGTTACCAACCCACCGATTGATTGACAGTGCTGACACACTGACGGTGCTTTTTGTGTCATGTTACTGAGTATGTCTAGATTCATTGAACCTAGGAAATTGTAATGTAATCCTATTGGACCGACATGAAATCAGATTCCTTTAAAAAAGGACATCATGTCTAGGGTTTTGGAGTTGTTGTTGCTATTGTTGAAAGGGTTTATGTTGTGGCTAGGGTTTAAGGTGATTGTTGAGTTGTTGTAAGAGTGATCTTATCTGAGAAGACTGAAGTAATGTTGAAATGCATTAACATTGAGCTTTATTGGATCTAATCAAGCAGTCTGTGCTATAAGATAGATCAAACACTTGTTGATTACTCACATCTTTGACAAGTCTATAGCCCTTAACTGGGTAGGCCTCAAAGCCTTTGTAAAATCCTCTAACAAGGTGGTTCACCTCTGTGAATATAAAATCCTCTAACAAGGTAGTCTTTAATTGGACTTATCTCCTAACAGAGATTGAGATTCCTAATAGGATCTATTCTGGTGAAGAACATTGTAAGACTTTAACCGGTCTGACCTTAACCGGTCTGGTTTCTATTCTGCAAATAGTGACTTGTGAGTTCCATCTCACCGTGGTTTTTCCCAGTTGGGTTTCCACGTCAAATATCTTGTGTTATGGTTGTATTGCTTTTGTGGGTGAATGCTTTATTTGCATTTTGGTTTGCATGTGTGATAACCGGTCTGTCTGTTAGACTGTTTTACCGGTTTATCTTCAGACTGTGTAAGTGTTTAAGTATAGAGTTTTTTGGCATACTAATTCACCCCCCCTCTTAGTATTCATCAATACCTTCTTCTCCCATTGTTCTTATGTCACACAATTTCTTCATACGTTGCCTTTGTCTTTCCTTTTGAGCCTCTTATTGTTCCATCGTTCCTCACTTGTTCTTTCCCATGGTTGATATCGGTTGACCTAAATAGAATCATATTACATATATATGTAAATAAAAATTCATAAACAAACAAATAAACATAAATATGCATCTTATCACTATTTTTTAGAATCAAACTATTAAACAATCACAATTCAATCATTTGAAATCATGCAAAAACAAAAACTAATAAAAACAACAATTCAATCATTTGAAATCATGCAAAAATAAAAAATTCACTTACTTTTATGTATACAACAGTGATATAAGTGCAGACACAGTTCTAGTGGGGCCTTCAATGACCTCAAAAACTTCTTTTGAGGCTATTGAGGCTCTTGGGCAACTAAAAATATGTCTATAAATTGCGTATGAGCTACATTAATAACTGTGTATGTGGTATTAGACCATAAAATGTTGACAAGCCCAACGATATTCTTTTTTCCCATTCTGCACTGATAAGTAGCATGTATGCGCTACTAAGCCTAAAAAATGTTATCGTAGGGTAACAAATAATGGGAATAGTACCTCGTACGCGCTTATGAGTAATAAGTACCATGTATATGCTCCTTTGACTTAAAAAAGTTATGGCAGGGCAGTGAACTAATAGTTTCAGTACCCCATACATGCTATTGGTAGTAGAAAAGATGTGAGAGAGAGAGAGAGAGAGAGAGAGAGAGAGGAGGGAGGGAGGAGGGGGGATGATGGGAGAGAAGAAGGGGTATGGAGGAAGGAAGAGGGGGGAGGGAGAGGGCAAGAGAGAGGGAGAGGGAGAGAGAGAGGGAAGGAGGGAGAGGGAGAGAGAGAGAGAGGGAGATAGGTAGAGGGAGGGAGAGAGGGAGAGAGGTAGAGGGAGGGAGAGAGGGAGAGAAGAGGGGGGTGGGAGAGAGGAAGGGGTATGGAGGAGGGGAGAGGGAGAGGGAGAGAGAGGGAGAGAGAGAGAGGGGGGGAGGTAAGGTAGAGAGAGAGATGTAGAGAGAGGGAGAGAGGTGGAGGGAGGGAGAGAGGGAGAGAAGAGGGGGGAGGGTGGGAGAGAAGGGGTATGGAGGAAGGGAGAGGGAGAGAGAGAGAGAGAGAAGAGGGGGGTGGGAGAGAAGAAGGGGTATGGAGGAAGGGAGAGGGAGAGAGGGAAGGAGGGAGAGGGAGAGAGAGGGAGAGAGGGAGAGAAGAGTGGGGGAATGGAGAGGTAGAGGGAGGGAGAGAGGGACAGAAGAGGGGGGAGGGAAGGTAGAGAGAGGTAGAGAGGTAGAGGGAGGGAGAGAGAGAAGAGGGGGGAGAGAAGAAGGGGTATGGAGGAAGGGAGAGGGAGAGTATAGGGGAGGGAGGGAGAGGAGAGATGAGAGGGAGAGAGAGAGGGGGGAGGGAGAGGGAGGGAGAGGATAGGGGAGAGGGAGACAGAGGGAGAGAGGGAGAGAAGAGGGGGGAAGGGAGAGGTAGAGGGAGGGAGAGAAGAGTGGGGAGGGAAGGTAGAGAGGGAGAGAGGTAGAGGGAGGGAGATAGAGAGAAGAGGGAGGGTGGCAGAGAAGAAGGGGTATGGAGGAAGGGAGAGGGAAAGAGGGTGAGGGAGAGAGGGAGAGAGAGAGAGAGAGAGAGAGAGAGAGAGAGAGAGAGAGAGAGAGAGAGAGAGAGAGAGAGAGAGAGGAGAGTAGGGGGGAGGGAAAGAGGAGGGGTCTTAAGGGGTCACAAGACACCATATGACCTCTTAGGAAACAATACGATCTCTAATGACACCTAAGGGGTCATATGGTGGGCTAATAAAATGATATATTAAATTTAAATTTATGAATAGAACATCATACAACGAGACTCCAAGCGAACAAACAACGAGACTTCGCTAAAAAGCAAGTGTAAGAGCTTGACCTAACCCTAAGACTATTGCCTAAGTTCTAAAACATATGATGCTATTAAATTTGCAAGGTTATAAGAATGATCTCGATTGTGACTATAGGAATTACACACTTGATTTCTTTCATGGGTATGTACTGTTCCAAGCTATTTGACAAGTGATGATCATCATATACTACCACTACCATGCATACAACAAACTTTAATTTCTTTAGGTGACAGGTGTTGTGTAACAACATGGGAACTCTCACATACCCACCACTATCATTCTACAGGACATCATCTGTGTTACTCTCCCGCTTTCTCTTCCTACCTGTTGTTTCCTTCTGAAAAACATATTGCAGGTACTCTGACTCATCATGTTGCTTTGTTGACACTATTTTCCACATCTGCTCTTCTCATTAAAAACACATTCGATAAGAATATTGCTATAGGTTTCCTTGTTTGTCATGGTAATACACCCGTGGTTGAATTTTAAACCCTATTCCTCTTATTTAATATACACACACAAATCCATCAGTCATCGAGACTCCAAGTGAATAAACAATGAGGCTTCACTAAAAAGCAAGTGTAAGAGCTTGACCTAACCCTAAGAGTACTGCCTAAGTTCTAAAACATATGATTCTATTAAATTTGCAAGGTTATAAGACTGATCTCGATTGTGACTATAGGAATTACACACTTGATTTCTTTCATGGGTATGTACCATTCCAAGCTGTTTAATAAGTGATGATCATCATATACTACCACTACCATGCATACAACAAAATTTAATTTCTTTAGGTGATAGCCATTGTGTAACAACATGGGAACTCTCGCATACCCACCACTATCATTCTACATGACATCATCTGTGTTACTCTCCCTCTTTCTCTTCCTACCTATTGTTTCCTTCTAAAAAACATATTGTAGGTACTCTAACTCATCATGTTGCTTTATTGACACTATTTTCCACATCTGCTATGCTCATTAAAAACACATTCGAGAAGAATATTGCTACAGGTTTTTTTGTTTGTCACGGTAATACACCAGTGGTTCAATTTCAAACCCTATTCCTCCTATTCAATATACATACACAAATCCATCAGTCATCGAGACTTCAAGCAAACAAACAACGAGGCTTCACTAAAAAGCAAGTGTAAGAGCTTGACCTAACCCTAAGAGTACTGCCTAAGTTCTAAAACATATGATGCTATTAAATTTACAAGGTTATAAGACTAATCTCGATTGTGACTATAGGAATTACACACTTGATTTCTTTCATGGGAATGTACCGTTCCAAGCTATTTGATAAGTGATGATCTTCATATACTACCACTGCCATGCATACAACAAACTTTAATTTGTTTAGGTGACAGGCATTGTTTAACAACATGGGAACTCTTGCATACCCACCACTATCATTCTACATGACATCATCTATGTTACTCTCCCTCTTTCTCTTCCTACCTATTGTTTTCTTCTGAAAAATATATTGCAGGTACTCTGACTCATCATGTTGCTTTGTTGACACTAGCTTCCACATCTACTATGCTCATTAAAAACACATTTGAGAAGAATATTGTTACAGGTTTCCTTGTTTGTCATGGTAATACACCCGTGGTTCAATTTCAAACCCTATTCCTCCTATTCAATATACACACACAAATCCATCAGTCAATTTTTTTATCAAAGAGGAAGTTGCAGATAAGAAATAAATTCACTTACTTATATATAAGTGCAGACACAGTTGCAGTGGGGTATGGAGGGAGGGAGGGAGAGAAGAAGAGAAAGAGGGATGGGGTATGGAGAGAGAGAGAGAGAGAGAGAGAGAGAGAGAGAGAGAGAGAGAGAGAGAGAGAGAGAGAGAGAGAGAGAGAGAGAGGCACCTTGTATGCATTTGAGAGGGGGAGACAATACACTTACATGTGTATATATATGTTTAATATATTATACATACATATATTATATGTATATAAACATATTATATATACAATATCATATTATACACATTTTATATATTATATATATTATATTTATATACACATTATATATAGAATATCATATTATACAATAGTGCGTACACACTATTTATAGTAAAGGTAGCGCGTACGCACTATTTATATGGAAACAAGTGCATACGTGTTGCGTACACTATAAGTACCCCCATACACGCTTTTTAAACCATAAGTACCCCATACGCGCTTTTGACTGTTTAGGCTTGGAAATAGGCCTGGATGACAAAGCTACAGTTTGGAAGTTTGATTTCCCTCCATTTCTTTCATTTTTTATGTGTTTTATTTTATCAACTTGGTTTATTGACTTTGACATCATTAGGTTTACACTTCATCAAGTGGATATTTCTAAAATTACCACCATATTTTCACCCATCATCTGAGCTTTCTAACCATATAATTTTTTTTCAATTTGAACAACAATAACATATTATTATTGAATTTCTTTTACCAGTGTCTCCATAGTTCTCATAGACATAGGTGCACCATTTTTTGAATAACTTTTGATATACTTATCCAAAATTAAAAAACTTTATATATTATTGTAGTGCACAAAAAATTGTATTTTCAATTTGTTTAGTACAACTTATGCTTCGTGCACAAACAAGTACCTAATTTTCAGGATGTGCTCGATTGGAAAAATCATAAAAAAAAAAACTCAACAAAAAATTACAAAAAAATACACATCTTCTAGTTCTCACTCTTAACTATCTTTTTGCTAAAGGATTTTTCAAAATACTAAACCTAACTATGACTTTTTTGATGCGCACGTCAAATGCTATGTTATGTTTCTCAGAAAAAATTAGGGCCATTTTTTCGTGCACAAAGGATTTGACCCTCTTATTCTTATCCAATTTTGAAAAAGTTTGGTATTTTGGAAACTAGATTTAGAGTACTACAATATTTGTTCTTTGATTATCTTCATATCTTGAGTGGATGACTTTCAAATTTTGCCTCAAAGTTCAAGTTCACCTAATTTCAAAAAAAAAAGCGTCCACTTATACCCCCTTTTTGACCACCATCTTTGTGCACTTACCCATAACATAGACTGCAAAGATGCCATATGATGAGAATCCCCTAAATCTAGAAGCCATATCCTTGAATCATGACTTGTAATAGCACAAAGAGATTATCCCTTTCCTTTATTTGTCCCAAAAGAGTGATCTTTTCCTTTATCTTTATCCTTGGAAGCCGAAGTAGACATTCTAGAAGGTAGGTTGATTTTGTTCTTCTCAAGAAGATGCTTCAACTCATCAATATCCTTCTTGTAACAACGGTGTTCATCATGTCCTGGCTTCTTGCAATATGCACAAAAAATATTGCTCTTATATGATTTCCTCTTAGGTGAGTCACCTTGTTGTGGAGAGGAGGATTGTGCTCCATCTTGTTGTCATTTTGACTTAGGTTGCTTTTGGTTATTTCCTTTTCCTTTATTTCTTTGATTCCCTTTATTAGCCACCAATGCTTGTGACTTTAAATATTTGAGAATCCCCATCTTGGTCAACTTAGATTGCTCAAGTATCAACATCTCCATGAATGACTCAAATGAGGGAGAAGTGTAAGAGGAACCTTGAGATAACCTATGGGTGTGAAAAATAGATACAAAGGCTACATACTCTGAAGGAAGCTTGTCCAACAAGTTATAAACCAATTGAGCATCCTTTTTGTCAATGCCACAATCCTTTAGATTTTCTCTTAGTTCATTTAATTTTGTAACGTAATCTTGGATTGTATCAAAATCCTTGGGATCCAATGTTGTGAGTTCACTATCAAGCTTGTAGCCCTTAATCTCATCAACTTGTCCATACAATTTCTCATAAATATCCCAAGCCTCTTTAATTGTAGTACACTTATCAATGTACAAAATGAGGTCATCTAATATATACTTTCTAAGAGTTCCAAGTGCCATAGAATTCTTAGTGAGCCATTCAATTTAAGCATTAGTATTAGTCGTAGGATCAGGGGGTGTTGTAATAGTTCCATTTACATAATGAATGAGTCCTTTTTCCATTAGTTTACTCCATACCTTAATCTTCCATGAAGCATAATTATCAGGAGTTAAAAGCGGAAATTTAGGAGAACCCATAGCACCAAAATGAAAAAAACACAAGATAGAGAGAGGCACAATCACACAAGACACCCCCTAAAATTACTCAATCAAGAAATCCCCCCCCCCCCCAAAAAAAAATGATGATTTGACACTTTATACTTAGTGCGTATACAACGGGCCACTTGCAAAACAAGGCAAGGTGGACTTTTGATTTCAATTTTACAACTGCCTCAAATAGGCTATAAGAGAGTCCAAACAATACTGCAAGTGATCTAAATTGAGATCCAAGCAAAATACAAGTACCAAATAGGCCAAAATGACCAAATATTGAAAGTATAATTTCTACTCAAAATCACTGCAAACTAATGGCAGATTATGAAAGTAGATGAAATATTATGCACTTTCAAAACAAAATGGCACTTGAAAAAGGAGGTTGTATGACCCCAAATGAAGCCTTTGAAGTAGTAAAATTGGGGATTAGATAGGTATAGTCATGAAAATTTGTAAATTCTGAAAACTCCATCCATCAAAATCAAAAAATTCTTCCACCACTGCAAAGAGCACAAAAAATTAGCCCATTTCAAAAACAATTGCACCAAAAAAGGAGCCAAAATGAGAAAGTTACGACATTTTGAAGTCAGATTGCAAAATTGAAAAGCTCAATTAAAGGGGGGTAAAAAAATTTCAAAATACTGTTCATGTTAGCAAATGACGGGATTAAATTTGACACCTGTCTGGCCGTCAAAAAACTTCACCTCCTTCTCGCATGCCGTTCATACTGTATGGACATAGTGACATGGCAATTGCTAAGTGGGTCGTGACTGTGTGCTAGTGTGGTGGTGATTGGGACCCACGTGGCTGACATGTGGCAATCCAAGTAAAAAAAACAACTTCCTTTGTCTGCATGGCCGCATGGAGGGAGGAGCCAAAGTTGCAGAGACTGGACAACGAGGCCACAGGTGGTGGCCAGGAAGCACCACGAAGGTGAGAGTTGTGTGGTCAATGGGAGTTGTGTGGCTAGTGGGTGGGGTCCCCCACAATAAATATAACCCTGCAAATAAATAAAGCCTACGGTATGGGGGTGTCGGGGGGTGGGGTGGGGGGATGTCAAACCCCTCCGAAAAATATTTTTTGATTTTTTTTTTAATTTAAAAAAAACTTTTACATATTTAAAAAAAACTCCAAATTGAAAAAATAAATAAGATTTACAATATATATTCGAAAGAAAAAATTTAATTTTTTATTTAAATTTTTTTTTTTTGGTACTGTAGCCCAAATTGGGCAAAATTTTCCTCCAAATATGATTTTATCCAAAATAGGTTGAGTTTATACTCAATTTTCATGGAAATGGCCTCCTGAACACAACCGTGATGCCCAAATCATTGTATGATGCACCCCAAAAATACCACCTTCCCAGATCCAAAAATTGAAGCCTCTGAAAACGCCTCTCCAAGACAAATCAATGACGCTCTATAGGCTCTGATACCATGTGAGATTTTGTCGAGATCTAGAGCTCAATAAAAAGTACAAAATAGAGAGACAAAATAGATGATATGGATAAATTGAATTCTATCAAGATGAAAATACTGATCAACTGGATCATCAACCAATCAATTGTCCATACAATGAATATGAGCCCGCTTATATAGGCAAACATGACATGTGGCTCAATGAGAAACAAGGGTAGGTAGGAAATAGGTGTGGTAGGTAGGAGAAACAATATAATATTCCACATGAGGTGGATCACCCATCGAAGGTGGAATGTAACAACAAGATAAGACCACAAAAGGTGGAAATTCTCTTACACACACTATCCCAATGTGGCACAAACACCCAAGTGTCTCATACCCAAACTACTATGATATGCATGTACCTAAGTAAACTTAAGTAAGGTGTAATAATATCCAACATGAATAAATTATTACACCAACAGGATCATTTGATTACTCTTTAACCTTTACAAACTATGGAACTCAACAAAGTAACCATACAAATTTCTTTTTTTGCTTTTATCATCTCATGTACGGTCTTATTTCTACTGATTATAGAGCATTTAAGAGATAAGTTAGTAAATGGCAACATTCCTACAACATGTGATATTCAAATTCTTCATCCAAATTTTCATGTAATAAAATAACATTGGTGGCCATTATGTTGCTCCTCATTATGTGATATTAGTAGCTTACCTATTGGGGGTACATTGTCATTCATGGCACTAGTACAATTTCATGTGTAATCATACTTTGATAGAAACATAATAGCCTATTTTGTATCTTCTCTTGTCTTTATGTTGGGGTTAAAGAATACTTCTAAAAAAATTCTCCTTTCTTAAGGATAATGTTTCCCTTTGTTGAAGATGTATCTTCTATAAGGATCTCTTGTTGATTGAGAAGGTGTCTATTATTTATGAAGATCCCCTCCCTCTTGTTGGAACAAGTATCCCTGATGAGGATCTTATCCTTGCTTCAAAAGTATGTATCCTTGATTTGGACCTCTTCTTTGGAATTTGAAGTTTGTAATATTTCATCGAATCTTCCTCTTTCTTAAGGACCCACTTTCCATTTATTGAGATGTATCTTTTATAATTAACTCTTCTATATTATGGATGTGCATATCCCTACCGAGGATTCCATCCCACTTATTGGAAAAGATATCTCAAAGGACAATTTGTTTCTTATTTATAGAAGAGTGTTTCATTTATAAATGATCTCTCTTTGGTGTTACATGTGTATCCTTGTCTCCATGTTTCGATGACAAGAATAATAATTCAATCTTCTCTCTTTTTCAAAGATTACCTACATTGAACACACCATAGATTGAGAGGTGGCAGTGTATTTGTCGAGACCTTCAAATACTTCAATTCTAATCTTCAAATTTTAAATCACAAACATATAATCCCAGCAATAAAAAATCATGAAAGTATGAAATACAACAAACACTTGAACACCAAATTTGCATGGAAAGCCCAATTAGGAAAAAATTAGTGAGAATCAAACTCACCATATAAATATAATCTATTACAATATTGTCTTTGGAACACCCTACTCATAAATGAACTTGTAAAACTAAGGCACACAACCTTTGGCAAGATACAAGTGACTTGCAAGATTGAAACTCATTGTTTCAGGGCAAGATACAAAAAGATTCCTTGAGACTCATTATATTTTGGTAGAGAACAAATAGCTGAATTGGAATGAAAAATCTCCAAATCATGAACTTGGTCTTAAACCACTGTCTCAAGTGACCAATATAATAACAAACTCTACTACTTTTAAAACACAATATCTGAACTCTATCATGCTGAGAATATTATCATCATAGCTCTTCACAATAGTTTTTCACACCTCCAATCCCAAATTTTCTTGTAGATCTATCACACCTTCTACAAATTATTTCACATCCATTCCACACACTCAATAATACATCTGCACTCCTTTATATACAATGTTAATAATCAAAACCTTAACTAGAACAACCATAGATATAATATATATTATTACATAAATTTGGCAACTCGGACCTAAAATATCAAATGTGGTCCACTCTAGGATATGAGAGGACCCAAAATAATAAAAATACATTATTTCCAAATAGCTCCAATGAAATGCACACACTAACACATCTTCCAAGTTTGACACCAAATAAAACATATAGATGAATAATCAAGCATGACAACCAATTTACCTACAAGAATTATCTAACGTATGAAACTCAATGTGGAACTACAAACACCACAGTGCAACTCAAAACATTAGCCATACACATCCTCTAAAAAAACCCAAACCAAAAAATATGATCCAAGTAGAAAAAAAATTCACAGGCAACCAAAAACCAAAAGTAGATGACAATACAAAACATATACCATCATAATTCAATATGACAATCAACCCATCATCTAATTTGGAACACTGCATGATTCATATGAACATGTCCTCTGAATTACAACTTGAATTTACCTATTTGAGAACCATCAAACCTTTTTTAGACATGTTTTAATAGACAATCTTACTATAAAAAACAATAGTGATCAGCTCAGTCAACTAAGCCATAGAGAATCTGTGACCCTAATAGAGTACTACACATAGAATATAAACATTATATTAAGAAACATAGCACATAGTCTTGACAAACTAAAAGATTGCAAATAATTCTTTTGCTGAGACATTAAAATTTTTTTGTAGTGCCCCTCCTCATTTCACCTTTTGTTTATGCATAAATAGACTTGCCTAGACTCTTTGATTAGGCTTTGATTTATATTTATGACTCTATCTATGTTTGGATGCTTATTGATGATGTTGGACATTTCTATATTGACACTTGATACTTTCTAGATTATTATGATGGATAGACTTGCATTTGGTAATTTTCATGCACTCATTATATATTGTTTATGATGATATCTTGCTGATGCTAACCCCGTTTCATGATTATATTAGATGAGTTGATTCTATTATTGTTGTAACTTTTTACTATTGTATTCATGATAGAGATGATGTCATATCACTCATTGCGAGCATGATATGATGTTGTGATTCTCTTCACTTGTCTAATCATTTATGATATACGTTATTGTATATGTTATTGTAGATGTTTTGGTGACATGACAGGTTTGTAGGTACCAAACATCAACTCCACCTAGCTTCACAAGTTTGAGCGTGTCTTTATCCTAATGGCAACTTGATTGAAGATGACATGAAATCCCATTTTACACTCTAGGTTTAAGTTGGTATCCTATTAGTCTTGGTGTTGTAAATAGAGTTGTGCAGAGTTGTAGTGTGGTGTTTTATGTTACCCTACGTTGGTTGTCATGAGGAGTTCTGATCTTTGGTTAATTAAATTATTAATAGATTAATTGGTTATATAGTTTATAATATTAAATTAAATTAATGTTTGGCATTAATATTTAATATCAATAAGAGATTATTATTTGGGATTTATTCCTATTTGTGCTCATTTTATAGATTTATATTTAATTGACAATTTGACATTATTATTGATTATTTGATTTGATGTTTATTTAATACTTATTATTGGAGTCTTTCTATATTTTATTTATTTTAGTTGTGATTTTAATATTTATTTGGGACTTATGGTTTAAATATTTAATTGGGCCTTTATATTTTATTATGCCTTGGTTTATTTAATTAATTGGTTGTTTATATTATTATTTTCCCTTTTTACCCGTTTGGGTTATTAATTAATTATTTATTCTACCTACCCTATTTTACTATTGGTTGTGAGATTGGGTGAGGGTATGTGCAAGATCATGGGGGCCAAAAAGTGGCAATGGAGAAAAAATTGTGTTTTAAACCTTTCCAAACACACCAAAATCTGTTTTGACTTTTTGTTTGGGTCGGCCAAAATTTGAATTTGGTTTGGTAATACCGAACCAAATTGGATATCCGTTAATATCAGATATCCGATATTAACGGATATCCAGTTTGTGATGTCATACTTTTTCAAATCGGATATCTAATTTTTAAATTGGATATCCGTTTTTCTCAAGATAAAAAGTATAGTTTAGTAAAATGGGCATAACTTTTGCATTTCTTATCGAAATTTTGATTTTTTATAGGCATTGGAAAGGTAATTTAGAGATCTATCAAATGGATAAGATATTTTTATGATATTAGTGACTAAAAGTTAATTAGAATAATTTGAATTTATTCCTTCAATTTTAAAACTTTAAATACTCACAAATTTTACATACAAAGTCTCATTTTCTCCTATCACCTCATTTATCTATCACTTGTCTATCAATACTTACATAAATATATTTTATCTATCTCTTTCTTCTCTACTTATATCACTTATTTTATCAGCCCATCTAGATAAATAAATTCCCAAGTTACATGCATCTCTACATATATCTCCATCTTTCTATTCCTACCTCTCCCTCTCCCACTCCATCATTGTCACTCCTTATTTCTATATTTCTCTCTAATAATCTCTCTTCTCTCTATTTATCTCCTTTCTCTACCTTATCCTACCTATAATTATATATTACTTATCTCTATCACCTCCTTTCTCTACCTATCTTGTCCCCTCTATCTCTATATCCCTATAGATCTATCTTCATGTATATCTATATCTCATTATCTCTAAATCTCGCTTATTCACTCCATCTCTCCCTCCATTTGTCTTACTCTCTCTATCACTTTCTATCCATATCTATCTCTATCTCCATCTTCACATCTCCATCTCTTTCCCTATCAATCTGTCTTTCTATATGTTCCTCTATCTTTATATATCTTCCTCTATACATATTTCTCTTCCTTTATTTCTCTTTATTTACTCCATCTTTATATATCTCTGGCTCTCTCCCCACATCATTCTCTATAGTGCCTTTATTATCTCTATATATCCATCTTTCTCTCTCTCTCTCTCCCTCTCTATCTATCCCTATCTATAATCTCTATCTCTCTTTCTCACTCTCTTGCACTATCTATATCTCTCTATCTATCAATATTTCTCTTCCTTTATATCTCTCTATCTCTTTATTTTTTTTATCTCACTCTGTTTACCCTTCTCTATCCATTTTTCTCCATCTCATTATACATTTATCTTTGTCTTTACCTCTCTCTTTCTCTATATCTATTTATATCCCTCTCCCCTTATCTTCATTTTTTATCTCTATCTTCCTCTCTGCTTTTCAATATCTAGATATGTCTACCTCTTTCTATCCATCCTTGTACTTTAGTTTTTCTTCCTCTCACTTCATACTCCTTAATATCTATATCTCTATTTATGGCCTTGTCCTTTAGTTCTTCTCCCTCTCTTTAGCTCTTCATGTCTCTTAACCCTTATATCTCTCCTTATTTGAAACAATACATATGGTCTCCTAAGGGGTTATATGGTGTCCTAAGGGGTCATAGAACACCATATAACCCCTTAGGACACAATATGACCCCCAACGATACCATATGGTGTCCTAAGGGGTCATAAAACATCACATGTCTCCTTAAGACACAATAAGACCCCTAATGACACCATATGGTGTCCTAACGGGTCATAAGACACCAAATGACCCCTTAAGACACCATACAACCTCTAATGACATAATATGGCATCTTAAAGGGTCATATGGTGTCCTAAGGGGTCATACAACACCATATGACCCCTTAGGACACCATATGACCCATAGCACCATATAGTGTCCCAAGGGGTCATAGAACACCATATGACCCATTAGGACATAATATGACACCCGACGACACCTAAGGGGTCAAAGGACACCATATGACCCCTTAAGACACCATACGACCCGTTATGACACCATATGGTGTCCTAAGGGGCCATATAACACCACATGACCCCTTAGAACACAAGAAGACCCATAACAACACAATATGGTGTCCTTAAGGGTCATATGGTGTCATGAGACACTATATGACCCTTTAGGACACAATATGACCCCTAACGATACCTAAGGGATCATATGGTGTCCTAAGGGGTTATATGATGTCCTAGGAACCTTTAGGAGACAATATGACCACTTAGCACACTATACAACCCCTAATGACACCATTTGGTGTCCTAAGGGGTCGTAGGACACCATATGACCCGTTAGGACACAATATGACCCCTAACAACATGTAAGGGGTCATATTGTGTCCTAAGGGGTAATAGGACACCATATGACCCCTAAAAAAATTGGATGGTGTCCTAAGGGGCCATATTGTGTCCTAAGCGGTCATAGGACACCATATGACCACTAATGACACAAAATGACACCTAATGATACCTAAGGGGTCATATGGTGTTCTAAGGGGTCATAGGAAACCATATGACCCCTTAGCACACCATGCGACCCCTACTGACACCATATGGTGTCTTAAGGGGTCATATGGTGTCCTAAGGGGTCATATAACACCATATGACCCCTTAGGATACCATACAATGCATAATGACACCATATCATGTCCTAAGGGGTCATATGGTGTCCTAATGTGTCATAGGACACCATATGACCCCTTAGGAGACCATACGACCTGTAGGAACATAATATGGTGTCCTAGAGGGTCATAGAACACCATATGACCCCTTAGAATACCATATAACCCATAACGACATCTTGTGGTGTCCTAAGGGGTCATAAGACACAATATGACCCCTTAGGACATAATATGACCCCTAACAATGTCATATAGTGTCCTAAGGGGTCATAGGACACCATATGACCCCTTAGGACATAATAAGACCCCTTAAGACACAAAATAAACCCTAACAACACCTAAGGGGTCATATAGTTTCCTAAGGGGTCATACGACACCATATGACTCCTTAGCACACTATACGACCCCTAATGACACCATATGGTGTCCTAAGGGGTCATAGAACACCATATAACCCCTTAGGACACCATACAACATATAACAACACCAAATGGTGTCGTAAGGGGTCATATGGTGTTCTAAGGGGTCATAGGACACCATATGACCTCTTAAAACACCATACAACCCATAGCACCATATAGTGTCCCAAGAGGTCATATGGTGTCCTAAGAGGTCATAGGACACCATATGACCCATTAGCACACAATACGAATCATAGAAACACCTAAGGGGTCATATAGTGTCCTAAGGGGTCATAGGACACCATATGACCCCTTAGGACACCATACAACCCCTTACGACACCATATGGTGTCCTAAGGGGTCATATGGTATCCTAAGGGGTCATATATCACCATATGACCCCTTAAAACACAAAAAGACCCATAACGTCATGATATGGTGTCCTAAGGGGTCATATGGTGTCATGAGACACCATATGATCCCTTAGGACACAATATGACCCCTAACAATACCTAAGGGGTCATATGGTGCCCTAAGGGGTTATGTGATGTCCTAGGAACCTTTAGGACACAATATGATTCCTTAGCACACCATACAACCCCTAACAAAACCATATGGAGTCCTAAGGCATTTTAGGACACCATATGACCCGTTAGGACACAATATGACCCCTAACAACACCTAATGGGTTATATTGTGTCCTAAGGGGTCATAGGATACCATATGAACCCTAACAACACAAAATAATGACTAACAATACCTAAGGGGTCATAGGACACCATATGACCCCTTAGCACATCATACGACCCCTAATGGTACCATATGGTATCATAAGGGGTCAAATGGTGTCCTAAGGGGTCATAGAACACTATATGACCCCTTAGGACACCATACGATGCATAATGACACCATATGGTGTCCTAAGGGGTCATAGGACACCATATCACCCCTTAGGAGACCATAAGACACATAACAACATAATATGGTGTTCTAAGGGGTCATAGAACACCATATGACCCCATAGAACACCATACGACCCATAATGACACCATGTGGTGTCCTAAGGGGTCATAAGACACAATATGACCCCTAACAATATCATATAGTGTCGTAAGGGGTCATAGGACACCATATGACCCCTTAGGACACAATACAACCCCTTAGTACACAAAATAAACCCTAACATTACCTAAGGGGCCATATAGTTTCCTAAGGGGTCATAGGACACCATATGACTCCTTAGCACACCATACGACCCCTAATGACACCATATGGTGTCCTAAGGGTTCATATGGTATCCTAAGGGGTCATAGAACACCATATGACCCCTTAGGATACCATACAACACATAAAACACCAAATGGTGTCCTAAGGGGTCATAGGACACCATATGACCCCTTAGGACATAATACAACCCCTTATGACACAAAATAAATCCTAACAACACCTAAGGGGTCATAGGAGACCATATGACTCCTTAGCACACCATACGACCCCTAATGACACCATATGGTGTCCTAATGGTTCATATGGTGTCCTAAGGGGTCATAGAACACCATATGACTGCTTAGAATACCATACACCACATAACAACACCAATTGGTGTCCTAAGGGGTCATAGGACACCATATGACCCATAACAATACCATATGATGTCCTAAGGGGTCATAGAACACCATATGACCCATAACGATACCATATGGTATCCTAAGGGATCATAAGAAACCATATGATCCCTTAGAACACAATATGACCCCTAACGACATCATATAGTATCCTAAGGGGTCATAAAACACCATATGACCCCTTATGACACAATATGACCCCTAACAGCATCATATAGTGTCCTAAGGGGTCATATGGTGTCCTAAGGGGTTATAGAACACCATATGACCCCTTAGGATACCATAAGACCCATAATGATAGCATATAATGTCTTAAGAGGTCATATGGTGTCCTAAAGGGTGACGAGATACCATATGGCCTCTTAGGACATAGTATGACCCCTAACATAACCTAATGGATCATATGGTGTCTAAGGGGTTATACGATGTCCTGTGACTCCTTAGGACACAATATAACCTCTTAGCACACCATACAACCCCCAACGACACCATATGGTATCCCAAGGGGTCATAGGACACCATATAACCCTTTCAGACACAATATGACCCCCAAAAATACCTAAGGGGTCATAGGATACCATATGACCCCTTAGCACACTATACGATGCCTAACAAAACCATATGGTATCCTAAAGGCTCATAGAACACCATATGACCCCTTAGGACACCATAAGACCCATAACAACATCATATGGTGTCCTAAGGTGTCATATGGTGTACTAAAGGTTCATGAGACACCATATGACCCTTTAGGACACAATATGACCCCTAACAACACCTGAGGGGTCATATGGTGTCCTAATGAGTCATATGATTTCCTATGGCCCTTTAAGATACAATATGACCCCTTAGCACACCATATAACCCCTAACAATGTCATATGGTATCCTAAGGGGTTATAAGATGCCATATGGTATCCTAAGGTGTTATAAGATACATATGACTCGTTAGGACACAATATGACCCCTAACAACACCTAAGGGGCCATAAGACACCATATGAACCTTAGGACACAATATAACCCCTAATGACACCTAATGGGTCATATGGTGTCCTAAGTGGTCATATGATGTCCTATGACCCCTTAAGACACAATATGACCCCTTAACACACCATACAACCCCTAACGACACCATATGGTGTCCTAAGGTGTCATAGGACACTATATGACCCATTAGGACACAATATGACCCCAAATGACACCTAAGGGATAATATGTTGTCCTAAGGGGTCATAAGGTGTCCTAAAGGGTCATATGGTGTCTTAAGGGGTCATAGGACACCATATGACCCTTTAGGACGATATGACCCCTAATGACACCTTAGGGGTCATATAGTGTCCTTAATGATCATATGATATCTTATGACCCCTTAGTACACCATACAAACCCTAACGACACCATATGGTGTCCTAAGGGGTCATAGGATACCTAATTACCCCTTAGGACATCATACGACCCATAACAACACCATATATCATTTTAAGGAGTCATATGGCATCCTAAGAGGTCATAGGATACCATATGACCCTTTAAGACACAATATGACCCCTGAGCACACCATATGACCCCTAACAACATCATATGGTGTCCTAAGAGTTCATAGGACACCATATGACTCATTAGGACACAATATGACCCCTAACAACACCTAAGGGGTAATATCATAAAGTTAGAGGTGATGATAGGTATGACAAAGAGATGGCATTTGGGGAAGAGAGAATTAGAGAGAGTTGGGGGTAATTAGGGGTTGGGAGGAGAGGGGGGATGGGAAAGTATCAAGAAAGGGAGAGATGAGGAGAGAGGTCTAGAGAGAAGGTAATTAGGGGAAGGGGAGGGGGGAGAGAGAGGGAGGGAGTATCAACTAAGGAAGAGGAGGGAGAGATGGGGAGAGAGCCCCTTGATTACCCTATCTCTAGTTCATCTCTTTATTAATACTTTCCTCTTCCCCTTTGCTTCCCCTAATTATACTCTCTCTATCACTCTCTTCACCTCTCTCCACATCTCTCCCTCTCTCCTTTTGTTGATACTTACTCTTCTCCCTCTCTTCTTATCCTATAATTACACCCAACTCTCTCTCATATTATTTCTTTCCCTCAATTACCCTCGATCACCTCTCTCCTCCTATGGGTTTATAGATACTTCCCTCTACCCCTCTCCCCATCCCCTAATTACTCTCTATGTCTCTCTTCACCTCTGTCCCCATCTCTCTTCTCTCTTTGTTGATAATTTCCCCTCTCCACCTCTCCTCCTACCCCCTAATAATCGCAAACTCTCCCTCTCATTCTCTCTTCACCCCAATAACCCCCTCCCTCTCTCTCTTCGCCTTGCACCTAATTACCTATAGCTCTCTCTCACACACTCTCTCTTCCCCCCAATTAATCTCTCCTTCTCACCTCTCTCCCCCTCTCCTTTTTTTGATACTTCCCTATGCCTCTCCTTGTCCCCTTTGAATTTTGTTGCTAGAGATGAGAAGAAAATGCAGAGAGACTAGTCTAGATCTTAAGGAAGAGAGAGTGACATAGAGGAGAAAATTATGAAGAGGTAGAAATATAAGAACCTTGTAGAGCTTGAGAGAATGAATGAGGTATGAAAGGACAATTAGAGATATAAGTCTAGTGAGAGATGTATAAATATGGACAAAAGAGAGGGAGGAAGAAACAAACAGGTGGAGAAAAGAACAAACATGGATAACATGGTTTATCAAAATTTATCGAACTCAATAAAATTCATAAATTTTCTATTATTAACTAATTACTTATTTAGTTTATTTTGAGATGATTGTTACAAAAATTTATGCAATACGGAAATCATATGAAAAAGTCATGAGTTTTTTATGTTTTAAAAATGAAGGATGAATTTAAATGAATTATAATTATTTTTTAAAATAAATAATCTAAAATCTACCTATTCCATATCATAGAGCTCTTAATTACCTTTCCAACACTTGTAAACAATCAAAATTTTGATATAAAACGCAAAAGTTATGCCAAATTTACTAAAATATATTTTTTTATTTTAAAAAAAATGGATATCCGATTTTAAAACATAAATGTTTCCCTCCATATTTTCGTTCGGGTTTGCTTTGGGATTTGGCTTGGAAGTGAAAAGCCTAGAAAGTCAACTGAAAAAACGTGTTTTTTAGTATTCTTTGATTTTCCAGACTTTACATTGGTGGCTGATGACTTTTTTTATAGCCAAAATTGATAAAATGAAAAGGGTTTTGGAAGGATGTTCTCAGCTTTCCAACAATATAAGCCTTGTCTTATTTCGACTTTAATAAATAATTATTATTTATTTTCTAATTGAATTCTGACAAAAGTCTTGATTGATAGACTGATTGAAAAACACTCATAACTTTCAAACCGCATAACATTTTTTGAATCTGAAACATGCATCACATCCTATGCTTCGTCTACTATAGGGAAAAAAAAAAAAATTTCACAAGGTTTTGACCAAGTTAATGTGGTTAGACGTAGGAGTTTCTAAATTTCTGAAAAGTTGTAGTAAAAAATTCATAAATAATTATTTACTTTATAAAAATTATAAAAATATATGCGTCACATCTGGACATGAGTCTAATACTTATATTATAAATATTATAAAAAATAATTATGATTTAATTGTGATTAGGGTGGTCAGACATACATGTACTTCTTATCTTTTTCCTGAAATTTTTGTACCACTGTATTAAAATTTCAAATTTTCATCAAATAGGATTTTTTTTTCAAAAAACAACTAGTAGCTTAGAAACTACATTCAATTTTCTATATATTCTCTTCTTACATATTTTAAAAATAACATTCATAACTTATTCAATTTTTCATGTCAAGTTGCATAACTCTGATTTTTTGAAATTTCATTGCCACTTAAGGGCCTATTTTGGCACACCATGATCCTGCACATACCCGTAAGTTTAAATAATATTATTATAATATATTATGTCTTGAATTTGAGAAGGGGATGGTATGAAATTTATTTTAATAGATTATTTTCATTGACCGACATATTCTATACTTTGGATTTGGTTTTCTATATATTGATTTTTTTGTGTATTTACCTGGGTTTGGCTTTTTTGATGCATTTTTTTGTGATCGTTCAGGGATTCTAGATTTTGCTTGGAGCTTGACTTGCCTATGGATTGCTCTTCATCAAGTTTATTAGACCTTATCTGCCATTTTTCAGGTTGTATATTTTTCCCATCTTTGTATTTGAATTTTGAAAAGACTCTATGTGTAATATCTGTGAAAATATTGTCTTCGGACTGGGGAAATTTTTATTGTAGCAAAAATAATAATAAAGCTTAATAGATTTTATATGGGGCTATGATTCTATTATTTGTATTCTGTAGTATTGTGGAAATATTTTTGTGTATTGTCATATATCGGTTGTATTGGCATTGAGTTTGTTTTCTATGTTTCTCATAATGGCTCTTGATCCTCTTGGGTGTTGATATATTAATATTTCTATGCCTTGTATTTATTCTTGTATTATTGTTTATTCAATTTCAGAGTCACTTGATGAACTCCTTGATTTGATAGGCCTCGATTGCAAGACTATATCCCCATTTTCTAAGTTTTGAGTCTTATGCGTTGATCTTTTTATCGGATGCACTAAATTTGTGGAAGTGCTAATATATTTATCATATGTGCTATTAGTATTGGCATATGTATTGTTATTTTGTATGTATGCACGATTTTTCTATATGAATGCACTGTACTCGATCATAAAGGCACTACTTAAATGTATGAATGAACTATTTCTCTGTGCAAAAGAGTTGTCTTTCCTGGTGGGTGCACTAGAGGACCATCCAAATGTATTATTCTATGAAGTAAAGGCACTAGTCTATTTATCAAAAGCACTATATTGTGAATCAAAAGTACTACTATGCCGTGTTTCTTGCATGTTGGTCATTTTGGTTATTGAGTCAGATTCTTGGCTTTGAGTTTGATCTTTCATCAATCCAATGGTTATGTTTTTGTTGTCTAGGTATCCTAAGGTGATGTAGGATTGTGATATTGATTATGATGCACTATTTGCATTATTATATATTTAGCAAGATGATTGATACTTTTTTGTTAATTATCAGGGCTCATGATGGTCATCTTCTTGATATTGTGGATTTGATTTCTATGTTTCTCACGATGTTGTGGCTATTGGTATTTGTTATGCATATATGTGTATACATTATTTGATTTGAAGACCTTGGATAATCAGGTTGGATGTTGTTGAGAGCCCTTGGTTGCATATGTATATCTCATCACCATAACGTTTAGGTGCATACTAGGGGGAGTGGGCTTCCAAGTGAGTGACTGGGGTCATGACAAGTAGGTAGCCAAGTTACTCGGGGTCTAGGCCACCAGGATAACTCATTGGAAGTTTTCGTTGTAATAAAGTGATAATTTAATTAAATAATCTTAGAAGGGTTGGGTAGTAGTAATTCATCTTAATAAGATAATAAATAGACATGGTGACCCCAATACCTTTCCTAGGGATGATAATGTGGACTCAGGATAGGATTGGGAAGACCTTGGTAATCTAGGTAAGATAATATCCCTTTGTCCCTCAAGGTTGAGATGGATCCACATGAGTATCATGAATGTTAAGACTAGATCCTAGGTTCTTATTGATATTTGTGGTGATACCATGTGATGACACTCCTTCCCTACATGTAGGTCCTAACACTTTAAGACTTGAATTGTGGAAAGACTCTAGAGGTCTTATGTCTTGTTCTTTTAGACATGTGTTGTGTTTGAGTATTGTTCTTGGAGGTGTGGTTGTATTCCTTGGTTGTTAGGTGTCAGCTTAGATCTAGAGTGTGTGTGGGATCTCATGCCATCTCCTAGCACGGGGGGTGGTTCCTCATGGTTCCACATGGTTGGTTAGTTTAATTCCTTCTTGCATGGGATGTTCTTTATTGGATTCTCTTGTTTGTGGAAGTGTGAAGTGGTCATAGGCAAGGAGGGACCTCAAGGTGATCACTTTAAACTGGCCAGAAAGAGTAAACACAATAAAAACACACAAACATGATGGAGGCAATGCATAACAGATAATTTTATTGCTTGAAATTTGATTACATCCATTTGGTAACAATCGAGCAACATACTGACACATAGGCTAGGTAGAATAGGTCACACTGGGACCTTGAATCGAAAGATCTATCTTCTAGGCACAATCTATCTCTGATTGATTATAATTGATCTTCAATTAATTTCATTCTAAAGCATGATTACAAATATATATATATATCGATCCAAAGGATCCAGTCAGCCCAAAAGGATCAAAACCCAAAGAGCAAGACCTAACGTGCAAAATGAACAAGGTCGGCCTCTGGTAAGAGATTCCTCTAGAAAATACAAAGGATGAAACATATAAGGTCGACCGGATGCTAAGAAATATTGAGATCAACACTCAAGGCTCTGCAAGCTTTGGAATGGGTTTTGGTAGATCACCAAAATAGGTTTCAGGCAACCAGTAACAAAGGAACAACCAGTAACAAGAAACTATCAAGGAAACTAGTAGTGATATCTTGTTAGAAAGTGGTCCAAATGAGATGTAGTTTGAAAGAAAGAAAGATGATCAAGTCTTCAAGTAGAATCCAAATCCATGGGATCCGGTGAGCTAAAACCAGTACACATAGAAGGGAAAACTGAAACTGCAAACAAAATAGAAAGAAAATGTTTTTGGTTGATGCAAAATTGCTGTGAACTGTGGATGCTCCTACATCAGACATCTGGGGTTAATGAAAAAGTGAGCCTCTCACTTTGTTGGGTTAGAGGGAAACCAAGGCGGTCTATCTCTTCCTGAGAAATCCAAGATGAATCTTTAACTGGTCTTCTCTTCCGCTTCATAAGATATTCTTTGTACTGACTATTCTGGGTACTATGCCCAATCCTACTATCCAAAATCTCTTCAATCTGATCTGGTTCCTTCTAGGGAAATTGTTTCTCAAGGTATGCAACACTCTCCTCACTAAATTCTAGTTCATGGTACTCATGAAGATTTGCAATGTTGAATATAGGTGAAATACTTAGACTGCCTTGTAGCCCTACTTCATATGCATTTCCAGAATTGAACTTTCCTTAAAATCTTATAGGGTTCAAACTTCTTCATCTACAACTTATTATAATTTCCAACTAAGAATCTCTCTTTTCTCAAGTATACCATAACCTCATCACCAACCTCAAATTCTTATGTCTCCTCTTCTCATTTGCCTTCTCCTTATATTTTCTACTCATGTCTTCCAAATGTTATTTAACCTGAATATGCAATGTTGCCATGTGATCTGCAAAATATTTTGCTTCTGAACTCTTCCAGTCTTCACTGCTAATGTCTCTAAATTTTTCTATTCCTCTAGGATGCACTCTGGTAACAATCTCAAAAGGTGTTATTCCGGTACTTCTATTCACTGAATTGTTATAGGAAAACTCTGCTTGTGCAAGGATCAAATCCCAACTTCCAGTTTTATCTCCCACTAAACATCTCAGAAAGTTTTCCAAACTCCAGTTAACTACTTCTGTCCATCCATTAGTCTATGGATGAAAATTAGAATTGAACTTCAAATCTATCTTCATCTTCTTCCAAAGTGTTCTCCAAAAATAGCCAACAAACCTAGTGTCTCTATCTGAAACTATGCTCTTAGGTAATCTATGTAATCTCACCACTTCCTTGAAAATAGGTCTGCTACATGCAATGTATCTAATATCTTCTTACAAGGTATGAAATGATCCATCTTTCAAAATATATCCACTACCACAAATATAGAATCATTCCCTCTTAGTGTCTTAGGTAATCCATCTACAAAATCTTTGCTTATATTCTCCCATGGTCTTACCAGTACTATCAAAGGTTTATACAATCCCACGTTCTGACTACTATCTTTTGAAACTTGACAAACTCTACAACTTTGCACATATCTCTTAACATCCTTATGAATCTGGGGCCAAAAGTACTGCTCACTCACCAATGCAACTATTTTATCAATGCCAAAATGTCCGGCTAAACCTCCACTATGTTTCTCTTTGAATAGGTTCTCTCTCATGGAACTCTTAGGTATGCATAATTGAACTCCTTTGAATAACATCCCATCTTGAATGAAATAATGCAACCATTTTCT
Organism: Cryptomeria japonica; assembly: GCF_030272615.1. Classification (NCBI taxonomy): domain Eukaryota; kingdom Viridiplantae; phylum Streptophyta; class Pinopsida; order Cupressales; family Cupressaceae; genus Cryptomeria; species Cryptomeria japonica. Next base: position 276,594,696 of record NC_081408.1, on the reverse strand, counting down.
CCTATCAACCATATCTGGTTCTCTACATGCTTTCCAAGCTTCTAGAAAATACGGGTCTTCATAATACAAGGTCTTCAAATCTTCAAAACCTAATACTATCACTCTCATCTCTGTCAATAAATTCCTTCTCCTACTCAATGCATCAGTAGCTTTTTTAGATTTCCAACTTCTAGGCTTCAACACAAAGGTGTAACTTTGCAAGAATTCTACCCATCTCATATGTCTTTGATTCAACTTACTCTGACTATTCAAATACTGCAAAGCTTGATGATCTGTATACAACACAAATTCCTTGGGCAACAAGTAGTGTCTCCATTTCTTCAAGGCTTGAACTATGGCATAAAATTCCTGATCATACACTGAATATCTCTTTCGAGCATCATTCAATTTCTCACTAAAATATGCTACTGCTCCTATTGTTGTTCCACTTGCATCACAATCCACTTGAAATACCTTATTAAAATCTAGTCAAGCCAACATAGGCTACTCGGTCACTTTATTTTTCAACAATTCAAAAATTTTGTTTGATCTCGTGGTCCATTTGAATTCCTTTCGATCTCCTCTCATGGTCTTAGTCATAGGGTTACAAATTGAACTGAAATTTCTGAGAAACTTCTGATAAAAACTAGCCAATCCATGACATGATCTTACCTCTCCAATACTTTCTAGTGTAGGCTACTCAAAAATGGCTTTCACTTTCTCAGGGTCCATCTTCAAACCATCCTCAGATATCACAAATCCCAAATAGACTAACTCGTCCTTCATAAAAGTGCACTTCTTGATATTGATCAGCAACTTTTCTTCTCTTAACCTCTATAAAACTTGTCTTAACTGCAACAAATTCTCCTCTTTTGTCTTACTGAAAATTAAAATGTCATAAAAATACACAATAACAAACTTACCTAATAATTTCTTCAATACCTCATCCATCATCCTCATGAAAGTATTGAGCGCATTAGTCAATCCAAAAGGAATCACCAACCATTCATATAGTCCTTCATTTGTCTTAAATGTTATCTTCCACTCATCACATTCTCTGATCCTGATCTGATGATATCCACTCTTCAAAACCATCTTTGTAAAGTATTTTTCTCAACTCAAACAGTCCATTATGCCATCCATCGTAGGCAAAGGAAACCAGTATTTCACTGTGATTTTATTTATTGCTCTTGAATCAATACACATCCTCCATTCTCCATTCTTCTTAGGTGCTAATAATGTTGGTACTACATAAGGGCTCACACATTCCCTGATCAAACCTTTCTCCAAAAAATTTTGCTCTTGTCTATTCAGTTCTTCATTTTTTGTTGGTGTCAACTGGTGTGTAGCTTTGTTAGGAAAACTAGCTCCGGGAACCAAGTCCATGCAATGACTAATACTTCTACCAGGTTGTAATCCATCAGGTACATTATCTGAAATGATGTCCTCATATTCTATCAACAAATCTCTTATTTTTGTCAGGTTTTCTCCTTCTATTTTTAGTCTCTCAGTCTTCTTAGGAATTAAGGAAAAACACAGATTCTCATGCCTTAGTCCATGCATGAATTTCCTTCCATCTACCAAATAGATTCTAGTATTCATACAGACTTCACCCTTTAAAGGTTCCTCCAAAGGTAACAAGGTTTGCTTCATCCCATTGGCCACAATAGTGTATGTATTCTTCCTCCCATCATGTATTGCCTGTTTATCAAACTGCCAAGGTCTTCCCAATAAAAGATGACAAATATCCATAGGCATAGTATCACACAAAACTTCATCATGATAATTCCCAATTTTAATTTTACCAAACACTGTTCACTTACTAACAAGTTATGTTCATCCAAAATCCATGCTATTTGATAAGGATTAGGGTGTTTCAATATTTCCAATTTCAACTTATTCACCATCTCTTCCGAAACAAGATTATGTGAACTACCACTATCAATAACAACTTTACAACACTTACTGGATACCTTACATCTGGTCTTGAACAGGTTCTTCCTCGGCAAGGGTTCTTCATCATGTTGGCATATGTGTAGAGTATGTTGTCATTGATGTCAATATGATGAAGAGTGAACTGTTATATTGAAGTAAGCACTTGCAAGAGAACTGGTATATGTGAAAAAGTGAAGCGGTATGTTTGTCCAAGTGAACCAGTATGATGAAATGTGAACCGGTATATGTGAAAATGTGAACCGGTATATGTGAACAAGTGAAGCGGTATGTTTGTCCAAGAGAACCGGTATGTTGGAATGTGAACCAGTATATGGAATGTTTCGTATCAAGGTTTCATATGGTATGACTATTGGTTGGTAGTCTTAGCTTCAGGGTTTCCGGTTGAAATGTTTTATGCCTATGTGATTCAACTGATGACATTGTGTGTTATGCTAGCATTGTAATGAAGAATAGATTGTGTTGCCACATCAGCTCTATGCGCATGAAGGATCTTGCATGAAGGAGATTGATCCTATCTACCTCAAGAATGTACAAAGTCTCTACAAATAGTGAAGAATGTGTGATGGGTTATTGCCTCCAAGATGCAGTGAAGAATGAATGATGGAGAACATCTTGAGATCTGTTCAAGACCGTTGTATTCAAAGCAAAGTGTTCAATGGTCAGGATTGAACCGACTGAATTGCTTAACCTAAATATTTAGGGTTTAGGGTTTATGGTACTAACCTATCTATTTTCTATAAGGTCGATGCTATTTTTCATGTTGAGGTTGTTGGCAAATGTTGTGTGTGTATCTAAGTGCAAAGATACATGATTCTTGCCAGACTAGATATGAGAATAGATACCTGCAGAGTGTGAGTACAGAAGGAAGAAACTAAAGCGGATCTGCATTGGCATTGAGTGTTGTTACCAGATCATTGTAATACTTGTTGACCTCTAACCACTTCAATAGATAGAAAATCCCTTAACACGGTAGCCTTAACCAGCTTGCTGTAAATCCTTTAACAGAGTGACTCAAAATCATTGAGTTCTAAAAATCCTCTAACAAGGTAACCTTTAACCAGGTTTAACCCTTAACCAGGTATGTTAGCCATCCCTTAACCGAGTGATCCCTAGTAGGATCAGTTCCTAACAAAACTTATTGTAAAGTCTTTAACCAGACTAGGCTCCTAACAGAGCGGACTTCAAAAGGGTTCAAAGAACAACTTGTGGGTATTCATCCCCATCGTGGTTTTTCCCAGTTGGGTTTCCATGTGAAAAATATGTGTATTATGTGTGATGCTTTTCATATGATGCTTTTTTATTCTTTGTTAAGTAGTAAAGCATGTTGAACTTGTAAGTCTTTACATATCTGTTAAAGTATTGCTAGTGTATGAATAAGGGTGAAGTGGAAATAAGATGTTAGATTGTGTGGAAAGTTGAGTTACCAGTTTATGTCTTTCACTGTGTTTAACTGGTAGTAATTTATTTTAGACCAGTGTTATTGCTTGCCAATCAAAGTGCAAAGTTCTCAGTCAAACCGGTTCAAGGAAAAGTGTTTTTATCAGTACTGATTCACCCCCCCCTTTCAGTACTGGTTTGGTACTAACTGTTCGTCATTGATTTATCAATTGGCATCAGAGCTTCCTCTAGGTCCTCTGTGTTGTAAGCTTAACCGCTTGAGGTAAGGATCCTACTCTAATGATGAAGAGGGAAGGTCCAAAGTTCAATAGAGACAACTTTAAAATATGGAAGGACAGAATGAAGATATACATTAGAAGCATGGGTGCTCAACATTGGAGCTATGTTGAGAATGCTTATGTTATCCCTACCAGTACCCTCATCGATGACCAAAAGAGAGAGATTCAAGAGAATGGGCATGTCATGGAAGCCCTAATTAGTAGTGTATCTGACATTGAGTTTATTGATGTTCAAGACAAAGAGAATCCCAAAGAAGTATCGGATGCCCTTGAGAATATCTATGGCGGTGATGAGCATGTGAAACAAGCTAATGAAGAAAGCCTTAGGGGAAAGTTTGAAGACATGCAGATGGTTGAAGGAGAGACCATTCAACAATATGGAATAAGAATCAAAAATGTTTTTGGAGATATCAAGAGTGCAGGTGGTAAAATGGAAGATTCCACTGTTGTTAGCAAATTTTTGAGATCCTTATTACCGGTCTATGCAATAAGGGTTGCTGCTATTCAGGAGTTGAGGTCTGTAGACAAGACAAAGGTATCCCTAGAATCCATCATTGCAAAGTTAATAGCTTATGAGCTAAATAATTATGATGATAGTATTCAAAAGACCGAATCAACCTTCAGAGCATCTGCTGCACCATCCAGAAAAGGCAAAGAAGCTAGTACCAGTGGTGAACCAAGACAAAGTAGAGAAATGGATGATGAGGAGATCCTTATGGAATTTGAAGCTCTTCTTGCCTAGAGACTTCCCAAGGGAACTGATAAATTTAGAGCTAAGCTTCTTTTGAAATTCTTTTCTTGTAACCGGATAGGACATATTGTTGTAAACTGCCCTAATGGTAACAATAAAGATAAATCAAAGAGGTTCAAGAAGTTCAAAGGAGGAAACCAGAGAAACTATTTTGTAGCAGTTGATGAAGATGTCACTGATGAGGAATCAAAAGATGAAGAAAATGAAGATATTGTGTTTGTAGCTATAGCGTCCTAAAATTGCGACACTTGCAATTTCAACTACATTTGGGTCTTCACAATGGTGGCGCAACACTGAACCTGAATGGAGACCCCGAAACTTACTTATGACACCAAAAACTGCATTTTTCAGCACCTTGGCCTGATCCTCCTTGCACCCTGCTGTCCCGGGAGGTGGGACCATGGCGCCTAATGCCCTGGTCCTTCAGGACTAGGGTGCCCAGCACCCTGGTCCCCCAGGACCAAGGTGCCTAGCGCCCTGGTCCCTAGCCCTATTTTGGGCCCGGTCTCTTTTGGGGCTTCGGGTCTTTAAGTTTGCAAATTGGAAAATATTGTTTCCTGGTCGGCCCAAGGTCGGGAAAATTAGTCCATCAACCCTAATTGACAAGTATATAAACTACATTTCCTCTCCCATTTGGGGAGGTCAAAAAAAAGGAAATAAGCAAGAGCAAGACGCAGAAACGATATTCAAACATTCAAGCATTCAAGCATTCCTTCAAGCGATTGAGCATTCTAAGTCTCCATTCAAGGCTAAGTGTTGCATTCAAGACAAGGATTCAACCATTGAAGAGGAGATTACATACAACAATACAACATACTACATACATTACACCTTCGCATGTAAGAATACAAACATTCTTACAACAAGGTATCAGTACTTGTTTACATTACAAACATTTACATTTACAGCATTCTCATTTCTTGGTTAATTCCAAAACCGGGGTTTGACCTAAAGGCAAACCCCTCATCCCTAACCCCCCAATCGTCCTCTCTTTTCTATGTGTAGGTTGCAGGTACGCGGTTGTAATTGAAGATCTAGAATCCTTGTGCAGAGACGAACAGATCCCCCTTCGTTTCGCAGATTTTTTGAAGGATCGTGTGCACGCCGGGCGCCATCGTCCTGTCAACTTTCACTCAAATTTGTAGAACAACACCATCTCAACATTTTACTGCTAATTCCATGTCCGCAGCTTCATCCCATATCCCTATCTCTATTTATAAGCGAATCTTTCCTACTTTACATGCATTCCTAGTTCAATCTTTCTATCTACATTCTTTACAAAAGAGGGTATCCTTGATGTCTTAACCCTTGAAACTCATATAGAATCCAATCTTGCATTGCGTGGGATTGGATCTTGTGGGTTTCAACCCCTCTTTTGAATGTAAAGTCTCCCCTAAGTGAAAACCATCAACCCTAGTGACTCTCCCTTCTCTCTCCTTGGAGTTGGGGAGGGGAGAACGACTAGGGTTCGATTTTTCTGGATTTTTCTGCTTTACATTTTGGTGAACCCGACATGAACATCCTCATTCTGATTATTCATGGTTAGATCTGAAAATTTTGCTTTCCTAATTATATTTCCATGTTTGATCTTTTGCAAATTTTAGAGGTTGATTGCATAAAAAACCCTAAAATTTTCTTTTTAGTAATTAAACTTGTGAAATGTTTAATTGTTAATGCTTGTTTTAGATCTACCCTTCTATTGCAAATTGTCAATTCATATTTGTGCCTTAATTCTGAAAATTAAGTGGTTTAATGTCAAAACCCTAATTTTTAAGACCTCCTTGATTCAACCTTTGACTGATAATTTCACTAATCAAAACACTTCCAAATCGGCTGTAACTTTGGATTCCGCAATAAAATCACAATATCTTTCATCCCTGAAAATTTTGAAAAAAGTTGCGAGGACTGTGTGCACCCCGAGCACCATCGTCCCCGACATTTTTTCTGAAATTTCGGGAGCTAGATCTTACTGTATTTTTCTGCTAAAATCCAGAATTTTGGCTGATTTTATCAATTTTAACACTCTCAAAAATTAAAGTCAAAGTTGGTCTAGCGATTGCTTGGATTGAGGCTTCTAATCATTCAAAATTTGTTGAAATTGAAATTCATATCAAAATTGTGTTTCTTACAGTCCTAAATCTGAAAAGTGTGTTAGCATTCATTCGAAATTTCAGTGTTTTATTCAAATTTTTGCAGTTTGTGACTTTTGAAATTAAGTGTTTAATTGCAACAACTTTGATTTCCACTTTCAAATTCGAATTTTGCATGAAATCGAGTCAACTTTTAAATTTCAAAACTTGCATTGCTTTCAGTATTCCTTCTAAAATCATAAAATTCAAAATTTCAGTTTCCCTCTCTTTTTTTCAAAATTCAAATTTTGCATTTTTCAACAATCTTGGTAGGGTTCAATTTTGAGATTGCAACTTTAATTTGGCCTATCTACAGATCTTAAAATCACTCAATTTTTTCAGATTAGCTTTAAAATCATCATAACTTTCATCCCTGAAAATTTCAAAAAAAGTTGCGAGGACCGTGTGCACTCCGTTCGCCACGGTCCTGGACATTTTTTTCAAAATTTCGGGAGATTGTCCTGATTGCATTTAACAGCTTAAATCTAGGAGATTGGCTGATTTTATTGAAATTTGCTACCTCTAAAATTCAAAATCTTCTCTCTCTCTTTAGTGCATGAGTTTTACAACAATAAGCCCTACTTACACTATTCCCGTTAGACGAAGCCTTAGAATTAAGTCTTTCCAAGGTTTAATTACTGAGGAGATGGACCCTAATTTGAATGGCTTTTTTAACGAGGACATGGGTAATCCCTCTAATCCTCTTAATGATGAAGAAGCTCTCCATGAGGTTTCTGTAGAACAACTTTCAAAATTGGAAAACCAATTTGATGATTTTTGACAATGGATGTCTCAAGAATACCCCGATAGTCAAGCTCTTCCTTTAATTGAGGGTCTAAAACGTATGGTTCAAAGTGATAAGAATGGAATTGATATTTTGCGTGGTATTGCACACATTGTGGATTCGAATGTGATGCCTATGAAAAGTTGTACCGAAACTTTAGGTTATACACAACCTCCTACTCAAGGTAATCATTCTATTCCTTTGACAACTCCTATTGCTAATATACCTACTTTTACATCAAACATAATGACTACTTCAATACAAGACATTCCTCCTATGATCACTAGTCATGGGGCAATCCCTCTTCTTCAATCAACCCTCTTCCTTCATTCAATCCAACTTCTTCATTCATTCCTTCAATGAGTGTCCCTATTATATCTCCACAAGTGAACATGACACAAGGGGGCAATTCATTTAACCATTCCATTCCTCCTTTCCAATCATCTCCTATGACTAACTATCATAGTGTCCCACCACCTTACTCTCTACCTTCTTTCAATAACATAACACCTCCATCACAATCTAACACGTCTAATATGAACTCTTTGAGTGAAGCGACCATTAACAATCTTGCACAAACTGTCTCTTCTTTACAGCAACAAATTGCCTCTATGAATCAATCTAAGTTTAGTGTGCCCACATTTGATTCTGCGAGCCCACTTTCTCTTGACATTGTTCGAGCTATCGCCCCTAAACATGTTGAAATTCCGCATTTGGAGCTTTATAATGGTAAAGGTGATCCTCTAACACATGTTAAGACCTTTCAAACAATATGTACTGATTTTGCTTATGACCAAAGGTTGCTTGCAAAACTATTTACTAGAACATTAAGAGATAAAGCCCTACAATGGTATTGCTCATTGCCTTCTTATTCTATTACTTCTTTCGAACAACTTGCAAATGCTTTCATTCAACAATTTCAAAACAATATAAGTCCTAAAGTTACTTTGATTGATTTAATGCATTGTAAACAAGGTGTTAAAGAAAAAGTGACTGATTTCATTGGTAGATATAAGCATTTGTATGCTCAAATTTCTTTTCCAGTGCCTGACAATGATATTCAAAGAATCTTTATTTCTAATTTACAAAAATATATTAGAGAAAAACTCCTGTTTTCTGAGTTTACTTCTTTCCAACAGTTGTGCGCAACTCTTCACAATTATCAACTAACTGTGAGTCAAATGGAACAAGCAAATCCTATGGCTTTGAGTGATAAGGGTGATAGTAGTCAACAACCATTTGGGAAGTTTAAACCGAACAGAGAGTCCATTAAATTCAATGAAAACATCATCAACAACAATGTGAATGTGGCATCAAGTGTGCCTCCTATTTCTAAGTTTTTCAAGAAAGAAAGAAAGTTCACTCCTTTGAATGAATCATTGCATAGTATTATGAATAAGTTATTGGAACAAAATGTGCTTACTCTTCCTCCTATAAGGCAAATAGATCCTGCAAAGATTAATTCACCCTATTTTGATAACAAATCTTTTTGTCAATTTCATCGTCATCCTGGGCATGATACTGAAAAATGTTTTGCTTTAAAGGGTAAAATTCAAGATTTGATTGATAATAATACTATTTCTGTTTCTGGAGTGAATGATAAAGGCAACACATCTATAGCTCCTCCTAACCAAAATCTTCAAATTTTTACTGATCCATTACCTTCTCATACCTCTAATGCGATTGATACTAATGATTCCTCTGTCTCACCTGATGATCTTGTGTCTAAGACTCCGAATGTGATTAACTTTGTAGAGCAGCAGAAAATCCCTAAAGAACTTTCCATCACATTTGATTCCAGTGAAACTATCAGGGCACCTGATGGTCCTTTATATATAGTTGCAAAAGTCAAGAATATACCTTGCCGTGGAGTGCTTATTGATCCTTCTTGTATGGTTAATATCATTACTGAAGAATTTCTTTTTACTTTGCAATTGAATCAAATGATCTATGATGAAACAAATGTGGTTGTGAAACTATTTGATGCATTTTCTTCTCCTGCAATTGGTTCTATTACATTACCTATTGAGGTCCATAACAAATACCTTGATGTGGACTTTGCTATTATTCCATCATGCGAACAATTTCATGTGAAGCTAGGCTATCCTTGGCTATCTTCCATGAAAGCTATTGCTTCTCCTATTCACAAGTGTTTTGAAATTTCCCCATAATGGTGAAGTTGTTACTGTCAATCATAGTCTCTTTAAACCAGCTAAAAGAACTTCTAGTGTTCCTATTGATTACTTTTGGCCTAAACAATTCCAATCTCTTCCTCCGCGAAGTGATCATCTTTTTAAATCTTATCAAAAGTGGAAAAAAGATATGATCTTATCTCTAAGTGAACCTAGAACACCCAAACTTGACATTCCTATCATTCTTGAGAAGGAAGTTCTTCCTTTGAAAGATAAAACTAATGTCTTTCCTCAAGAAGATTCCCAACCCATCCCTATGAATGTGACTATGCCTATGACTAATAAACTTCCTAAAAGTAGACCTATCCCTCCTCGTCATGATGGACTTGGTCTCCTTCCTAAACTGAATATTCCTCCTTTGTATGGAGCAGTTCCTCCTCCTTCCTCTTATGGAGAGAAGAGACCTTCCTCTTCTCCTATTATTCAACCTAAGAGACCACAACCTAAACACCCAAGTGATAAGGATGAGAATATTCCTCCTCCTCAATCTTCGCAACTTCCTACAAAGACTAGACGAAATCATTCTGCATGTGAACGTTGACGAAAGCATCATCTTAGAGCTCAGGCAGTTGCTTCTCAAACTTTGCAATCCCCAAAAGCACCTTCAACTAATATTATTCCATTTTCTCCTTGGCCGACGATTGAGCCGAAATCTCCTAAACATAAGGTGCATGATGGCCTTGATCCTGTGCGAGTTAAAGATCCTATTTTTATAAATCTTGATGATGATATAGATGAAAATGTTATTCATGATGAAAATGTTACTCCTGTTCATTTTGATAGTGAATATGAATATGTTGATGTTGATAACCATCTATCTAACGAATTTTCTAAAGCACTTATCCTAGCTCCTAGACAAGAACACCGTGGCTTGGGGTATGAACATAGCCCTTGTTTGGATCTTGTGATAGCTCCATCTGCTGTGTTGGATGTTCCTCCTCTAGCATGTTTCCTACCTTCCCGAAATATTGATCAGCAAGATCAGGGGGTAGATGACGTGCTAGAATAGTTTCATTAGCATAGCAGACTCTCTCCTCCTCTCTTGATCTCTTTTGTTACTTCTTCTATGTGTTATTCTCATTCTTCTATTTGTTGTCCTTAGTGCTGTCTACTTGAGGATGATGCAAAACATTGAGATCTCTTTTGGTCTCTCTCATGTTGACTCAAAAGACACATGTGTTCCCTTCTTCTAGGTGACCTTCCTTGATTGGGGAATGAAGAACAATTATGCATACATACATATGATATACATGAATTATCATACAGCATACTGACCCCAAGGAAAGCGAAGTCACCTTGTGCTTTGTGTTTTGTGTCTATTATCCTTGGGCTTATCTCACACTTGGGGGCTAAATCCTTGTGATAACATGCTCCTTTCTCACCTCTTATATGTATCACTACCTTAAAGCAATCACCCCCGGTGAGGCGTGTGCGATCTCTTTAACGTAGGGGGGCATACATCCTATTCATATCTTTTCAAGATAATTGAAAATTTTTGACAAATTTAGCTTTGCCTTGAAAATTTTTGATATCTTTCTTACATGACTCATAGTGAGGGAACCTTACTACTGATAGTCATGGTTCTCCCTTGTGATCTTCCCTTTTACTCTGTCAATCAAAGTCGTAAGATCCTTAGTCCACTAGGGGCTTGGTGTATCTTGCCTCCTTGACATTGTGAAAGTTTTTCAATGTTGTTTCCTTGTACTTTACCAGAAGTATGAGCATACGCTTATACTCCCGCTAAAGTGGGGGCTAAATGTAGCATCCTAAAATTGTGACACTTGCAATTTCAACTACATTTGGGTCTTCACGATGGCGGCGCAACACTGAACCTGAATGGAGACCCCGAAACTTACTTATGACACCAAAAACTGCATTTTTCAGCACCCTGGCCTGATCCTCCTTGCACCCTGTTGTCCCGGGAGGTGGGACCATGGCGCCCAGTGCCCTGGTCCTTCAAGACTAGGGTGCCCAGTGCCCTAGTCCCCTAGGACCATGGCGCCCAGCGCCCTGGTCCCTGGCCCTATTTTGGGCCCGGTCTCTTTTGGGGCTTCGGGTCTTTAAGTTTGCAAATTGGAAAATATTGTTTCCTGGTCAGCCCAAGGTCGAGAAAATTAGTCTATCAACCCTAATTGACAAGTATATAAACTACATTTCCTCTCCCATTTGGGGAGGTCAAAAAAAAGGAAATAAGCAAGAGCAAGACGCGGAAACGATATTCAAACATTCAAGCATTCAAGCATTCCTTCAAGCAATTAAGCATTCTAAGTCTCCATTCAAGGCTAAGTGTTGCATTCAAGACAAGGATTCAACCATTGAAGAGGAGATCACATACAACAATACAACATACTACATACATTACACCTTCGCATGTAAGAATACAAACATTCTTACAACAAGGTATCAGTACTTGTTTACATTACAAACATTTACATTTATAGCATTCTCATTTCTTGGTTAATTCGAAAACTGGGGTTTGACCTAAAGGCAAACCCCTCATCCCTAACCCCCCAATCGTCCTCTCTTTTCTATGTGTAGGTTGCAGGTACGTGCCTGTAATTGAAGATCTGGAATCCTTGTGCAGAGACGAATAGATCCCCCTTCGTTTCGCGGATTTTTTGGAGGACCGTGTGCACGCCGGGCGCCATCGTCCTGTCAACTTTTGCTCAAATTTGTAGAATAGCACCGTCTCAACATTTTACTACTAATTCTAGGTCCGCAGCTTCATCCCATATCCCTATCTCTATTTAGAAGTGAATCTTTCCTACTTTACATGCATTCCTAGTTCAATCTTTCTATCTACATTCTTTACAAAAGAGGGTATCCTTGATGTCTTAACCCTTGAAACTCATATAGAATCCAATCTTGCATTGCATGGGATTGGATCTTGTGGGTTTCAACCCCTCTTTTGAATGTAAAGTCTCCCCTAAGTGAAAACCATCAACCCTAGTGACTCTCCCTTCTCTCTCCTTGGAGTTGGGGAGGGGAGAACGACTAGGGTTCGATTTTTCCGCTTTATAGTAGCAGTCAAGGAAGATGTATCAGACAAGAAGGCTCTTGTCTCCCGATTTGATAATTCCAATGAGTGGATTATTGACAGTGGCTATTCTCACCATATGACTGGTGACCGGAGTAAGTTTCTTTCTCTGGAAGAGTATGATGGTGTTGTGGTTCATTTTGGTAATGATGCACCATGTATGGTAAAAGGAAGAGGGTCCATCTCTCTGAATGGAAGAAGCAGTGCTGACAATGTGTATTGGGTAGAAGGTCTAAGGCACAACCTTTTGAGTGTTTCTCAATTGAATGATAATGAACTCACTCTGGAATTCAAAAATGGAGTGTGTAAAATCAAAGGAAAGAGTGGTGAACTGAAGGCTACTGATATGCAGACCAAAGGTAACCTATTTCAGCTAAATGCTAATGCCAGTACATGTCTTATGGCTAAGTTTGAGGATAGCTGGATATGGCATAGGAGACTTTTCCATGTAAACTTTGACAATATTGTGAAGGCCAGTAAGATCAAGGTAGTTAGAGGATTGCCTATGCTGAGAAAACTGGAAAATCCTTTGTGCAGAGAGTGTAAACTGGGGAAAATGTCTTCCTCAACCTTCAAAGGTAAACCTTTCACTGCAAACAATTTACTTGATCTTGTGCATACTGATTTGTGTGGTCCTATGAAAACTAGTAGTGTGCAGGGAGATAGGTATTTTATAATTCTTACTAATGATTTCTCAAGAATGATATGGGTCACATTCTTCAAGGACAAATCTGAAGATTTTGGAAAGTTCAAAGCCTTCTGAGCACTTGTAGAAAAAGAAAGTGGTAAGAGGATTAAGTGCTTAAGAATCGATCAATTCACTTCCAGTGAATTCAACCAATACTATAAAGAGAATGACATCAAGAGGAAACTATCTGCCCCTTGGACTCCACAATAGAATGGCCTAGCAGAGAGAAACAACCAAATTGTGGTTGAAGTAGCTAGAACTATGTTGATCCAAGGAAAGCTTGCTCACACCTTTTGGAGAGAAGAAATGAGCACTGCAGTCTACACAATGGACCGGGTACTCATGAAAAAGTGTAAGGAAAAAATACCTTATGAGTATTGGACCAGTAAGACACCAGTGCTAAGCTACTTCAGAGTGTTTGGTAGTAAATAATATATCAAGAGGAGTGAACATCAGAGCAAGTTTGATGCTAAATGTGATGAGGGAATATTCCTAGGGTATTCCACAAGAAGTAAAGCTTTCAAATGTTTCAACAATAGGACTCAGAGAATTGTTGAAAGAATCAATGTTAGAATTGATGAAACCTCTGAGAAATTTGAGGAAACTGACAGTGAGCAAGTAGGAGATGAACTAGTGGAAACCTTCTTGGAACCGGTTGCAAAATAGCCAAGCACTAGTAATAGTGCTCCTACATTGGTGGATGTTGATGCTGATGAAGATGAGGATGAAGAAGAAAAGAAAGAGGAAACAACTAAGTTCATTCCTAGGTATGTAAAGCTAAATCATGATCCAAAGCAGATCATAGGAGACAAGGATGCAGGAATTCTTACAAGAAGAAAGACCAGAGAAAACTCTTGCATGATCTCTGAATATGAGCCTAAAATATTCAGAGAGGCACATAAAGATGAAGATTGGATCAAGGTGATGGAAGAGGAACTTGACCAGATAGAAAAGAATGGTACATGGTCTTTGGTACCTAGACCAGAGCATAAAAATGTCATTGGCACCAAATGGGTTTTTAGAAATAAGTTGAATGAAGATGGCTTAGTGGTTAGAAACAAAGCCAGATTGATGTGTTAAGGATATGCCCAAGAAGAAGGAGAAGACTACAAAGAAACCTTTGCTCCAGTAGCCAGATTGGAAGGAGTTCGTATGCTTCTTGCATATGCAACATTCAAGGGATTCAAGGTATATCAAATGGATGTAAAGTTTGCAATTCTGAATGGAATACTAGAAGAGGAGGTGTATATAGAGCAACCGGATGGGTTTTCCCTATCAAAAGATAGTGACATGGTGTGTAGGCTACATAAGGCCTTGTATGGACTAAAGCAGGCACCTAGAGCATGGTATGAATGCTTGCACTCCCATCTTGTGAAGATTGGATTTGAGAGAACAAGTGAGGATAGTAATATCTACTTGAAGTTAGAAGGAGATGAGATTTTGATCTGTGAGGTATTTGTTGATGACATAATCTTTGGAGATGACAAGATGAGTCATGATTTTGTAGATGAGATGAAAAAGGAGTTTGAGATGTCACTTATAGGGGAGATTAAGTTCTTCATTGGACTACATATTCAACAAATGAAAGATGGAATCTTTATCACTCAGTCCAAATATGTCAAAGAGGTGTTGAAGACCTTTGGCATGGAAGACAACAAACCGGTTCATACAACGATGGTGACCGGTTGTAAATTATCCAAAGAGGATGACTCAGGGTTAGTAAATGAGAAGGAATACCGATCAATGATTGGTAAATTGCACTATGTAGTACATAGAAGACCAGACATTGCACATGTAGTGGGCATTGCTACACAGTTCTAGAAAATCCCAAGAGAATCCCACTTGGTAGCAGTCAAGTAGATTCTGAGATATCTGAAGGGAACTATTGACTATGGATTATGGTATCCATACAGTAATGATTTTAACCTGAAAGTGTTTACGAATGCTAACTGGGTTGGTAATGTGGATGACCAGAAGAGAACAACTAGTGGTGCATTCTTTCTTGGTGGAAGACTAGTCTCATGGATGAGTAAGAAATAGAGTTGTATCTCTCAATCTACAACTAAAGCGGAGTATGTTGCAACATTTATGAATTGCACCTAGACAATTTGGGTGAAGCATGTATTAAATGGATTCAAAGTTCCTATATCTGAACCGCTAAGTATATTTTGTGACAACACAAGTGTGATTAACATCTCCAAGAATCCGGTTTTACATTCTAGAACCAAGCACTTTGAGCTTAAGTATCATTTCTTAAGGGAAAAGGTTCAGAACAAAGAATTTGTACTGGAACATGTTTCCAGTAAGGAGTAGTTAGCAGACATATTCACCAAGCCTCTACCAAAGGCTACTTTTACCTATTTGAGAGGTGAATTAGGAGTGCTTCCCCTTCAAGAGGTGAACTAAAGGTGCATGCTCCACATTAGTCAGGACTTACATTGATATATTTTTCTCAGGATCGGTGTGTTGAAGGATGCTACTCCTTAGGGGGAGCAACATAGTAGATCATAGATGTTTATGCCTTCACTTTGGCATTGTTGTCAAAGGGGGAGAAGATGTGAAGCGGAGAAGATATTTGTAGTATTGGGGGAGAAGATGTAAATCTTAGAGATATCTTTGTATATTGCCATCAATGCCAAAGGGGAAGATTGTTGGCATATGTGTCGAGTATGTTGTCATTGATGTCAATATGATGAAGAGTGAACCGGTATATTGAAGTAAGCACTTGCAAGAGAACCGATATATATGAAAAAGTGAAGCGGTATGTTTTTCCAAGTGAACCAGTATGTTTAAATGTGAACTGATAAATGTGAAAATGTGAACCGGTATATGTGAACAAGTGAAGTGGTATGTTTGTCCAAGAGAACCGATATGTTGGAATGTGAATCGATATATAGAATGTTTTGTATCAAGGTTTCATATGGTATGACTACCGGTTGGTAGTCTTAGCTTCAGGATTTCTGGTTGAAGTGTTCTATGCCTATGTGATTCAACTGATGACATTGTGTGTTGTGCTATCATTGTAATGAAGAATAGATTGTGTTGCCACGTCAACTCTTTGCGCATGAAGGATCTTGCATGAAGGAGATTGATCCTATCTACCTCGGGAATGTGTGAAGTCTTTGCAAATGCTGGAGAACGTGTGATGGGTTATTGCCTCCAAGATGCGGTGAAGAACGAACAATGGAGAACATCTTGAGATCTGTTCAAGACCATTGTATTCAAAGCAAAGTGTTCAATGGTCAGGGTTGAACCGACTAAATTGCTTAACCTAAATATTTAGGGTTTTGGTTTATGCTACCGACCTATCTATTTTCTATAATGTCGATGTTGTTTTTCATGTTGAGGTTGTTGGCAATTGTTGTGTGTGTATCTAAGTGCAAAGATACATGATTCTTGCCAAACCAGATATGATAATAGATACCTACAGAGTGTGAGTGCAGAAGGAAGAAACTGAAGCAGATCTGCATTGGCATTGAGTGTTGTTACCAGATCATTGTAATACCTGTTGACCTCTAACCACTTCAACAGCTGGAAAATCCCTTAATAGGGTAGCTTTAACTAGCTTTCTGTAAATCCTTTAACAGGGTGACTCAAAATCATTGAGTTCTAAAAGTCCTCTAACAAGGTAACCTTTAATCAGGTTTAACCCTTAACCAGGTATGTTAGCCATCCCTTAACCGAGTGATCCCTAGCAGGATCGGTTCCTAACATAACCTATTGTAAAGTCTTTAACCAGACTAGGCTCCTAACATAGCATACTTCAAAAGGGTTCAAAGAATAGCTTGTGGGTATTCATCGCCACCATGGTTTTTCCCAGTTGGGTTTCAACATGAAAAATATGTGTGTTATGTGTGATGCTTTTCATATGATGATTTGTTATTCTTTGTTAAGCAGTAAAGCATGTTGAACCTATAAGTCTTTACACATCTGTTAAAGTATTGCTAGTGTATGAATATGGGTGAAGTGGAAATAAGATGTTATATTGTGTGGAAAGTTGAGTTACCAGTTTATGTCTTTCACTGTGTTTAACTAGTAGTAATCTGTTTCAGACTAGTGTTATTGTTTGCCAGTCAAAGTGCAGGTTCTCAGTCAAACCAGTTCAAGGGAAAGTGTTTTTATTAGTACTAATTCACCCCCCCTCTCAGTACTGGTTTGGTACTAACTGTTCATCATTGATTTATCACATCTCCTCTGGTATGACACAAAGCTCTCCTCATCATCAACAATTCTCCATCTTCTAATTTATTGTCTGATTCGGTGGGGTTTTCTTCCACCATTGTTTCTCTTCTGATAGCCTGTGTCTTCTTACATTCAAATGAACGATGTCCTTCTCCTCCACATTTAAAGTAGGTTCATCTAAATGTCATCTTGTCTTGTCTTCCAAAGTTCTCATTCTAATAACCATTTGGTTCTCTCCTTCCGTAGAAATTTCTATCATCCTTTTGGTATGAATTACCTTATTTTCTTACTTCCTTGTCCCTATTCTGATCTATATTGGTTCCTCTTACTCCTTGAAATATTTCTCTGGTAAACCTTCCACCTCTACATTTTTGTCTCTACTCATGTCTTTTGTTCAATTTCTCTTCAGCCTTCAGGGCATACTGGTAAGCCTCTTCAACACTCTCCAATTTGATCATAATGAGTTCATCTTTTATAGACATCCGCAATCCATTCAAATATCTTGCAATATGTTCAAATTTATCATCAACATGTATGGATCTGATGTTCAATTTGTAAAATGCTTCAGTGTACTCCTTCACACTAGATTCCTTTTGTCTCAGATTCTACAATTTACAGAACAAATCCACTTGATAATTTATCGAGACAAACTTTGATTTCAACTTAGCAATCATCTTATCCCATGTCTTAATCTTTTCTTTACCTCTTCTCTATCTATAAACTTGCAAATGCTCCCACCAAAGAGATGCATGACCTTTCAACCAGGTACATGCATACTTCACCTTCCTCTCTTCTGCAGTGTTTTCAAAATCAAAACACTTCTCCATCTCCAAGATCCAATCCATCAATTCATTCGAGTCTAACTTCCCATCATATTCTGGTGGGGTAAACTGAGGTTTAGTGTTCAGCCTACTCAAAACCCTTTAAAACCTTTCTTCATATGGATCAATTGTCGGTAGGTTCACTTATTCTGTTGGGGCTTCTACTCCTTCATCTTCGCTCACATCCTCAATATGCCGAAATCTTCTCTGGGCTATCTCCAAAACTTCTAACTGGATTGCTATTCCTCGCAACATACCCATTACAACAGGGTCTACATTCCCACGTACTCCACCATTCCTAGTTCCTCTTCATGCTATTGATTCATACTAGTCATCTTCAATTGCAGGTTGGATCCACAATCTGCCACCCTACAACAAAATTCAGGATGTGCAACCTCTGAAACAAAAATTCACTTTGATACCACTTGAAGCAGTCACCAATGAGGAGGGACCTCAAGGTGATCAGTCCAAACTGGTCAACAAGAGTAAAGACAACATAAACACATGGACATGATGGAGGCAATGCAAAACATATAATTTTATTGCATGAAATTTGATTACATATAACCGATAACAATCGAGTTACAACATACTGACACACAGTCCTGGTAGAATAGGTCACACCGGGACCTTGAATCAAAAGAGCAATCTTCTAGGCATAATCTATCTCTGATTGATTCTAATTGATCTTCAATTGATTGCATTCTAAAGCATGATTACAAATATATATATTGATCCAAAGGATCTAGTTGGTCCAAAAGAATCAAAACCCGAAGAACAAAACCTAACATGCAAAATGAACAAGGTTAGCCTCCATTAAGATATTCCTCTAGAAAATCCAAAGGAGATAGGGACCTCAAGGAGATTAGTCCAAACCAGTCAAGAAGAGTAAACACAATGGAAACACATTGACATGATGGAGACAATGCAGAATAGATAATTTTATTGCATGGAATTTGATTACATCTAACCGAGTTACAACATACTAGCACACAAGCCTTGTAGAATAGGCCACACTGGGACCTTGAATCGAAAGATCTATCTTCTAGGCATAGTCTATCCTTGATTGATTCTAATTGATCTTCTATTGATTGCATTCTAAAGCATGATTACAAATATATATATTGATCCAAAGGATCTAGTTGGCCCAAAAGGATCAAAACTTGAAGAACAAGACCTAACGCACAAAATGAACAAGGTCAATCTCTACCAAGAGATTCCTCTAGAAAATCCAAAGGATGAAATGTAGAAGGTTTGCCACATTCCAAGAAACATCAAGATCAACACTAAAGGATCTGCAAGCTTTGGAATGGGTTCTGGTAGATCATCAAAATAGGTTGCAGACAACCGATAACAAAGGAACAACTAATAACAAGAAGCTATCAAGCAAACTAGTAGTGATATCTTGTCAGAAAGTGGTCCAAATGAGATGTCATTTGGAAGAAATAAATATGATCAAGTCTTCAAGTATAATCCAACTCCACAGGATCAGGTGAGACAAAACCAAGACACACATAAAGGAAAACTGAAAATACAAACAAAACAGAAAGGAAATATTTTTGGTTGATGCAAGATTGTTGTGAACTGGGGATGCTCCTGCATCAAAATGGATACATTATCTCTTCAGCTTTCAAATGGATTCATGTAGAAATTTCATGTAATTCATTTGACATTTGTATTTTTAGGACTTATGAGATAGTTATACTTGTAGAAAGAGAACTATGTATCATGATGTAATAAGATCCTGTATTCGTATGTAATGGAAAAGGGATGTAATAGTTTATGATATGATTTGTAATTATTGTTATAATTATTAATGTACCTTGGATATTGATTGTTGATGAAAATAAGATGTTGGAGTTGTGACTATATAGTTGTTATTGGATAGCTTTAAATGGGAATGAATGATCTTATGATAATACCAAGATAAAGAGACTGAGTATTAGGAACATTTGTATTTGTTCTTTAAAATTAATCTTAGGGAATTATGGCATTTGAATATGTTAGAATGTGTCCATGGTAATTGGTTATATTATAATGTGTTAAATTAGTGGTTGTTTTTTAATGTTGAATTCATTGGTAGATGTTGGGAGTAAACGATAGTTAAGTAATGGCATTGAGATACCCTAGGCAATGTAATTGATGAGTTATGTGATGATGTTTAGTTCCGCTTGTGTAATGTGATCATATGATTATGTTTAAGTTGAATATGTGTATATTGTTATATGAAGGTTAAATGCATTTGAGTATTCTAGTTTCTAATGTTGCATTATATGATGTTAAATTTTTTTTATCTCTATTCACATGGTAGCTATGTATATTTATCTAGGGTATTTTGGTGGGCATTACACTTTTTCTTGCATAAATATGGTTTCCTAGAAAGAGAGACTTCTAGTATATTATCCTTTTGAAAATTAATTAGAATTTGTACCAAATAATTCAATAGTATGAGAACAAATAAATAATATTTCTTTCATATTGAAACTTCCACTCCATCATCCTTACTAGATTATTGTATAGGAATCCATAAATACTCTTTCTTGTATATTAGAACTTATGAACATTCTTGCATATTGGAACTTACACTATATCATCCTTACTTCATCATTTGTGACAACTTAAGATAGGTTGACATCAATGGCAACACAAGATAGGTTGACATCAATGGAAACATAACATTAAAACTCAAGTTTCCAACATCATCCTCCCTTATCATTGATGGAAACACATGTATAACAACAACAAGAAAGCCAACTAAACATGACCTGTATATCTCTCTCCCTTTGATATCATTGACAACAAAACATAATATTGAATAGATCTACTCATAAATATAAATAAACTAAAAAATATCACAAGAGACAATAATACTTTCCCTAATAGGGATGCACAATAACTTATACCTTTATTTCATCAAAAATTTTGCCTTCTTGGAAACATTATCTTTAGTGATTTATTCCTTTATCACATCTGCATTGACTTCTGAACTAGCTCTAGCCAAGCACAATTTAGGAGTCCAAATGACTTCTCCAATAATATTTATGAACAATTTTTTTATAGACTTCCAAAACCTCACAAATAAACAGGTAAACATAAGAATCACTATCATGTTGAAACCATCTTCAACAACAAATTGCAAGAGGGTTCATAAGATTTTCATTTCATTCTCTCCTTGATAAAATGCATATTGTCTAGTTGGTGGAAGAAGAATCAACATGACTAGAGGGTGTGTACCCATCCTCACATTTTTCTCATGGCTTTACTTTTGATTCCTTCACCCACATATTTTGTATCTTCTCCTTTTCTATATTGATATCAATCTTCTTTACCGAACCTTTCTTCCCATTTCTTTCTCTATAGAATTTGGAAATATCTCCATATTTGATATAGTTGTAGCATACCATATCTTTCCAATATGTACTTCTATTTGTTCTAATATTTATATCTCTTCTTATGCTTCCACTTCTTTGATAGCTATTCTGCACTCAATAGATCTATGACCTAAATTGTTACAAGTATAGCAACATCCATTGAAAGTTTGAATATTTCTATTATTTGTATTTCTCCATCATTATACTTCTACACTTAATAGCCTTATGACCAAATTGTTTACAAATGTAACATTGGCCATTAAACAGTTGAGATGTAACTTAATTTTTGAATTCACTAGCTCTATATACAAGCATATTACATTTCCATTAAATATCAAATAATGAGTATCTAATTTAAGTATGAGATTTTTTGGACCCATCCTTGTTCCATATCGTGGGGGAAACATTTTGTCTTGTGACCTTTTCTCTACCAAATTCTTTTTGTTTGGGCTCTCGGTTGTCTTCTATAAGATTCTTGTGAACAAGGTTAGGCACTAGTTCTGGTATGCTACTTTCTTCTAACATCTTTTCCCAACTTTTATCTTCTGAGATAATCATCTTTATCACAGTAGTATGAGTAGCCATGGTTTCACAGTCATAGCTACATCCATAATGTTAGACTTGTGCTAGTAAACAATTCCCTCCATTATTATCTTTTACATTGTAAATAATATTATTAGTTCTTTCACCTTCTACAGCCAATCTATCAGAGTTTCCCTTTCTAATTTCACATCTAATCCCATGAAATATGACCTTATATCCTTTTCTACACATTTTACTTATACTTAACAAGTTATGTTTCAGTCCTTCAACGTAATAAACATCATCAACTTTATGCTTACCATCAATAGAGATTCTTCTTTTTCCATAAATTGGTGCAACTTCCTCTCCTTCAAACTTAACTAATCCACCATCATATTTGTCAAGGTTCATAAACTTGTCTCTATCACCTATCATGTGATTTGAGCATTTAGAGTTGATGATCTGAGCCTTTGGTTCCACTTTAGCATGTAGAGTAGATTTGTCTTCTAAATTTATGGACAATCCATTATTCTTTTGTTCTAAAGACAAGAGAAATTATTCTTTATTTGATCCCTCTTTCTCTTCATATGAATAGGCCTTCATTGAATAGAAACTCCTCTTTTGTTTTTCTTTGTCATCTCCTTTGATATCTCTATTAATCCCTCTATAGTTTTCTTTTCCTTTGGTATCATCATTAGGTCTTCCACCATAATCTTCCTTATACATACATATAGAAGCATAATATCATATCCTTCTACAATTGAAACATCTTAGGGTAAACTTATGTGTGTACTTGTTGGTTTCTCTCCTCAATATTCTTAAGAAGTTTGCTAAAATCTCATCCAGGTCTTCATTCTCTTCTAGATCTTCTTCAGTCTTCCTTGTGGCTTTAAATTTTGCTTCCTTCCTTTCTTTCTTCATGTCATCTAATTTTGTAATCTCTAAGGTAGGGAGTGACCGGATAAGTTGATTCACAGTGTATTTATTCATATCATGAATTTCCTTAATGGCATACTTCTTCAATTAATAGTTTTTGGGTAGTGTTGCCATTATCTTCGAACGTACAACTTCTCTTTCTTCTATCAATCCACTAACACTTCTAAGAGAATTTACTATTTCATTCACATGATGAATGTATCCTTTAATGTTTTCATCATTACACATTCTCATATTCTTGAACTTGTTCTTTAGATTTATAATCTCCACTCACCTTGTCTTCTCATCTCATTCAAATATATTATTTAGCTTGCCCCATATTTCTTTAGCTAACTTATTCCCTATAATTTTTTCATACACTGCATCATTCAAGATGGTAACAATTAAAATAGTAGCCTTTACATTACTCTCATATGCTTTGATTTCATATGAAGATGTATGACCATTTTGTATATCCATATAACCTTTCTTAATGCTTTCCTAGATCTTAGGCAACATTGCAACCAAATGATACTCCATCCTTTCTCTCAAATGGACATAATTTGTGCCATCAAAATTTGGAACCTTGAATGTATAGTGTTGTGCCATCCTAGATCTTCCTCAAGTGGTGGATTTTAAAATAAGGAATTTTTCTCTAATACCAATTGTTGACCATGCCATTGGAGTAAAAGTGGGTGGGTGGGGGGGGGGGGTGAATCGGTCTATACCTTCAAATGCTTAAAATCTAATCTTCAAACTTTAAATCACAAACATATAATCCCAACAATAAAAAATCATGAAAGTATGAAATACAAAAAACATATCAACACCATATTTATGTGGAAAACACAATAAAAAAAGACCATAGTGAGAATCAAACTCACAATATTAGATACATGTGAATTGCAAGACTGCGACTTATTATTTCAAGGCAAGATACAAAAATCTACCATAAGACTCACTATCCTCTAGTAAAGAACAAATAGATAAATTATAATGAACAATATCTCCATATCATGAAATTTCTCTTAAACCACTGTCTCAAGAAATCAATATCATAGCAAACTCTTTTGTTATCAAAACACAATCTCTGAACTTTCTCACACTGAGAATATTATCATCAAAGCTCTTCACAATAGTCTTTTGCATGTCACCAATCCCAAATCTACACGTAGATCTATCACAATTTCAAAAAAATAATTCACATCTATTCCACACTCTCACTAATACATTTCCACTCCTTTATATACAAGATTAATCATTAAAATCCTTAACTATGTCATCCATAGATAGACTATACATTATTACATAAATTTGGCCACCTAGACCTAGAATATAAAATGCAGTCCACCCCAAGAGATAGAGAGGATCCAAAAAAATTGTAATACAATATTTCCAAATAGTTCCAACAAACCACACTCACTAGCACATCTTCCAAGGTTGGCATCAAATGAAACATGTAGATAAAAAATGAAGCACACTACCCAATTGGCATACAAAGCATTCTCCAATGTATGAAACTCAATGGGGATCTACACACACCATGGTGAGACCCTAAACATTAGGAATACACATCCTCCAAAGAAAACCCAGACCAAAAGAATATGATGCAAGTAGAATATAATGTCATAGATAGTCAGAAACTAGACTAGCTAACAACACAAAACAAATACCATCATAACTTCATATGCCAATCAACCCATCATCTGAATTTCAATACTACACAACCCATATGAACATGTACTCCACATTGCAACACTTGAATTTACTTATTTAGAACCCATCAAGATTTTTCCAAACTATTTTTGATAAACAACCTTATTATTAGAAACAACAATAATCAGCTCAGCTAACCGGGCCTTAGAGAATCAGTAAACTTGATAGAGTAATACACATAGAACATAAACATTGTATTCAAAAACATTGCACATAGTCTTCACAAGCCAGAGGAATGCAAGATATTCTTCCACTAAGACATTTAAAACTCTTTATTGCTTAAATATTGTTTCCTACATATAGAGACTTTCACTCTACTATCCTTCTAGAAATGCATCAGCATCTATACCAGATAATTCAAGAGTACTAGAGGACAAAAATGGTCTTTCCTGCATGGAATTTCCACTATATCATCCTTACTTAATCATCTATGACAGCTTAAGACAAGTTGGCATCAACGACAACACAAGATCACAACTCAAGTTTCCAATAGCCTATTCCCTTGTTGAGTTGTTGATAGTTCTGATACTTAATATAAGTATAGATCCAATAGCCAACAAGATGAGAGGGGGGGGTGAATCATACAAACTTAATCTTCCATAAAAACATCAGATTCAACCTCGGTAACATCTACTTCAGTAATATAACAATAACTCTTAAACATGCAAACTTAAAAGCATATAAACATCATAAACCTCATAACACTAGATTTAACGTGAAAAGCCAAATAGGGAAAAACCATCGTGGGATTTTGGACCCACTAAGAAATATACTCTTCTAGAGTATGCCTGGTTAAAAGAAAATCCTGTTAAAGATTACAAACACATCGCTAGATGTGACCCGGTTAAGGGATTTCCCTTAGATCTGTTAGGATCTTCACCTTGTTAGAAGTGACCTTGTTAAAGGATTTCAAACACTCAATCAAAATGTCACCTTGCTAGAGGGTTTTACAAATAAGACTGTTAAGTCCACTCAGTTAAGAGATTTTCTGTCACTTTCACAAAATAACAGTAATAAAATCTATTTGCAACTTCACATTTAAAATGCTAAAGTAGATTCTTATTTGTTCAATACAATCTAGACATAGAACTAATCTTGTCCATCTGCTGGGCTTCTATACTCTATTATTCAAACAAGTCTTCAAGCTTCTGTGCTCAGTAATCACTATGTAGCATCCATGTGCATACACTTGCCTGCATACATTGTTTATCAACAGTTTCCTATTTATAAACAATAGCTAACTGCTTAATCTCCTTGATCACATTTCCCATGATCAATCATAGCCATCAGATCTTTGATCTTGTCCAGGTTCAATGCATCTTTCGATCTGAAAATGTTTTACTCCACCTAAGAACTTGCATATATTTCTTGGAACTTGTGCCAGGGTATTACGGTTCAATCTGCATTGTAGATCTTCATGTCGACTTTCCTTTGCCATAGATTCATTAACAAACTATATTAATGACATACCAATCATTCAATCAGTTCCAGCTCATCAGCTTCCTTCATTAAATAACGTATGTTACCATTTAATGCATTCTGATATAGCTTGGTTACAACTCAATAACAACTCGGTAAATACTAAACTTCACTCGATAGACATTCTGCCTTCATTAACCGATAGCACTAACCTTAGGGTTTACCGACTAGGTTCTTTGCTTGATAACATAGTATAGTATTAACCTTTACATTTTACAACATGTGTATGATGTTAAAACAATCTAAACATCATGATCTCATCATTGTCTGACTCGGTAATAGTTGCCCATTGAATACCTTATTCATCCCCTTATTCATCATATTCTTTCCTGTGTCTTTTACCAACAACTTTATATTCTTCATATCATACTTCTTAAGATATGGTAACATCATACTAAATTAGAAAATCAATTTCTTGACATCAATGACAAAATAATAATATCAAGACAGTAAACATCCTTAATCAGTTATATCCATAATCATCAACAACCTTCTCAATATCCTTATGAAATGCCAACAATCTTTCATTGTCTGTTATAATGCTATATTGCCAACAATCTCCCCCTTTGGCATTGATGGCAAAACCAATTGATTTGACCTTAAAAGATTTGGATTGTTGTGACTTTGAAATACCAAAATGCTCTCTTGTTGTCATCAGACTTGCTCCCCCATACATTAGACTTCTCCTATTTTCTTTTAGTCTTCTCCCCCAATATTAGTCTTCTCCCCCTTTGACAATAATGCCAAAAAGTAAAGAACTAAAACATAATTTCTATCTGTATGAAGTTATTTCCTGCTGTTGTATCAATTCAGTCTCAGTCAGAGCATTTTGTCTTCAATTCCTGTTCCCTATATTATTTCTTGGAATAATTCCTGTACACCTTTAGAAAACATCCTAAAGTGTATAAATTAGCATCAACTCCCAAAAGATATTTGATAGAGTCATCAGATTGATGCTTTCACCGAACTCGGTCAGTGAGTAGAAGATAAAGGTAGGACCCCTAACTTACTTCTAAGATATTCAAAAGTGTCCTTGGTAGTGGCTTGGTGAAGATATTAGCTATTTGTTCCTTTGTGCTAACATACTCCAACACCACTTTCTTCTCTTGAGCTTCTTCTCTAAGATAATGATATTTGATAGAGATGTGCTTTGTCTTAGAGTGCATAACAAGATTCTTTGAAATATTAATGACACTAGTATTGTCACAGAATATAGTTACTGGCTCGGTAAATTTCTCATTTATACCTTCCAACAATTGTTTGATCCATGCAATGTTGGTACAATTCAATGCTGCAACAACGTATTCAGCTTCTGTTGTTGACTATGAAACACATCCTTGTTTCTTGCTAAGCCAACTCACCAGTCTTTCTCCTAAAAAGAAAGCTCCTCCACTTGTACTTTTTCTGTCATCAATGTTGCCTACCCAATCAGCATTAGTATAAACTTTTAAATCAAAATCATTTCCTTTCTGATATACTAAGCCATAATCCTCAGTACCTTTCAAGTATCGAAAGATTCTTTTGATTGCTGTCATGTGTGTTTCCTTAGGATTTGCAAAGAATCTTGTAACTATACCTACTGCATGTGCTATGTCTGGTCTGCTATGAACAACATATTGTAGTTTTCCAATCATGGATCGGTAAAGTGTCTCATCAACAGATGCAGATTCATCATTCTTTGATAATTTACAGTTGGTAGTCATAGGAGTACTTACTAGTTTTGAATCCTCCATTCCAAATTTCTTCAAGATTTCCTTTATGTACTTGGATTGAGTAATGAAAATCTCATTTTTCATTTGCAGTATCTATAAATCTATAAAATACTTTATCTCACCAATTAATGACATCTCAAATTCTTTGCTCATTTCATTTCCAAAGTTCTTGCATAAAGAGTCATTACCACAAAATATAATATCATCAACTAATATGGCTGAGATCAGTATTCCATTTTCATCATTCTTCATGTATATATTATTGTTCTCACTTGTCCCTATAAAACCAATCTTGATCAAATAAGAGTGCAATCTTTCATACCATGCTCTAGGTGCTTGTTTCAAACCATATAAAGCTTTGTTCAATTTACATACTTGATCTTTATTATTGTCTTCAAGAAATCCTTCAGGTTGTTCAATAAAAGCTTCTTCTTCTAATATTCCATTCAGAAATGCAGATTTGACATCCATTTGATATACCTTGAAATTTTTGAAAGTAGCATATGCCAACAATGTTCTCACTCCTCCAAGTCTAGCAACAGGTGCAAAAGTCTCACCATAATCAATTACTTCTTCTTGAGCATAACCTTTGCAAACTAGTCTTGGTTTGTTTCGAATGACCTCTCCTTTTTCATTTAGCTTGTTTCTGAAAATCCACTTTGTACCGATTACATTTTTATCCTTTGGTCTTGGGATTAGTGTCCATGTGTCATTCTTCTTGATTTGATCAATCTCTTCTATCATAGCATTTATCCAATCTTCACTGTTAAATGCCTCTTTCTCTATTCTTGGTTCAAATTTAGATATCAAACATGTGTTCTGTCTCAGTTTGTTCCTTGTCATCACTGGATCATCCTTATCTCCTATAATCTGACTTGGTACATGATGTCTTCTGACATACTTGGCTAATACAGGCTTGGTAGGCTCTGTATGATCTTCTTCATCACTTGGTAACTGGACATTCTCTTCATTTTCTTCAACAGTCTTCTCGGTAAGACTTCTCAGTTGAACGTAGACAAATTCATCATAGTCTTCTAGTTCCTTGGAATTTCCTTCATCATTTCTTTCTGCAAATTCATCAATTTTCACATTTGCACTTTCTACTATTTTGTTAGATGATTTGATCAGACATTTAAATGCTTTGCTTCTAGAAGAATAACCTAGAAATATTCCTTCTTCACTTTTCTGATCAAACTTGTCATTTCTATCATCTTTGTGAACATAGCATCTACTTCCAAATATTTTAAAATAACTTACATTAGGTTTCTTATCATACCAGATTTCATATGGTGTCTTCAAAGTACCTTTCTTCAATTGTACTCGGTTCAAGGTGTAAACTGCTGTGCTTATTGCTTCTCTCCAAAATGTTTGTGGTAGCTCCTTTTCAATCATCAGTGTTCTAGCACAATCCACAATAGATCTATTTCTTCTCTCAGCTATTCCATTCTGCTATGGAGTTCTCAGTGCAGAGACTTGTCTTTTAATACCATGATCATTGCAAAATAAGTTGAATTCATCAGATGTGAACTCTCCTCCTCTATCTGATCTAAGACATTTTAGTTGTCTTCTTGTTTCATTTTCAACTCTTGCCTTGTACCATTTAAACATTTGAAAAGCTTATGATTTTTCTTTTAAAAACATTACTGACATCATCCTTGAATAATCATCCACAAATAATACGAAATATTTATCACCATAATAACTTTGAACTTTCATAAGACCACAAAGATTAGTATGCACTAGATCTAAAATTCCCTTAGAAGTGTAAGACTTACTTGTAAAGCTTGATCTTGTCATCTTACCCATCTGACATCCTTGGCACATAGCATTCTTAGGTTTTTCAAGACTCGGTAGACCTCTTACTCGGTGCTTCTTGCTTATTTTGATCAGATTATCAAAATTTACATGACAAAACCTTTTATGCCATAACCAGGTATTATCTATCTTTGCATGTAAACACTTGTTACGAGTTGAGTCAAGGTGAAATGTGTTACCTTTTGTTTATGTCCCAGTAGCAGCTAACTTTCCATTCTTGTCATGAACTTTGACAATTCCTTTCTGAAATTCTATTCGGTAACCTGTGTTGTTTAGCTGTGCTACACTCACCAAATTGTATTTCAAACCCTCAACCCAATAAACATCATTACATTTAGCATTGTCAAGAAGTGTTATAGATCCTTTACCTTTCACCAGACATGGTGCATCATTACCAAATCTGACATGGCCTCCATCATAATCTTCTAATATAACAAACTTGTGTTTATCTCTAGTCATATGATGTGAGCATCCACTATCTATGATCCAACAATCATTAGTGTTTATGTGAGATATTAGGGATTTTTCTTCATACCTTTCTTCATTTGATCTATCTTTGATAGCCACATAAACTACTTCCTTTGTATCATATTCATCTGATTTATCATCATTAGATTCTTCATCAGCTATTAAACATGTCTTTCTATCTCTTCTTCTGAAGTCTCGATGTCCTCTGTAATGATTATCTTTCTGTCTGTCATCTTGGTAATCTCTCTTTTTAGTAGAATCTTTGTCAGGACAGGTAGAAGCCATATGTCCTATCTTATCACAATTGAAACATTTCAAAGGTAGATTTCCTTTATACTTACCTTTGCCTCTCGGTAACCTTTTGGCTAAAAGTGCTTTAAACTCTTCTTGCTTTCTGATTTCCTCATACAGTTTGTGTACTGCCTCCATGTGCTTACGAAATATTTCACTTGCTCCACTGTGATCTCCTTCAGAGTACTTATACTTTCTTTCATTGTAATCATTAGATTCATCAAGATGAAAAGAACTAAATGCAGATTCAATTTTATTTACTGAAGATCCACTGTTATCAAAGTTACTTAACTCAAATGCATGTAGCTTACCAATAGTAGCATCTAAAGAAACTGGCATATTAGGTACAAACCTCAATTCATTGATTGCGGAGACTTAGATTGCATAAGTCGGTAGAATAGTTCTCAACAACTTACTTGTTATATCCTTTTCTTCAATAGTTCCTCGTGCTCCTTTGATTTGATTTACAATCTCCTTTAGTTTTGTACTGTACTGAGTTATGTTCTCACCTTCATTCATCCTCATAGATTCAAGTTGTCCTCTTAGACTATCTACTTTTTCTCTTTGAACATGTTCATCTCCTCCATATACTTATATGAGCTTATCCCACATTGCCTTTGCATCCTTCTAGATCATTAAACTTTGAATCGGTCAATGTAGATGTTATTTCAATCATTGCTTGAATATGTTCTTGCTTTGCCTTTATCTCTTCTATAGTCAATGGATAGGTGCTCGATGTAACAAAATCATTCTCCAGATAGTATACAATATATTCTCCAACTCTTGATAGATGTAGCTTCATCCTTTTCTGTCATGTAGAGAAACTTGAGTTGTTCAGCTTTGGTGCATCCCTCTTATACATCTTTGGATCTTTAACTCAAGTGTCTTTAAACTTTTCTTCCAAAGTCCAAAGCTCTGATACCAATTGATAGTTCTGATACTTAATCTAAGTATAGATCCAATAGCCAACAAGATGAGAGGGGGGGGGAATCATACAAACTTAATCTTCCATAAAAACATCATATTCAACCTCGATAACATCTACTTCAGTAATATAACAATAATTGTTAAACATGCAAACTTAAAAGCATATAAACATCATAAACCTCATAACACTAGATTTAACGTGGAAACCCAAATAGGGAAAAACCATCATGGGATTTCGGACCCACTAATAAATATACTCTTCTAGAGTATGCTCAATTAAAAGCAAATCCTGTTAAAGATTACAAACACATTGCTAGATGTGACCTGGTTAAGGGATTTCCCTCAGATCTATTAGGATCTTCACCTTGTTAGAATTGACCTTGTTAAAGGATTTCAAACACTCAATCAGAATGTCACCTTGCTAGAGGGTTTTACAAATAAGACTATTAAGTCCACTTGGTTAAGAGATTTTCTATCACTTTCACAAAATAACAGTAATAAAATCTATCTGCAACTTCACATCTAAAATGCTAAAATAGATTCTTATTTGTTCAATACAATCTAGACATAGAACTAATCTTGTCCATCGACTGGGCTTCTATACTCTATTATTCAAACAGGTCTTCAAGCTTCTATGCTCGGTAATCACTATGTAGCATCCCTATGCATACACTTGCCCACATACATTGTTTATCAATAGTTTCCTATTTATAAACAATAGCTAACCACTTAATCTCCTTGATCACATTTCCCATGATCAATCATAGCCATCAGATCTTTGATCTTGTCTAGGTTCAATGCATCTTTCGATCTGAAAATGTTTTACCCACCTAGGAACTTGCATATATTTCTTGGAACTTGTGCCAAGGTATTGCGGTTCAATCTGCGTTGTAGATCTTCATGCCGACTTTCCTTTGCCATAGATCCATTAACAAACTATATTAACGACATACCAATCATTCAATCAGTTCCAGCTCATCAGCTTCCTTCATTAAATAATGTATTTAACCATTTAATGCATTCTGTTATAGCTCGGTTACAACTCAATAACAACTCGGTAAATACTAAACTTCACTCGGTAGACATTCCGCCTTCATTAACCGATAGCGATAACCTTAGGGTTTACCGACTAGGTTCTTTGCTTGATAACATAGTATAGTATTAACCTTCACATTTTACAACATATGTATAAGGTTAGAACAATCTAAACATCATGATCTCATCATTGTCTGACTCGGTAATAGTTCCCCATTGAATACCTTATTCATCCCCTTATTCGTCATATTCTTTCCTGTATCTTTTACCGACAACTTTATATTCGTCAAATCATACTTCTTAAGATATGGCAACATCATACTGAATTAGAAAATCAATTTCTTGATAGTAGTGACAAAATAATAATATCAAGATAGTAAACATCCTTAATCAGTTATATCCATAATCATCAACAACCTTGTCAATATCCTTATGAAATGCCAACAATCTTTCATTGTCTGTTATAATGCTATATTGCCAACAGTTGTATCTTTCATAAATTTGAGGTCCTTTCTTGCACATAATAGTCCTCCATGTGAGTACATGTAAGTCCGTTGGTTAGGACCTATTATTTATTTAACATGGTATGTCTCTTATGAGCGATCTCTCCTTAGTAAATATGCGTGCAATCTTCTAGTAAGAATCTACCTTTTTCTTAACAATGGGGAATGCATGTATTATCTATCTTCTTCCCTTTTCAAAGATGATATCCTTATTAAATATCTCCTCTATTTTTGAGTTAGATATCTTTAGATAAGGTTATTTTTCTCCATGTATCCCTTAAAAGGATCCCTTTACACTTTCTGCAAGGTATCTCTTTTACAACTATCTTTTCCTTGCTCATAAGAGATATGCCTCTTTGGCTCAGAGATATGTATATTATTTGTTAAATGATATCATGTTTTTGGTGAAGGTGTTTATTATTCTCTCTCTTTCTACCTTAATACATTGACATAGAGATATATTGACATCTTAAGGGGTAGGGGGCATACATCACGTCCTCCTTATAGCTAATGTTCAAATTCAAGTTGCATATTTCCTTTTATACAATTCTTTTCTTGATTAAATCCTCTTCAAATTCAAGTTGTATATTTCCATGCATGAAATAGTTTTCTTAGTTATCCTTTTCAAAATAAAGTTGCAAATTTTCTTGCATACAATACTTTTCTTGGTTATCCTTTTCAAATTCAAGTTTCAAATTTCCTTGCATACAATGCTTTCCTTGGTTATCATTTTAAAATTCAAGTGATGGATTTCCTTGCATATGATGCTTTGATTGGTTATAATTTTCAAATATATGTTGTGGATTTCCTTATAGATAATTGTTTTTTATTATCCTTTGCACCATTTTGTAGGATGAGTGGAGCTAGTATGACACATCTTAATACTTCAACTCTTCCTTTCTATCACACAACATAACAAAATTTGTTGTCTTGTGGGAATTTGTACTTCCATGGACCACCTAGCATAACACAAGTTGTTAGCCTATGAAATCCATGTCCCCTACTACTTTCTTCCATGGATCATCTAGCATAACACAACTTGCTAGCCTATGGAATCCATGTTTCCTTTTTCTCTTCTGCATGAACCCATAAGCATAACATACCTTGCTAGATGTTGGATCATGGTTATTCACTTGATGTATGTTCTTTCTCTTTCAATGTGAATACTTGTGCTCATATAATAAAATTTTGAGAATGATAGTAGTGGTTGAGACATTTTAACTATCGAGATCTATTCAACTAGTTGACTTGGAGCCTTTGTTTCTAGTACTAACCCCTTTTTTGTGTATTTTTGTGTCTTTCATGTGAATTTTTCTTTGACCTTTTTTATTTATTTTTTTGTGTTTCATGTGTCCTTGCATATGATTGTATAAGTGAAGTTCCTAGGCTTGGGGGCTTGTTCCTTCAAATCTAGTGATGTCTTGTCTCTTTTTAATCTTGCTCCAAGAATTTCATATCTCTCTATTTCTCATTTTTCTACTTTACTATGAGTATGCACATAGGCTCATACTCCATCTAAATTAGGGGCTAAAAGTAGCATCTTAAATTGTAACATTGTATAGTTTACACTAATTTTTGTTCCCCTTCTTTAGAATTTCCCATCTCAGCTGTCTCCTAGGTCCATTTTTTACTTTTTTACCTCAAAGCTGATGTCATCTTTCTACGTAAAGAATTAAACCTATGCTTTATGTTGTGCACTCTCATATCCAACTTGTTAGCCCTAATTTTGATAGATAGGGGTACCTAGGGAATCTGGGTCCAATACAAGGGCACTTGAAGCATCTTATTTCTCCAATAACATGACCTATTTTGAATATGTTAGTGCACTTCCCCATCCCGATGATTTCAAATATTAGTGTCTCAATATGACCATTGGAGGCTATGCTAATTGGTAAATTACCTCAAGAACCCTATATAAAAGCATTCTTTTTATTCATTTTCGTAATCCAGAATCAATCATTTTTATCCATCATTTGAGCATTCATGACAACATTTCATTCCACAACATCCTTTTAGCATTTTCAACATCATGGAGCAGTAAATTGCATCAATATTCATGCAAACATGTATTTGTGTTTGAGCCATTTGTGTTTCATCATTTAATTAAATCAATACTTGTGATTACACTCAAAGAGCATTGCATCATCAACCTTCATCAATTCTAACAAGTTTTAGGTATATCACTCAGCATTTACTTCAACATTTATATTTACAATTTCAATTAAATTTAAGGATTAATTCCAAACCCAAGGTTTGACCTTGGCAAACCTGTATCAACAACACATCTTCCTTTCTTTCTATGTGCAAGCGATAGATTTAGAATCTATAGACAAAATATTCTGGCAAAGGAGATGATGACAATTAGATAAGACTTTTGTAGAGGCAAATAGTAGAAGACCAAGTTACCTCAAGATTCTCGAGCACATGAATTTTAGACAAACTTTTGGGAACAAATTATTAGCAACATTTTGATTCCAAAATTTTCATATTCACTGGCATCTGACAACCACAAGACTGGGTTGCCCCAAGCATCTGGTCCCATAATATTGGGCCAAATTTTTAGGCGTAGGTTCCTCTTTGTCCCTTCTTCTTAGATCTAGCTCTATGTCTACATACCACATCCATAGCTCATTATTCATACTACTTTATGTTAATTTCCCATTATTTTTCTTAGATCTAGCATTCCAATTACATCCTTTCAATTGCATTTTCAACTAAATCAAAATGAATATAATCCAATCAATATTCAACCATCTTCTTAATAGAATTGAGGTTTAATCTATTGAGTTCAATATCCTTTTTGTAGAGCCCCTCCCCGATCAAGCTCTGGTTAACTCAGTTGACCATGGTTGACCTTACTAATAAATGCTATAATTCAATAGGATGGGCTATGTTAGATGGATAGATTGGTGAGAAAAGTAATTGAACCAGGTTACAGAATCATTTCACCTTGCAGTGTACATTTTGATGTGTTATGGATACATAACTTTATATGATTCTAGAATAGGATAACTTTGAGATGATGTATGTCATTATTGGATTTGCAGGACTTTATTATGATGATAGAAATAAGATGCATAGCTTATTTATGGATCAAAATTATGAGGATTAGGATAATTACTTATGTGGATTTATTTGGATATAAGATATATTGATTTGTTCAATGTCAATTGTATGCAGAGTGTTCGATGTGTATTCTTATTCACGTGTTTAATATTATATGAAGTTATTTGGAATTACTAATGTGTAATTGAGATGCCCAGGAAAATTATCCATGTGACCATGGAAACATTATGGAGAACCAAACCTAGACCTATGTACATTCATAAAACCAAGGGTTGTCTATTTGGAGAGACAACACCCTGTATGTGTCATATTTTATTTGTAATAGTAAATGATTCATGTGTGTTAAATTTTATTTATTGATTTATTTAAATCCAACAAGAGACAATTTACATGTGTAATTTTGTAATATATTTTATTGTGTCACTTGACACATGTGTTGATTAGTGTCACTGATTTTGACTTGTCTCTTGGAGAGAGTTGTTTTAACCAAAGCCCTTTCAAATATTTGAATGTGGTCCCAAATTTTCCTTGGGCAGAGAGTCTTTGGAGTGGTGAACTCAGGTTTGACCCGAAGGTTAACTTCAGATGGGTTTCTAAGGGGTCAAATGGACTCCTAGGGGTAGTTTAAAGGTTTTTCCTAAGGCCCATAAGATATACCTATGGGTTAGGAGTATTTTTAGGCATGTGACTACTCCCATGTGACTGTTTAGTCACCTCAAAAAGTGGGTTTCCTAAGGTGAGCGAAAATTCAATTTAGAAGGTTCCATCTAGGTTAGATAACCTTCCTTTTTGATGTGAGACTCTTTTCCCCAGTCTCTCTTACTTTTTATTTTTTTAGTTTTAGTAACCTGTGAGAACTCCCACTGAGGCCCTTTTAGGCAAGGATGAGGGACTTAGTGGGTAAGCATCCACTCTCCATTTTTGGAGATCTGACAAATTTTGAAAAGAATAGTTTTAGGACAGAAATTTGGCTAAGTGTAGAAGAAAGGATTGTGAAATTGGGATGCTCATCCTCAAACTAGTTCTAGCAAACCTTTGGGCAGATTGAAGGTTGGTTCATCTTCTCCCTTTTTATGTTGCATGTTTATGTTGGAAAGATTGTTTGTATGTAAAAGTTGCTTTCTTGTACTTTCCTTTGTGAAAATTATTATGTGACCTATCTTTTATTTCTTTTATGCAATTTTCTATGATTTGAGAGTAACCAAGGCCTTCTACTCTTGGGAGAGTAGGATGGTCTTGTGGGTGGAAGGAGTTTGATAGCCTTCAAGTGAGAGGCTCTCATTATGAGAGTGATCTCAAGGGTTGTATATGTGACCCTTGCTGCATAGCCTTGTTTATGCATTTGGGGGTCATAAGGAGAGAAAGTATGGCATGAATGCCTTGGGGGGCATAAGGACGTGAGGTTAATGTACTTATGATATATTTTTGTTTTCCATGAGGTGGCTTTGTGATCTACCATTCTTGCAGTCTCCTCGGGGTATTTGGTCCACTTCCACCCTTGTAAAAACATCATATTTTGTGATGAAGTGTAGCCTTGGTTGGGAAAGTGTTGTTGTGTTTTTTTCCCTTGCTTGTTGTGTTTATTTGAGTGTAACCTATCTAGGGTTTGGTTCTCCAAGCTCGGGGGTGGCTTCTAGTAAGCCTAGGCTGGGAGGTGAGCTCTCCATGGTCATAACTATATGATTTTATGTAGGTTGCTTGGAAAAGAAAAGAAAGAGACATCTAGGAGTTGTTGGGTTTTACTTGATTTGCAAAAAATATTAGGGAATGGGATAGTATATTTTAGTTGCAGCAATGTAAAAGAAAAACTATATGTTGTAATTATTTAAAAAAATAAAAAAATGTATTCAGTTTATTTAAAGTCCTCATTTAATAGAAATGAGAGACTAGTTGGGTATCTCACCCATTTGTAATGTTGACTATATTGTATTCTAAATATTCTTAAAAGAAAAGTATTCCTGGTTAAGTTGTTATTGCAAAAATATATATGTCTTTTGGGGTTAAGTTTCTATAATATGAGTAAAATCTAGTACTTTCATTTATGAAAATTTAAAGAAATACATTCTATCTCTTTGAGCTTAATTAACTAGGGGAAATAGCCTAACGAGACTATGTAAATGCTGCTGTCATTTATATTGAATCTGTTATTTTCCCCTCTTAAATACTTAAGGAAATATAGATAGATATGTAAAATTTATTTCAAAGAAAATCTAAGTATTGTAAGCTAGAAATAACATTCAGTTCTAGTTATTTGGATTGCAAGAATAATAGTTTGCATTTTAAATATTTTAAAGTATTTCTAGGCTTTTTAAATGCTGCTCAGAAAATAAATCTAGATGAATTTAACTAGCTCTAAAAATTAGCTATATGATTCTTAAGATAGAGAGAGAAATACATTCATTTAAAATCTGTAGATGTAATATTCTGCCCTAAAGTTTCAAAAAATATGGATTTAGTAATGAAAGAGAAATCTTGACATCCAAATAGTTTTAAAAAAAAATAGGGTTAAATTTAAATGCCATGTATTTTTATGTACTCATATATATATAAAAAAGAGTAATACAAAAAAACAAGGGGGAGAAATATCTAGCTATTTAAGTTGCTGGGTTATTTTCTTATTTATATCGGTCATTATAATCCCTATATATATATATAGAATGGATATACCTCTCTCTCTCTCTCTCTATATATATGTACATGTTCATATGTACACACACACACACACACACACACACACACACACATATATATATATATAATGTTTTATTTTAATAAAGGAAAAGAAATTTTATAAAAGAAAATTTAAGCAAAAAAAATTCGGGGAGGCATAGGGGGCCAAACCACTGTGTGTTAACACAGTGGATGACTCATGGGCCGAACAACTGTGTTTACACATAGTGGACGACACGGGGGGGTGCCGCCACTGTGTGTAGACACAGTGGATGACTTGCGGCTACCACTGTGTGTACACACAGTGGGCGGCACCCAGTCGCCACTGTGGGCAGCACCGCCGCCACTACGTGCATACACAATGGTGTCTGGGAGCATCCCCGCCTGATGCACCATTTCTTCACCCTCCTTTGCACTTCCCTCCATGGCCACCGTCGAACTCCTTGGCTGCCGCCTCCTTCTTTTGTCCCTACAACAAATCACACACAACACAACATAGAAAACTAAGAAAACAAAAGATGGGTTTAGGTATTATATATATATATATATATATATATATATATATATATATATATATATATATATATATATATATATATATATATATATATATAACCCTAACCCAATTTCGGGTTAGGGTTAGCATGAAAACATTTAAGGAGGAATATTAGCAATTTCGGGTTAGGGTTAGCATGAAAACATTTAAGGAGGAATATTAGGTTAAAATGAAAGGAATGAGATGAGGGTTAAGTGAAAGAAAACAACTTTAGTTAGGGTTTGAAAAAAAAGGAGATATAATTCTTAAAATAATGAGAAAAGAGGAGGGGAAATATCCCTCTAAGATTTGAAGTGGAAATATTCATTTAAGTTATTATTTAGTTTAATAGATTAGTTTGGTTTTAATGGAAAATGTAATGAATTTTGTTATACTTGGGTAAATATATTTGAAGAGCTTACTAAGGAGAAGTTTAAATAGTGATGATTAAATTTTAGTTTTAAGGTGTTCATTCTTTTTAATGTCTATCATTGAATATGATTAATTAGTAAATTTGGGAATTGTTTAATTATAGAGTAGTAACATACTCTTTTAGAGTAAATTTTATTGAAAGGTTATGGGTGGAAATTTCATCAAGTTTAATGATTTAATTTAAACCTAGAGGCAACATATATCTTAAATATTAAAGATTTATATTAATGTTTGGAGGGTTAACATATTACAACATGATTTAAGTTGTATAGATATTTTTTTTAGAAATTTCCATGGTATTTTTAATTAAATGGAATAATTTAATATTGATAATTAAATGTTTATTTGGAAGAGGATATCATGGTGGAATTATATATATTCGAAAATAAGTCCAAGACCTTGATCTTGCGAACTCATTTAGCCTAGACGAAATCTTATACTAAATAAAGCAATTAACATTTTAACATTTGACACTTCAATTTTCAATTGCTCGATTAATTAATATTATTATGTTAAAATCATATTAATAATTAATTTATAGACGCAAGATTTAATCAAGTTATAAAGGAAGGATGTATTAACAGGGATGGAAGAAACTTGTTAGAAGATA
Organism: Cryptomeria japonica; assembly: GCF_030272615.1. Classification (NCBI taxonomy): domain Eukaryota; kingdom Viridiplantae; phylum Streptophyta; class Pinopsida; order Cupressales; family Cupressaceae; genus Cryptomeria; species Cryptomeria japonica. The sequence goes on along the minus strand of NC_081408.1, from coordinate 276,554,434 downwards.
AATAATTATTATTGAATCAAGTAATTATATTAATGCCTATTTAGTAGAAGTCGATCTAATTAAGCATTATAATTTGCAACTGTAATAAAAGGGACATTCGATGTGAATTTATTATTGTCCTTATAAAATCATTTTGTTTTGTTTGATTATAGGAGTTATCGTAATTGTTATGTTAGGAATATCCTAACTTTGTCGTCTAGGAGTTTTATAGAAACCTAAGGCTTCTAGATAAATTTATTTTATTCATCGCTCACATTAGAAAAACGTTTTATTATAATTTAAGATTCCGCTTGGAACAACCTGTTAAGTTGTCACATCTAATTAAGCATAGGTTGCATATAATTAAGTGTTTCAAAAAAAAATTTGTTGTTTGGGTTTTTGCCCAAAAGTTTGGGCATGACACTTTTAATATAATGTGTATGAAATAGCTTTATTCATAGTTTAACAAAACAAGAGCAACAAGGTAAAAATAATAGATACAAAATAGGAAATAGATAAAAACACAAAGTCCTTAAAGATCACAAGTATTTACCCCCTCCCTTTGAGATAAACTTGAAGAGACCATATTTTTCCATGATGAGTTGGAGGTAGTGTTCTCCTTGCACTCAACCTACAATATTTATTAGGTCACAACATATCTTTTTATTAATATAGATATAAATATTATCATTTTAGTTAAACTATTCTTCATTCCCTTTATTCTTTTCCTCATGATATTAAAGTGGTTGGTCATATCCTCACAAAGAGAATATTTAACTTGTCTTTCTTTAAAGGCAAGGACATAGAGTCATTCCACAATGGGACATTGAGGTTCATTAGTAATGGATAACTAGGGGTTTTCCTCATAATAAATCTCTTGGTGGATATCTAAATCATCAAAATAGGTGTAAGGGGAATTCATATCTTCAAGTTAACTACTTCAATCTAATTTCATTAGAGGAATTTGTTGGAAGTATGAGTTGGTGTGTTACTACACAGGTGTAATTGATTTTAAACTTGTTTTGGATTGGTCTAAAATGTCTATGGTTCAGAATGTTTGTGGTGCAAAGTTATCTTGTTGTATTGTTGATCTCGTGGTTTATCTATTGGTTTCTTGAATCTGTTTCTGGTGTTGAGTGTTGTTCTTATCTTCATTGGATATAGTTTTGATATCATGGATATGATGGTTCTATGGTTCAGAAACATCTTCTTGTTCTCTGAGTGTTGTGGCATTGATTGTTGCTTGTTGTGAGTTTCTATGTTTGACCTATCCTTAGGTCTGGATATAATTTGTGGAAGTGTTTTTGATATGTTATGGGTCTCATTGTTGCATGTGGAGATCCGAATTTAAGTTATTTTCATTTGAGAGAATGTTGTTGACCGTTAATTTATTATATGGATTCATAGTGTGTGGATATGTTGTTGGCTATGTTTTCGTAATTGAAAATTAGTGAATTGATCTTTGGAAGATGTTTTCTTGTCCCCTCTTTCACCTGGAGTGGATCAATGTGTGTATTTTTTGTTCTAAAGTGTATCTTGATTCAGGGTGACTTCGTTTAAGATTTAATTCAATTTATCTTATATATAAGGATGTGCATTATTGAGATGAGTAGAAGAAGAAGAAGGAAAGTGTGATGAATATAGAATTGAGGATACTTTGTGAGGTTTGGTAAAGAGAAGAAGAAGAGTTATGTTCAAAAAATAAGAAAGTTGTGTTGAGACTGAGACTGAGTCTTGGCAGTTGAGATTAGAGTTGTGTGTGTTGATGTTGGTTGGTTGATGCAGAGTTCAAGGATAGCTTCATGATCAGGAGATCCTTCTTTTCATATCATTTTTGTATCTTTCCCTGAGTGTAGTTAGCTTCAAGTTTTGCAAGTCCTCTTTTCTATCTTGTCCCATGAGCAGTTAGCTTTTTTATTTATAATTTAATATACATAGTGAATATATTTTATGGGTAGGTGCTCACCATGGTTTTTCCCTGTTTGGGTTTTCCATGTATAAATATTGGTGTTGATGTGTTGGATGTGTGTTGAAGTTCAATTGTTTATGTGTTGCATTTAATTTTTATTTTGGATTGATTCACCCCCCCTCTCAATCCTACCTTAGGTTCAAAAATTTGTATCAAAGCAAGGTTCCTCTTGAGTAAGCTTAACCTCTTGAGGTAGATTTGATATGGTGCAAGACATGCATTAAAAAGTTCCTATCTTTGATGGTACAATTTTTTTGTACTGGAAGGAGAGAATGGAGTTGTATTTGGAGACATTACAAAATAGAATTTAGGAAATCATTCAGACTAGATACACACCCCCACAACATGGTACTCAAACTATAGATGAGATAGTGTTCAAGGAGGATAATTCTAAGTCTAGAGAGATAATCCTTATTTGTATAAGTGATTCATTATTTGGAAGAGTAAAAGGATTGGAGGAAGAAAAACTTGTGTTTGGCATATGAAGGAGATCCAGAGACAATCCAAACTAGGCTGATAAATTTAAAGTATTAAGTATAATTACTTGAGAATGCTAGAAGATGAAAGTTTTGAGAACTACTTTCATAGAGTGATTGATATTGTTGATTTCATTAGAGCTATCGGTAGACATTTGGAATAATGTGATGTTGTTCATAAAATCTTGTTGACTTTGCCTAATTCCTACAAGCTATAGAGATGTGCTATACAAGAGAGCAATGATTCGAGTAAAATTAATATTTATCAACTTATTGGTACCTTAGTATCCTATGAGATTTTAGAAATGGAGCAAGAGAAGAGAGAAAAAAGAGAAGCATCTTTTAATATTTCAATACTTGATGAACTAGAATGCAGTGGAGATCCAGGTGAATCTAAAGCAAATTTTGTGAGAAGATTTTAGTGAGGCGCTAGAAAATACAAAGGTAAGCTACCTCTAAATTTTTTTTCTTGTGGTACAATTGGACATTATATTTCTAGTTACACTTACAAAGAAGACTATAAGAGACCAGATGTTGATGAGAAGAAGAACAAGTTTAAGAGATGCAATTTGAATAGAAGAGAGAAGATGGGCTTATGTTCTATTAAGGAGCATACATCAGAATATGAAGTTGATGATGATTTGAATGAAGTACCCCTATTTCTAGCAATTGAAGATAAGGAGAATGATTTAGACAAACTAGAAGAAGATAAATTAGTTAAGGCTGCATTATATGCTAAGATAGAACCAAGCACATGGATTATAGATTTGAGATGTTTATTGGAGAAGAAGTATGATGGAGGATCAGCGAAGTTTATTGGAGAAGATGGTGTAGCTATTAGAGGCATTGGAATTCTTTCTATTGATGGTAAGCATAAGAATAGTGATGTTTATTATGTTGAAGGATTAAGACATAGTTTGTTAAGTGTTAGTTAAATGTGTCAAAAAGGGTATGAAGTTTTGTTTAGTAGCACTAGATGTGTGATCAAAAAGGAGAATACTAGTAATAGAGTTGTAGAAGGAGTTAGAAAAAGTGGAAATGTATATTATATCAAGGATATATATGAGAGTAAGTGTTTTATAATGTAGAGTAATGAATGTTGGTTATAACACAAAAGAATGGGGCATGCCCATTTTGATAACATGATCAAGATTTGTAGATCTGAACCAATTAGAGATTTACCTAGACTTGTGAAGCCTATTGATACTATGTGAAAAGAATGTTAATTGGGAAATCAAACAAAGAGAAGATTCAAGAATAAGGAATATTCTACTATGAAACCTTTGGAGCTAATTCATACACACTTATATGGACCTACACGGACAAGAGGTTTAAATGGAGAAATGTATTTCATGTTACTCATTAATGACTTCTTTAGAATGATTTGAGTTACATTTTTAAAGGATAAATCCAAGGCTTTTGATAGATTTAATGTTTTCAAATCCATGGTTGAGAATCAAGTAAATTCTAAGATTAAGTGCTTAAGATCAGATAGAGGAGGAGAATTTACTTCATGGGAGTGATAATTTTTGTGAAATTCAAGGGATTAGAAGGCATTTTTATGCTCTAAGGACCTCAATAGAATGGTGTTGTGGAAAGAAAAAATAGAATTGTTATTGAGATGGCTAGGAATTTGTTAAAAGATGCTAATTTGGCTAATGTGTATTGGAAAGAACTAATTCATATTGTCATGTATCTTCTTAATAGGGTGTAGATCAGAGTAGTCCATACCAAAACACCATATGAGTTGTAGAATGGTAGACCTAATACTATGAAGTATTTGAAGATTTTTGGAAGTAAATATTATATCAAAAGAGATGAAGGCAATCTTGTGAAATTTGATTCTAGAGAAAATGAAGGAATCTTTTTGGGATACGCTACAAACAACAAGGCTTACCAATGTTTCAACAAGTTATTGAATAGGATATTAGAAAGTACAAATATGAGGGTATGCAAAGAATGGAATCAAATTTAACCAACTATTGAGACCGATATTAAAATTATTCTAGAGAAGACAAGTAATCTTAAAGAAAGTAAAGAGAAGGAATCAAATTAAGAAGAATAAAAGGAGGAGGAGGAGAATTCAGAGAAAGTTCTTGCTAAGTATGTTTAGAAGCATCATTTAGAGAATTAGATAATTAGAGATAAGACAAAAGTTGTTCAGATAAGAAGGAAGATTGTAGAAGATCAAGATCAAGATAATTATGTTGGCATATGCACACTCCAAGGAGACATTGTATGTGATTGAAGGTTTTGTCATTGATGGCAACCTTGCAATCCTATGGCACCGGCAAAGGCATTATACCAGCATCAGCAGATCACACTCTACATCGGCACTCAGGACACCGGCACCGACACAGAAGAAAGGAAGTATACCGGCATAGAGGACGACATGATTTTGTTATATTATATTTTGTTTATTATTGAAAAACTTTGTAAGCCGACTTGACAAATTGTAAAATGACTCTTATATATAAAAGAGATCATTGTAGACAATTGATATAGGAGAGGTAAGCATTAAGGAAAAATATTAGGTAGACCTATTATGCGAAATATAGGTTAAGGGGTTTATGTAAGTAGTAGAGCAACAACTGGTACTGGATCAGGCATTGAAGATGCTATTGTAAAGCAGTACAAGATATTGGATTTGTATAATCCTCATTGTAAGTCAGTGAGACTTCCCATTGAGCAATGAGCTCTAGGCAATTGGCCTTCCTGCATGTGCAGGCCCCTATTGTAAGTAATATTCTCTTATTGGCCAGTGAGTGAATATTGTGGGTCACAAATCCCACCGAGGTTTTTCCCACACCGGGTTTCCTTGTTAAAACCTTGTGTTATGGTGTACTTTTCATGTGGATGTTCTTGATTCTGTTTATTGCATTATTTCTTGCATACCGGTACACTGTTATATTTTGTTCTGCATGTTTTAAGTTAAGAAATTCTATATACCAGTTAGATACTGATTCAGTCCCCCTCTCAGTATCTATGGGATTCCTAACAATTGGTATCAAAGCTTGGTCCTCTATTTTCAGAAGCCTAACAACTTGAGGAGGATCTTGACATCGGTAAAGATGGAAAATCTGATGAAGCAACTGGAAGGAGCTCTTTCAGACTATGATGCAGAGAAATTGAAAAATATCAAACTAGAAGATGATTTAAGGGCAGCTCAGGATATCATTCAGGCACTTCAAGAAAATTTTACTGTTGCAAGAAATAAGAGAAGAGAACTTTGTGAAAAATTGCAAAATGAGAATGATGAAAAGGAATCACTTAATGATATGATAAGAAAGCTGAAACAAGAGAACATGACAACAAAGAATGAGATGCACGATATGACTATGAGATTTTTCAAAGAGATTGAGGATAGGAAGAAGAATGGAGAAGAATTGACTAGAAGACTAAGTGATGTAGCAAATGAGAACACAAGACTTAGCTATGAAAATGACATGTTGAAGACAGATCTGATGCATACTCAGAATGATTCAAATGAACTGATGAGACAAAAAGAAGTCTTGAAAAGAGAACTAGAAACTACAAATCAACATAAAGAAAAATTCAAGAAAAGCTCAGATGAACTTGGCACCTTGCTGAAGAATCAAAAACCTAAAGGTGACACTTCTAGAATTGGCTTTGAAGTTGGTGAAAGCTCCGGTACTACAAATACTCAGGATCACAGCAAACTGGTAAGACAACCTAATGCTTATAAATTCAATGAAAAATTCTTTAACTGTAATAAGTATGGCCATAGAGAAAATGAATGTAGATCTAGAAATTATCAGAATATCAACACACCCACCAATCAATGTTCTAAATGCAACAAAGTTGGTCACAACTCTGAAAATTGTAGAATGAATGTGAGATGTTATCTTTGTGGAAGATTTGGACATTTATCTAATCAATGCAGAACACAAACCAGCATAGGTTATGGGAAAGCTATTCAGAAGAATAATGTAACTTGTTATGCATGTAACAAGATTGGGCATATTGCTAAATTCTGTAGAAGTAAAGGAACACCAGTAGACAACAAAAGTTCTTGTTTGAAAGGTAAAGAAAAAGTTGAAGAGGTTAAGCAAGAATTCTCAAAACAATGGATTAGAAAAGAAGATCTAAATATTGGGAATACTCCTCCACCGGTAGAACAAACCAATGCTTCACCGGCAGGATAGAATGATGCTTCACTAGAAGGACAGAACAGTGCTCCACCGGTAGGAAGTTCTTCATCTAATTGAAGAGAATTTCTTTGAGGGTTTGGCAATCTATTGACACATGTGCTATTATTCCCTCAGTTAGAGATAAGAAGTTGGAAATTACTTATTACCGGCAAACATTGTTAAGTGAATACTGAACCAACATGCAATTAATGTGGTAGATGGTGAAAAGACACTATAAAATTGAGGTTTTGGCTCCATTTCATTTCACCGAGATTTGAAACCTACGAAGAGCACGAAGATTCCGAGCTAAGGCATTTCGAGCAAGAAGCAAAAACACTCCAAGCAATCATCCATCCTAAAAGTAGTAAAAGGTATTTAATCATGGCATCCACCTCTACAATTGAATATATAGAAAACCCTACTATTGTTGAAGTGATAAAAAGACCTAGGCCCATATTTCAGTTAGTTCTCGAGGTAGCAAAGAAAGATGATACCTTAGCTGCTTTTTCTCAAATTCCTAAGGGAGTTGTTTATGCTGAAGACCCCAAAATGTACATCCACTACAACATTGAGGAACTAGGAGATGAAGAGATTAAAACCATGTTTAAAACTGTGATATGTGATAAAACCGGCAATGTAAAAGATGAACACAAGATAATTGAGACCCTAGGATTTACAAAGATCCTTAGCATTCCCGAATTCCCCAAGGATGTGATTAGGATAGTCTTAAGTAGGGTACATGGTGAACTTTTTTGGTTAGATGCAGTCCACAAAATCACTAAGGAAGCTATCACAGGGTTACCAACCACCGGTAAAAGGCCAGATAAAACCAAGAAGGTATCCAATGACCTAGTTACAAACCTAACTAGTGCAACATTCAACAAGAGGTCTCTAAGAGTTAATGAACAAACATTAATGTGAGATTTATCAGCATGATATTAGGGTATAAAGATACTCATGCAAATAGACTCAATTCAGTTTTAAGTTTATGCATTAAGAGTGCTTGTGATATGGTCATAGATAATGCAAAGATCGATATATGTGAGTGGTTAAAGGATGAATTAATTGACAACCTTGGAAAGATTAAGAAGGACAAGAAAGAACTTTCAGGTTTGGAAATCTGTTATTATGTTTGATGATACATATAACAAAACAGGTTCCCAGTATAGGCTACAAAGAACTTGGATATGATATACCGGTAGGCAAATAGTTAACAAAACTATTCAATAACATGGGAGAAGACAAGGAAAACAATATTCATGACTTTTTTCAAGCATTAAAAGTCAAAATGAAGAAAAGAATCAGGTTATCACAAAAGATTGTCGACAAATACAAAGATGAAATATGGATGGAACCAGTCATCCCTAGGACAGTTTGGGTAATCGAGATGGGCTATGAAATAGATGATCACATAATTGAAACATATGCTAAAGCACTTCTGGAAGCCCCTAGAGAACCTAAGGAAGAAATATTTGGTAGTGCAAAAACCATTGAAAGCCAAATACAATCAAAGAAAAGAGTGAAAAAGGTTGAGGCAGTTGTAAGGAAAGGTTCTAGACAAGCAAAAGCCATCAAAGAAGATGTGTTGAAGAAAACTGGTATAACAGAGGGTGAGTTAGCAGCTCCACAACCTGAAACACACCTATCACTGGTAGGTACTTCTTCAGAGGGTGACATGTCTGTAACTTTCAAAAGAGTTGTAAGAAAAAGAGATCCCTCACCGACAACCACACCCTCACCCAGGAAGACAAGACAAAAATAACAAGCAGTGAGATCTTGTTAGGTCCCGGAGACAACTAAGAGGGGGGGTGAATTAGTTGTCTAATAAATTCAAACCAAAAACCAATTAACCAACTTGATGCTTAATACTGGTAAACTAGTTAAGTATGCCGATAGACAGTGTTAATAGTAAATTGCTATACCGGTAAAGATTAATGCATGAAACATAAACATAAAGTCATCCACAACACATAACACTAATATTTGTACATGGAAACCCTATAAGGGGAAAAACCACAGCGGGAAACCTTACCCACAATCAGATGATACTACTGCAGATAGTAAATGTACATAAATGGGGTCTGCACATGCAGAAAGGCCAATAGCCTAGAGCTCACTGCTCAATCACAAAATGGGAGTCACACTGACTACAGTTGGATGGTTAAATCCAATAAGAATGTACTGCACAAAATAGCATCTTCATATGCTGGATTCAGTACCAGTGTAATGCTGATATGCTTATACAAAAACCTAGCTTCACCTTCAAATGATGTCTTCATGTATTCCTCTGCTTAATCTTGCATATACCTTCACTTAATTGTTTTCACATTCCCCATTTGATCTTACAAATAAGATCTTACATTTATACCATAACCTAAGACCAATTTTAGTAGGTCGGCTCTACAAGATATTATAATAAAATCATTTTACATACAATATAATATCTGATACAATAATCGATTAGACATGTCAGCTTAATGCATTTACATCAATAATAAATCATCTCCATAGCATGCCATGCTGATCCAAAAAAGAGAAACTTGCCAGTGTAACCTTAGATAACCTGGACCTATTTGTTGGTAAAAGCAAATATGCAAATATGAATATACCAATGATCAATTCTTCAAATCAAAGTGTCCACACGATGTCTTTGACATTACCAAGTGTCTTCCATATAATTCTAGGTACCGGTGAACATTATATCCTGCCGGTGAACCATATACCAGTAACTGTTGCAATAGTTACTTGCTTGCCAGTGAATGTTGCTGGATTTCCAAAGTGTTTGTTTTTAGTAGGTGTTGACATCAATGAAAAAACCATACCAAAATAAAAACAATCTCCCCCTTTGGCATTGATGGCAACACAAGATGGAAAAACCATCAAAGTGCCAAAACAGAAATGCCAAATACCAAAAACCAACAATCTCTCCCCCTGGGAGCAACATGAATTTATCCAAAGATTTATTTTCAATACCAATCTTTCCTCAAAAAGATAATGTTTTTTTCCATAGATATCTCTCCCCCTTTGACATCAAATGCCAAAGTTACAAAAATCAAGTTCATACAACATACCAACTACTCCCCTTGAGAAGTAGCTTCGTCATCAAAGACCAGAATAAAAGATTTGTCTTTTAATTCTGCCGGTTCATGACAATCATTAACTGTCTAAGTCTCTATCGATGGTGGTATGACTCCAAGCTGATCTCTGAGATATTCAAAAGTTTCCTTAGGCAAAGGTTTTGTGAAAATATCTGCAAGCTGTTCTTTAGTATTCACATAAACCAGTTTTATCTCTTTTTCTTCAACTTTTTTCCTTAGAAAATTCAGTTTGATAGAAACATGTTTTGTTTTAGAATGTAATACCAGATTCTTAGATATATCTATTGCTGCAGTGTTATCATAATATATAGTAATAGGTTCCTTGCATTTTACCTTTATGTCTTTCAACATTTATTTAAGCCATAGTACCTGTGTACAGTTAGTTGCTGCTGCAACATATTCTGAGTCTGCTGTTGATAAAGATGTACAGCTCTGTTTCTTACTCAACCAAGAAAGTAATCTCTTTCCAAGAAAGAATGCTCCTCCAGTGGTGCTTTTTCTATCATCCACATCTCCTGCCCAATTTGCATCTGTGTATGCACATAGATCAAAATTTTCATCTCTAGGATACCATAATCCAAGATTTGCTGTGCCTTGTAAGTACCGAAAAATCTTTTTTACTGCTGATTCATGATTTTCCCTAGGATTACTCTAAAATCTAGAAACAATGCATACTGCATTCATAATATCAGGTCTGGTTTGTGTCAAATACAGTAAACCTCCTATCATAGATTTGTATCTAGTTGGATTAACAGGTGTAGATTCATCCCTTTGAGATAATTTGTCATTTGTAGTCATAGGTGTTCTTACTGGTTTAGAGTTCTCCATCCCAAATTTCTTTAGTAATTCTTTCAAGTACTTGGATTGACTCAAAAATATACCTTTATCAGTCTGTGAATTCTACTATCCTAAAAAAGAATTTTATTACTCCAATCATAGACATTTCAAATTCTTGCTGCATTTTAATAGAAAATTCCTTACATAATCCATCTCTTCCTCCAAAGATTATATCATCGACAAAGACTTCAATAATCAAGATGTCATCATTAGTTATTTTTTAATATAAATTGTTATCTGCATTTCCTTTAGTAAAACCAATCTTTAAAAGATACTTATCCAACCTTGCATACCAAGCTCTTGGGGCTTGTTTCAATCCATACAGAGCTTTTCTTAACCTGCAAACCATATCATTTTCATCTATCAAAGAAAATCCATCAGGTTGTTCAATATATACTTCCTCTTCAAGATCTCCATTCAAAAATGCACATTTAATATCCATTTGATAAACTTTGTAGTCCTTGTGAGCTACAAAAGCCAAGAATAATCTGACTACCTCAATTCTGGCTATCGGTGCAAAGGTTTCATTGTAATCAACTCCTTCTTTCTGAGAATATCCCTTACACACTAGTCTTGCTTTATTTATGACAACCTTACCATCTTCATTAAGTTTGTTTCTAAATACCCATTTGGTTCCAATTACATTTTTATCTTTAGGTCGGGGAACTAATGTCCAAGTATTAATTTTCTCAATTTGTCCTAATTCTTCTTCCATAGCTTTAATCCAAAATTTATCTTCACATGCCTCATTGATAGATGATGGTTCAATTTGAGAAATAAGACATACCTCTTCATTTGTCAATCTTCCTCTTGTCATAACTCCTTTAAATTTGTTTCCAATTATCTGATCTTCAGAATGATTCAATCTTACATACCGAGGTGTCTTAGTTTGCTGTTGTTCTTCAATTACTGTGGAATCCTCTGATGATACTGGGGTAACTGGATCTTCATTCTGTACTGGTGGATTCAGTGTAGGTTCATTTGTCATAATTTCTATTGTCGGTTTAGTGTCTATATACCTTGAAGTTCCTTTGAATTGTTCATAAATCTTTACATTTGTACTTTCAATAATTTTCTGCAATCTCTTATTGAAACATCTATATGCCTTGCTCTTAGATGAATAACCAAGAAATATTCCTTCATCACTTCTAGGATCAAATTTGCCAATATACTCATCTCTTCTAATATAACATTTACTTCCAAAAATTCTAAAATACTTAAGAGTAGGAGTATTACCAAACCATAGTTCATGAGGGGTCTATTGGTTTCACCTTTGATGTGAACTTTGTTGAATGTATAGACAACAATGCTAACTACCTCTCTCCAATACACATGTGGTAGACTTGATTCTAATAACATACTTCTTGTTGCATCCAAGATAGTTATGTTTTTCCTTTCAACAACTCCATTATGCTGTGGTGTCTGGGGTGCTAATAACTGTCTTTTGATTCCATTCACTTCACATAATGTATTAAAGTCCTTAGATGTGAATTCTCCTCCTTGATCCGATCTTAAATATTTGATTTTCTTATCGGTTTCATTCTCAACCATTGCTTTGAACAGTTTGAACTTCCCAAGTGCTTCTGATTTTTCTCTGAGAAAAGTAACCCAACACATTCTAGAATAATCATCAATAATTAGCATGAAATATTTATCACCTTGCAAGCTTTTAGTTCTAGTTGGACAACATAAATCAGTGTGAATTAAATCAAGAGCATTATTGGATTTTTTTGGAATACTTTTGAAACTAGCTCTAGCTTGTTTTCCAAATTGACATTCCTTACAAATTGTATTATGAGGTTTCACAATTTTAGGTAGATCTCTAACTGCCTTAGAAGTACTGATTTTTAAAATGCAATCAAAGTTTACATGACACAGTCTCTTATGCCATAACCAAATTTCATCTATATGTGCAATTAAGCATGCCTTTTCACTATTATTCAAATGAAAGATATTACCTCTAGTCTTATTATCGGTTGCAATTTCCAAACCAGTTCTATTCATGATTTTGCATTTTCCATTTTTAAATTGTAACTGAAATCCTTTCTCAACTAGTTGACCAACACTTAAAAGATTATGCTTTAATCCTTCAACATAGTAGACATTGTTAGTGTTATGCTTACCATCAAGAGATATTGAACCCTTACCTTTGATTGAACAGGCTTTGTCATCTCCAAATCTTACTAAACCTCCACTGTATTCTTGAAAGTTCAAGAATTTACCTTTGTCTCCAGTCATGTGATGTGAGCATCCTGAGTCAATGATCCATTCATCCTTTGTTTCAACTTTATCTGATAGGGCTTGTTCTACTGGTTGAGTAGTAGGTGTCGGTTGATCCTCTGTTATAGCAACAAAAACCCATCCATTTTTTGCTGGATCCTCATCAGAATCATCGGTCACACCTTCATCAACAATGTAATAGGATTTGTCTTTGTTCTTCTTAAATCTGTATCTCTGATATTCAAGATTAGGCTTGTATGTTCTTCTAGCTTCTTCTCTTAGTCTAGCATGTCTATCAGGGCATCTTGAAGCCATATTGCCAATCTTATTACAGTTAAAACATTTAAAGGGTGCTTTACCTTCATACTTACTTCCAATTGGACCTTTTGGCATTTTTCTTGCAAATAATGCTTCAAGTTCTTCAAGCTCTTCATTCCCCTTCCTGGTTTCTTCAAGTTCTCTTGCATAAAAGGCTCTCTAGTTTGATTTGTCAAATGATGGAGCAGATGATGTTGATGCTTTAAAGGCCAAATCAATTTTAATAGTAGCAACAGGACCAAATTCTTCAATTTCAAAGACTGAAAGTTTTCCAATCAATGTATCCCTAGTTACTAATGTATTAGGCATAGTTCTTAACTCATTTATAGCAGTAACCTTCATTTTATATGCTGTTGGAAATCCTCTTAAGATTTTTGAAATAATTTTTTCCTCACTCAAGGTTCCTCCACAACATTTAATATCCAAAACAATTTCATTTACTCTTTCCATAAAAGCAGAAATCCTTTCATCTTCTTCCATTTTCAGATGTTCATACCTGACTCAGAATCTTTCAAGTTTTGCAATCTTGACTATGGAATCTCCTTCATTTAGTGTTTCCAAATGATCCCAAATAGCTTTAGCAATAGACCTATCTGATAATCCCATGACTTGTTGATCTGATAATGCGCTCAAAAATGCTTCTCTTGCTTTGCAATCATTCTATTCATCTTTAGCTAAGGTAGTTGGAGCAGTCTGACCAGATATAGTAGTAGTATAACCATTCTTTATAACTTCCTAGATATCTTTACCAATGCAATTTAGATGTGTCTCCATTCTAATCTTCCATATCCCATAGTTGGTTCCATCAAGTTTAGGACTGTCCTTCCTGAAGTAATTAGTAGACATTGGATCTCCTCAAGTTGTTAAACTTCTACAAAAGAGGACTAGGCTCTGATACCAATTGTTAGGTCCTCGAGACAACTGAGAGGTGGGGGTGAATCAGTTGTCTAATAAATTGAAACCAAAAACCAATTAACCAACTTGATGCTTAATACAGGTAAACCAGTTAAGTATGTCAGTAGACAGTGTTAATAGTAAATTCCTATACCGGTAAAGATTAATGCATGAAACATAAACATAATGTCATCCACAACACATAACACCAATATTTGTACATGGAAACCCTGTAAGGGGAAAAACCACAGTGGGAAACCTTACCCACAATCAGATGATACTACTATAGATAGTAAATGTACATAAGTGGGGTCTGCACATGCAGAAAGGCCAACAGCCTAGAGCTCACTGCTCAATCACAAAATGGGAGTCACACTGACTATAGTTGGACGGTTAAATCCAATAAGAATGTACTACACAAAATAGCATCTTCATATGCTGGATTCAGTACTGGTGTAATGCTGATATGCTTATACAAAAACCTAGCTTCACCTTCAAATGATGTCTTCATGTATTCCTCTACTTAATCTCGCATATACCTTCAATCAATTATTTTCACATTCCCCATTTGATCTTACAAATAAGATCTTACATTTATACCATAACCTAAGACCAATTTTAGTAGGTCGGCTCTACAAGATATTATAATAAAATCATTTTACATACAATATAATATCTGATACAATAATCGATTAGACATGTTGGCTTAATGCATTTACATCAATAATAAATTATCTCCATAGCGTGCCATGCTGATCTGGAAAAGATAAACCTACCAGTGTAATCTTAGATAACCTAGACCTATTTGTTGGTAAAAGAAAATATGCAAATATGAATATACCAATGATCAATTCTTCAAATCAAAATGTCCACATGATGTCTTTGACATTACCAAGTGTCGTCCATATCATTCTAGGTACCGGTGAACATTATATCCTGCCAGTGAACCATATACCAGTAACTGTTGCAATAGTTACTTGCTTGCCGGTGAATGTTACTGGATCTCCAAAGTGCTTGTTTTCAGTAGGTGTTGACATCAATGACAAAACCATACCAAAATACCAACAGATCTCCGATAAGAAAGGCTACACCAAAGAAGAAGAAACTGACACCCAAAAAGAAGAAGAGGTCAAACAAAGACTTGGCCCCTCTTGATATACTACTAAATGAAATCACAGAGGAAGGTAACTTGAAAAATATAGAGAAAATATATGACACTTTAACAACTAATGAAAAAGAGCAAGTTGAAAATAGTGTTATATTGCATATGGATATGTATAAGAAGTTTTTGATGGAAGTAGTCAATGAAATTTGAGATGAACTATTTAAAAGACTAGAAGCAAGAAGACAAGCAGTAATAGAACTAGATAAGAAAATAAAGATTTAAAAGCTACTTGCTATTTATCCAGTAAACTCACCCAAAGAAATTGATGACCTAATTTCTCAAGCCAACCGGACAATATTTTCTACTACACACCAGCACATTGCTTTAATGGTTGGAAGAATTAATGAGGTGACTGAGGAGATAGAAAATGGATGGGATATATTCCTAGTTGAGATAGAAAAATAAGAAGAATACAGGAACCCCAAACCCATAAAAGTTTATCAGAAAGATAGAGACAAGGGTAAAGTTAAAGTTGGTGGACCACCTAGTATCAAGGTTAGAGACAACTTACCCCCACCTCCTTTAATTACTCCACCAGTAAAAACAACAACTACAGAAGATCAACCGGTAGCTGAGAGTATGGATGTAGAGGATGATAATCCTAATCCTAAAGTCTTATATACTATGGATATTGATACTCAAAAGATCAACATAGTGGTAGACAAAGATACAACTGATAAGACTGATATGGCTAGTGAGCCTCCGGTAGTTGAGGAAACTGATAACACATAGGAGAAACCGACAGAAGACAAAGAGCAAAAGGTAGAGACTCAGACTTAGACTAAGGCAATACAATAAACAGAGAATAAAACAAAGCAAAAGGCTTAGGAATAGGAACAACAACAACAGGAACAGGTACATAAGGAAATAGTACCACCAGCAACTAGTGAAGTAGAAAAACCATTGCTTAAAGAAACGCAGACACAAACAGACCTACCAGAGGTCAATACAAGCTTGGTTACTTCCACTGGTACTTAGATTGTTGATTCATCATCAGGCTACAAATCAACTAATGTGACTGAGGTACTATTAGATTCAATAAAGAAGATAACCGACTGTAGCTCACAAGCTTACAAGGCAATTGATGATACCATACCAATTTTGAAGGGAATTGCTCCTAACTGTAATATAGACAATAAAGATTCTTTAGGACAACTTGATACACTATGTAAATATATCATAGAAAACATTAAGAAAATAAAAGAAGAGTCATTGAAGGATAAAGTAGAAGTTGAAAAATAGAAATTCTTTGATGAGCAAATAAAGAAGTGTAACAGAGATTTTGACACACTTCTATTGGAATTATGTAATTTATTGAAAGAGTACAAAAATATGTACAAAGATACCTATAAAACAAACTTTTTGACTATAGATATAGACAAGAATATGAGCAAGGTACAGGATGAGATCAATAAACTTGCAGATAATTTTGTCAACTCACCTGATAGACTATCAGTTTTTGAGGAAAAGATAACAAATTTTGAAGAAGAATTACTTAAATTGGAAAGAGAGAAAGAAAGAATAGTGAATAAGGCAAAGCATTTGAGATCAAAACTAAGTCCAAGATTGGACTATCTAGCATCACTACGGAAGGAAGTATCTGAGGCACTAATATAGGGAAAGAAAACACCAGCAGAGCATTTGCAGCATCTCACCGGTACAATGAAGAGAATAGAGACAACAATAAAGGATAGAAAAAAGTTTATGGATAGTATAAATTTGATTTTAGGAGATCTTTTTCAAATTGTAACCACCCAGTTACAAGGTTGAAACTACAAACTCTACTGACATCTTGACAACCTTTGTCATTGATGCCAAAGGGGGAGTAGTGGGATGAGAAAATTCAATATCATAGGAATCATATGCTCAGGGGGAGCACACACATTTTTGGTAACATTTTTGGACTTCACATTTTTGGATCATTTTTGAAATTTCTCATGAGTGTTGCCATTAATGCCAAAGGGGGATATTATTGGCATATGCACACTCTAATGAGACATTGTATGTGATTGAAGGTTTTGTCATTGATGGCAAACTTGCAATCCTATGGCACTGGAAAAGGCATTATACCAGCATCAGTAGATCACACTCTACACTGGCACTTAGGACACCGACACCGGCATAGAAGAAAGGAAGTATACTGGCACAGAGGTAGATAGGATTTAATTATATTATATTTTGTTTATTATTGAAAAACTTTGTAAGCCAACTTGGCAAATTGTAAAATGACTCTTATATATAAAAGAGTTCATTGTAGACAATTGATATAGGAGAGGTAAGCATTAAGGAAAAATATTAGGTAGACCTATTATGCAAAATATAGGTTAAGGGGTTTATGTAAGCAGCAAAGCAGCAACCAGTACTGGATCAGGCATTGAAGATGCTATTGTAAAGCAGTACAAGATATTGGATTTGTATAATCCTCATTGTAAGTCAGTGAGACTTCCCATTGAGCAGTGAGCTCTAGGCAGTTGGCCTTCCTACATGTGAAAGCCCCTATTGTAAGTAATATTCTCTTATTGGCCAGTGAGTGAATATTGTGGGTCACAAATCCCACCGAGGTTTTTCCCACACCAGGTTTCCTTGTTAAAACCTTGTGTTATGGTGTGCTTTTAATGTGGATGTTCTTGATTCTATTTATTGCATTATTTCTTGCATACCGTTACACTGTTATATTTTGTTTTGCATGTTTTAAGTTAAGAAATTATATATACTGGTTAGATACTGATTCACCCCCTCCCTCTCTTAGTATCTATGGGATTCCTAACAAATTACTATTTTCTATTTATGGTAGAGCCAAAGACTTATGAGGAAGCAAGAAAAGATTAGAGTTGGGTAAAAGCAATGGAAGAAGAACTAAATAAGATTTATATTGATAGAAGATTTGGATATGGTATGCAGATTGAAGAAGACATTGTATGGACTAAAATAGGTACCCAAAGTCTAGTGTGCAAGATTGAACAAGTTGATGGATTAGTTGAAGAGACCAAAATACCAAGAGGGGGGGGTGAATCAGTATTCTCACATATTCTAAAACTTTATCTAAATCTTAAACCTTTGTTGATATATGAATCTCATCAATTAAGCATATCAAACAAGTAATAGTAAATTTAGATTAAACATGAAACACAACCACAAAAGGAATGTTGGATTTTATATATGGAAAACCCAAATGGGAAAAATCATAGAGAGTGTTAACTCTCAAGAGAATATAACTAGTTATATGGTGTTTACAAAAGGGGTGGCTCACTGCCAAAATTACAAAAATGGCTGACTATTGGATTGCTCACTACAAGATTACAAATATGGCTTATTGTCGGAATGTTCACTACAATAGGTATGATTGAACTGAAGAAAGTTGCATCTCCAAATGCATGAAATCAGTTCCAAGTTAAGCTCATATCACAATTCACAAACCTATAGTAGACCCGATGAAAGATCTTTGTACAACTATCCTTAAGCACTTACAACAGATTTGGTGAAGGATTACTACAATATTATCTACACTCTGATTATGAACCAATTGCCTTCATTGTCTACAACTCACACTTCACACTTTTTTAGTCACTCAAACTTTTTTCACATACTCATCATCACCATACACTTTTGTATATATATATTGGAAGGCTCACACACTAGGACAATATGTCGACCTTTCTCAACATGTTATCCCATAAAGTATTGAATATAAACATGATAATCAAGTTGGCCTCCACAAGATTTCTATACGCTTCTCTTACATAATTTATTCACTGATGCATATACCTTAATTACTTGAATGGGATAGGAGCCATCTAGACCCATAAATGCAAACGTCCAAACATAATGACTCCAAACTTGAAGAAGATAGATTCTATGCATATCATAGATATTGAAAAATGAGACATGAAAAGATACATCTTCCATAACCAAAGTAGCTAATACCAGAACACATAACTGATACTAGGACCAATGCAAGCACAACTCAAAACTTCGAGTATGAGGATCTTCTGAAAATAACTCCAATAGATCAACCGCATCTTACTGCAACACATCTCGAAGCAATTCCAGAATTTGCATCACCTACCCATAACTACACACACCAAATACTCAAAACAATGCACACAATATCTGGACTAAATTAGATAATTGACTTGACATCAATATACTACATATACCATCTAGACCAAACCGAATAACTAGTTTGACATCAATGACAACAATATTCACACAAGTCTAACAATCTCCCCCTTTGTCATTGATGGAAAAACATTTAAAGCATCTTAGAAACATTTCTGCATTCAACTCAATTCCCCCTAACTCATACATTTCCTTAATTATAAAATCCACAATCCTTTCACCCCATTTGAGATCAAGGATAAAGGGTGCCTTTGATGAAAAAGAAAAAGAAAGAGGAGGAATATATATACATATGCAAAATGTCAAAAACTAAATTCCTGACCAAAAGAACTTTCATCTTCTCTTCTTTGGAAAGATAAGCTTGTATTTCTCCTTTAGTTTTGGAAGAAGAACCTCCCAAGAATGCATGCACAACCAGTTTAATGCTGACTGAAAGATTCCTGCACTCCACTAGAAAATCAACAACATGGGGAAAACTGTTTGAAGCAGATGGATTCTTCTCATACTTAACTACACTACCAAGAAATACTAAAAAATTCTCTAACTTTGCCTCAACAATCTCTTTTACTTTCCAAAACACATTTAACAAGCCTTCTCTCTATCTTTGCAAATATAAGAGTTCAACTTGAATAGAGTTTATTATTTTTCTTTGCTCACCATCCTTTTCATCCAAAAAATCAAAGGATTTACCCAATGAACTCAATTCATCTTAAATAGCATCAATTTTAGCTTTATGTTTTACTACAGTTGTCAACCATGAGATATAGTACTTGTATATTTTGTTAGCACTGTAGATATAGTCTCTCATTTCCTTAATGCATACTGATAGAACTTTCTTTGCATAATCACATTCCTTTAATAGATTATTCATATCAGTAAATTTCTCCTTTGAAACTCCAACATCAATTGATTGCTCATATATTTTCTCCTTAAGAATTTCACAAAGATACACTGGAACCAAGTTATTAATATCTCCAATTTTGATACTATTTTGGATCAAGTGATTCAACAAAATATTTTCAATTCTATTTGACTCAACAAAAGTCGGCCACATCTTCCTGATTTTCTTGATTCTCTCACTGCTGCCAACTATCTCCATCAAAATTTGATTCATCATTCATTTGTTTATCTTCATTCCCTCCAACAACTAATACTTCTTCAGCTACAAGAGACTCTGGATCCTCAATTACAACAATATCTTCTTCTTTCAGATCCTTCTTGATTTTCTTTGAATTCGAGGCACTCATAGAAATAGATTGTCTTATTTTCTTCTTTCTAGAGGAAGAACCTCCAAAATCGGTAATAGGGGATAACAAACTGAAACTCCACATATCTAGGAAAGGTTTTAAATATGCATTGCATGTTTCTTCTTTTATATCTAAACTATTCAAATATCTAAATATCTCTCTTGCAACCAGGACACCAGATTCCCATATTACATTTAATTTGGCTAGAAGGGATCCCAGACAATATATGACCAAACAAACAAGCAACGATCCAAACCAAAAGAAATAATTATGCTCTTTTGACATCTTGACATTTTCCAGTAACAACTCCCTCAAAAATTCACACAAGTAGGATGATTTGTCTTCTATCACAAGTATATGTGCCATATACATAGTGATTGCTGAAGTGGAACCTTGTCTATTTCTAAAATAGACCTTATAGGAGATTTCATAAGCAAAATACCTCACAATAGGGTTGATAATCTTGTCAATGTTTAGTGCTTGTTGATCACCCTTTACATTGGTTAGCGTTTCCACTTCTCTATTCTTAATCAACTTCTTAGCCATAACATCTCCTTTATCGTATAAGCCAATGATGACTGAGATAATATCCTTCATGATTGGATAGGGTTGAGGCACTTTCAATATCAGTCATCTCTTCAAATGGTTACTGCATCTTTATCTAGTGGGAGTCCTATTGTTTGACATCCACACAACATAGCGGTGGTCTACACATACTTCACCTCCGATGTTGATGTGATTTAGGTAACATTCACCCTACTCATCACAATCAACCAACCAACATCATTCTCTCTTGTTGGTTGGAAACTGTGCATTGCCAACATGTCACTTACCGGTCTGCAGTCCTTATGTCTTCAACACAAGTCAACACTAACTTGTGTACCGGTGACTCCAATAGCCATTATACTATATGAACTTCTCTCCCTTACCGGTTACTTTCTAAGCTAGGTGACATCAAAGACATCACATGTGGTATGCATCAATGACAGTGTTGCACATACATCTCTTATACCAGTTGCCATCCTATATTGGTTGACATCAATGACAACACAATTCCAATAATCTCCCCCTTTGGCATTGATGTCAACACATGTAGTATCTGACATACTACAGATTCTATTTCTCCCCCTTTGTGTGATCCATGGTTTCTCATACATGTAGTATATGACACTATAAAATCTCTCTCCCCCTTTGACAACAATGGAAATGGGCATTGCCAGGGTTTCTCTCTGTATATGGTGAAAATGGATAACAATAATAACAATATTGAAAGGCTAAATGAATTCAACCACCAAACCCTAGCCTAACAATCAACAAAGATCTACCATAACATATGAAGATTACCTAAGACAATGCAAATCATATGAAATCACAAAGATTATACCATCACATGTCCAATAGGGTTTTGATCTCCATTCTTCCTATCTCCATTGATCTTGCTTGATATATTTGCTCTCAGATTTTATATGCACAAGAGCTCAACAAAGAATGGAATGTGGTTGCAAGTAGGATGGTAGTGTAGTCAATTGCATAAAAGATGATTAGCATGAATGATTAGAATGATTGATTATAATGATTGATTAGGGTTGATAATGAAGGAAGCATCTCCTTATATAGAAGACACTATATGAAATGGAGGGATAAGATTGAGAGGTGTAAAAGGAGGTCGGCTATGATTAGAGGGTAGGTAGAAGAAATAGTAAAATAATGAAAGGCGTAGGTAGTGTAGGAATTAAGAGATGAATGACATGTGTCATGGATAGAAAAGGTTAATGAATTAATTAAATAAATAAAGATTTATTTAATTAATAGAAGAAGTGAGATCAATTAAATAAATAAAATATTTATTTAATTTAGGAAAAGGATAATTTAAATAAATAAATGTATTTATTTAAATGAGAAATAAGGATAGAAGAGGATAAATGAATTAATTAAATAAATAAATATTTATTTAATTAATAGAAGAATTAGGCTTAGATAATTAAATAAATAAAATATTTATTTAATTAAACATGACAATTTTAGGTGTCTACATTTTGCCCCTCTTTGAGACAATGCGGCTTGTCGCGTTGTTTCAAAGAAGATAAGATGAACTGATACAGAGTTGCCCCAAGATGGGAATGATATGCCCCCTCGAGAGATTGGATGAAAATGTCTGAAAAGATTGCAGACAATCTCTTGATAAGAAAGAAAGGCTAGAATGGACTGACCAGATGAGGTGACAAAGTCACGGGATAATGAAGACTGACTCAGGAAAATGAAGGCGAGGGCTAGGGTAGGCTATAAGATAGACCACGGGGGAAAATACATCCTCATTGTCATCCATGCATCCACAAGAGCATATTGCAGAACGAAAATAGAGCAGGAGCAGTCAGCAGCGATGGCTTTCACTCACAGATTCGACCGCGTTCGCCGATTCCAGAGGCTAGCAGAGGCAGGAGAGCTGGTAAGTACCACCAAACCTCCTCGTACTTTGACGCATTTAATTTTGTCATTAATGCATGTCGAATAGGGAAATAAATGCACTTAGACTAGGGTCCAAAAAGTGTCAAAAAATGTCCAGGCGCGTCTGTGCAGAGCATAGGCACGTCTGTGTCAAGAAGGTGCGTCTATGTTTTTCAGGTGCGTCTATGCAGTCTTTGAAAGTGTTTGTGTCATGTAAGCGCGTTTGCGTTAAAAAATGCCAGTTTGGTCTTCTAGGTCAAATCGACAGTTCTGTGATGAACATACGCTGTCGATTGGATAAGCTGCTAAGAGGATACACTCAAGCAGGTCCTCTAGGAAGACTAGGATAGATCAAGGCACTTTGTGATGATCAGTGAGTACCAAGATAGAGTACTTTGTGATGAACAGGGAGTACCCAAAGTATGAGCAGCACTTTGTGATGAACAGGGAGTGCAAAATGTGAGTAACACTTTGTGATGAATAGGGAGTGTCACACACGTAGTACTTTGTGATGAACAGGGAGTACCACTAGGATAAATAGCAACACTTTGTGATGAACAGTGAGTGTCACTAGAATAGATAGCAATATGCATTTGGATAAAAAGTAGCATTTTGTGATAAATAGTGAATGCCACTATGACTGACATGATTGATTTGCTTGACTGCAGGAGTATTTGCCGATGTTAGAGTCACGGGAGAGATTCCCATCGACGCAGAGGTTGCAACCTGAGTTGTCATTTCAAGATAGAGCTGCCATCGAGGAGATGGGTCTGAGACATGTATTGTATGTGCCTGAGTTTCGGGAAAACATGGGTTTGCTGACTGCACTGGCTGAGAGATGGCACTATGAGATGTGCACATTCCATTTGCCGATGGGTGAGATGACAGTCACCCTTGAGGATGTATACAGGATTCTGCGGGTGCCGATCGATGGGGAACTGATCCCATACGATCGAGATGGTAACAGAGAGGCATTGAGATGGGTGTTTCAGGACCCTAGATTGGATATGAGGGCAGGACACGTGGCCTGGGATACCATGACAGCCACAGGTTTAGCATTGCCGGCGGTGATTGGAGGAGCTATTAGTGGTTTCCTGTGTCTAGATAGGGCGACATGGGGATTGGCTGTGGGCTAGGGGGGAGCACTGGAGACGCTGATGACACAACATACCAGATATGCCTGGGGACCATGTGTGCTGGCACACTTATATTATGAGCTGCATCAGTTTGTGTATCACGGATCAGTTGGGTTGGGCTGCGGGGTGACACTATTGCAGGTTTGGGCTTACGCGCATCTACCAGTGACGAGGCTGATACACTTCAGAGGCAGGGGATATGGATGCAGTTTTGTGCACCTGTATGATATGATCACCTCGCAGCCACGGATTGGCAGGTTGGAACATTAGCGGCAGGTGCTAGATGATATTGATGTGGTCATATGGAGACCATAGCTAGGCTGCGAGGAGTGAGAGGATGACGCATTGGAGTTGCCCTACACGTTCCGGAGTAGGTACCTGATTGGGTGGATGCCCTATGTGCTGGAGAGGCAGCTGGTGGACAGGGTTGGCTGACAGTTTGGCCAGATTCAGAGGATGCCACAGGGCTCAGGCATGTATGCCCGTATCATGAGAGATCAGGCACAGTTTGGGCCGTTGCTATCGTATGATCAGGCAGTGACATGGCCGGTGGAGATGCTACCTCTACCCTGGGACATGTGGCCAGAGATCGAAGATGCCGGCATGGATGCCGAGTATACAGCCTATTGGCCAGAGCATCTGTTCCCACGGTTGACAGATCCAGGAGAGGCACAGGAGGGAGATGGTGGTGGTGAGGAGGATGATGATGGAGGAGGCGATGGGGGCAGAGGCCGATGGAGGAGGAGAGGAGTAGTGGGAGAGAGGCGAGTTGCATCTCAGAGGGAGGGTGGGTAGGAGAGACAGGCTTAGGTGGTGAGGGGTCACGGTGGATTACCCCTATAGGTACCAGCAGCACAGGGTCCCAGGTAGGTACAGAGACAGGGACAGGTATAGGGACAAGTGCCAGTACAGGCACAGGAGCAAGGACGGAGACAGGTATAGGGGCAGGCACCCGCCGAGGGGGAGCCATAGGCAGAGGCAAAGGTAGAGGCAGAGGGGTCTGACCCAGAGGAGGATGAGCTGATTGAGCTCAGGGAGATCTGCCAAGGATAGGCAGATGAGATATAGGAGCTGGAGAGGGTGAGAGATCGGCTCAGGATGAGGCTCAGAGATACTGAGTGGGAGAGAGATCAGGCGATCCAGTGCTATACAGAGGCTGAGACAGCGCTAAGGGCAGGGAGGCAGGCAGCGGAGGACACAGGGGCAGGATATGCATATGTCCTGTGAGCTGGAGAGGAGATAGGGTATTGGAGGGACCTCTACTACGGTGCAGTGCCAGTAGATTAGCGGGCGAGGAGCTTCCATAGACCGTCGTGTACAGCGATAGCTACGGGAGGGAGTCGGAGGAGGCAGGCATCTAGTGGTGGGGTCATGGGTCCACCACCACCACCACACTAGATAGAGGAGATAGGCAGGGTGATCCTGGGGCGGGTCCCTCAGGGGCTCAGATTCCACCGAGGCCAGGCGGCTCCGAGGGAGGGAGTTCATCATAGCCATAGAGGGCTCCCCTTTGTATCAATTTTGTACCATTTTTGTATTGTAGACACCTGCGGGTTATTGTAGCCATATGTATTTTTGACATCATTGTATCATGACACTTATGATTATATATATGAGATGATTCCTTTTTTTTTGCGGCAGCTATATGCATGTGTACCTATGTGATGAGATGTTCTTATAATGTATATTTCTATGTGATGCTTATGATATGGATGCAAATATGTATATGATGCAATGCAATATTTTTGTTCTTTAATGTTTTATATGCGTATGCCAATGCAAATGTGAATGTATGTAATGCAGATGAATATGATAATGCAAATTTAAATTGTGCTAATAGGTGTTGTGTGTAGGATGTGATATCTATATGTATGTAGGAAATGCTTATATGTGGTAATGCAGGTGCAACTATATGACATGCAAATGTTTTTGGTGTGTCATTATACTCAATCATGTGATAGCAGGCTACGCGGACTCGAGAAGGATGGTAGAAGTCAATCAAGAAAGGGGGATGAAAGATAGAAGATATGAAAGTGAAAGAGCTTCTTGTGCATTATCATCATTGAGATTTATTATGGCAAGTAGGTTATGACAATCGAGGCATATGTTTGACCCAGAAAGTCATTGTCCCTAGTTGCATGGAGATAAGACAGTCACAAACAAGGAATGCCCTAGTTCACACTAGACTCACAGTGTCCTCATATCCTTGGACAAGTCATAGCATTACTAAGAAACAATCCACAAACAGCAAATACAAATAGGTGACGATACCCCATCCTTGCCTTTCTAGTCAAAGACATCCTGGAGATAGAATCTCTAGTCAGAGACATCCTGGAAAAGCTAAAAGACATGTCACCAAAAAGATAAAATCAAAAGAAAACCAAGACTCAACACCAACATCCACTATAGTCCTCAAATTTAGTGTCTCTTGTCACTTGTATAAGTCTTATTTGATTGTGGTCACAATGTTTACTTTCACAGAAAGGATAGATAGCACTGAACCATAATGTTGTCTGAGTCTGTTGAAAGATTTGATTTTGTTGAAGCCCATTATTGCTGCTCTCTCATCTGAAACTGACTGAATCCATGAAACTGATACTTTATTGCGAAGAAGATGAAACTTTATTGTGGATTGGCGATGCAGATGTTGCTTTATTGTGGATTGTGCGCGAATAGACTGAAGAAAGATGGAAGAAACTATACTCCTCAAAACATGTGATGTTCTCAGTTCCACACCCACTACTAGACGTAGGATTTGCCTTAGCCACAGATAGGATCTGATTTATTATGGATGGAAAGGGGGGTTTATTATGAATGGCTAACCAATCTTGGGTAGATCAATAACAAGCCATGATGGGAATGGGTAAGTTTATTATGAACGAATATGTTGTGAGTGTGTGCAAAGTGAAGTGATGAAAGAGAATCCTGAAGGAGGGAGGAGCAATGTCTCTACGCATGGCGCTGGTGACCCATTTTTCACCATGGTACTTGTCCAGGGCACCATCGAAGTGGTTTTCACCATTGGACAAAATTATTTCTCTTTACTTTTTTTTGATTTTCAATGTTTTTTGTGTCACAAGGCGCCTGTTTGCCAGGTTTTCACCAAGTAACAATTTTTTTGTTTTATAATTTTTTTTGTATTTTTGAATTAGGATATTTCGAAGAGCTATGTGTAGAACCGGTGAAGGTGCATGCTATTGATAGGATCCTCCAAAGGTTCACCTTCTGTAGTTGAGAGCTGATATGCCCCAGAGCCATATACTGCTATGATGATGTAAGGACCAAGCCAGTTTGGTTCGAACTTTCCCTTCTTCTCTCTGTCTTGCTGATTCTTGGGGTTTTCTCTGAGAATCAAGTCACCTACCTCAAATGTGCGAGGCTTAACCTTGTGATTGTAGCTGCGACTCATTCGTTGTTGGTAAGCCTTGAGATGATTAAAAGCAGTTTGTCTCCGTTCATCCAGCAGTTCTAGTTCTTGTAAGTGAGAGACCCTGTAATCTTCATCAGTGATGATGTTTTCCAAAGAGACCGGTAAAGAGGGTAACTCAACCTCAATAGGCAAGATGGCTTCAGCGCCATAAACAAGTGAATAGGGTGTAGCTCCTGTAGGTGTGCGGACACTTGTGCGGTAGGCCCAAAGTGCAGGATTGAGTTGGATATGCCAATTACGGCCAGTGTCGTCGACTATCTTCTTAAGGATTTTAAGGATTGTTTTATTAGATGCCTCAGCTTGGCCATTACCTTGGGGGTAATACAGTGTGGAGAAACGATGGGAAATATGGAAGCGGTCACAGAGTTCACGAACATCCTGATTTTTGAAGGGACGCCCGTTATCAGTGATAATGGAAATAGGAATACCATATCGGCATATGATATAGTTAAGGATGAATGTAGCAATCTGTTTTCCAGTGACTTGTGTGAGAGGCACAGCTTCAATCCATTTTGTGAAATACTCTGTGGCTGTGATAATGAATTTATGACCATTAGAGGAAGGAGGGTGAGTCTTGCCTATGAGATCGAGTCCCCACTGACAAAAGGGCCAAGGAGACGCAAGTGGTTGTAGTTCTTGTGCTGGCGCATGTATGAGGTCTCCATGAATTTGACATTGCTTACATTTCTTGACAAACTGATATGAGTCTTTTTCCATATTGGGCCAGTAATATCCAGTCCTAATGAGTTTCTTGGCCAAGGTAGGACCACTAGCATGTGGACCACATATCCTTTCATGCACTTCACGTAGCGCAATTTGAGCTTCGTCGCTTTCTAGACATCTAAAAAGAGTGCCATTTAGACCTCGCCGGTATAGGATATCAGCTAAAATGACATATCGAGAGGATTGGCGAATGAAGGTGCGGCATTGGTTATTTGATAGATCAGGAGGTAGGATATTGTCGTAAAGGTATGTGAAGATGGAACCATATAACTGGGATTCGGGACCAACAACACATATCATTTCAGTAGGAGTGATCTCATATGAAGGAACCAACAGGTTGTCCACCAAGAACTCATAGCAGGTCTCATTTTGAGGTAGATCAATCAGTGAAGCAATTGTAGCCATGGCATCTGCAGCACGATTCTGCTCTCTTGGTATCTACTCAAAATCTATCTTTGTGAAGTGTTGTTTCAAATCATCCACCATTTGCTTGTAAGGCAGTAATTTTTCATCTTTTGTTTGGTAATCATCAGTTGCTTGATAGATGACAAGTTGGGAATCCCCAAAAACATGAAGTTCCTGGATCTTGCACTGAACTACAATTCGTAATCCAGTTGTTAATGCCTCATATTCCACTATATTGTTAGTGCAAGGGAATGATAAGCGGTATGATTTTGGTATAGAATCTCCTTGAGGAGTTATAAAGAGAATACCAGCTCCTGCCCCATGCTGTGTGTATGAGCTGTCAAAGTATAGTTGCCATGGCTTTGCATGTGATATTGTTAAAATGGATTCGTTTGGAAATTCTGAATTTAGAGGAACATCATCAATCATGGGGGCATCTGCTAATTGACCCATGATGGCTTGTCCTTTTATTGCTTTTCTGTCCACATACTTGATTTCGAATTCACTAAGGATCATTACCCATTTGGCCAGTCGCCCAGTAAGTGTTGCTTTATTGAGAAGGTATTTCAATGGGTCTATCCTTGCAACTAGCTTTGTCTTATGAGTAAGCATGTAATGTCATAATTTATGTGAAGCAAAGACCACAGTGAGGCATGCATGCTCAATTGGTGTGTAGTTTAGCTCATATCCCACCAATGTGCGACTGATATAATATACTGCTTTTTCCTTGCCTTCAACAATTTGTTGTGCTAAGAGTGCCCCCAATGCTGTTGGAGTAGCTAAAATGTATAATAACAGTGGTTGATCTGGAACTAGTGGCATCAGAACTGGTGGATTTAGAAGATAATCTTTGAGCATCTGGAAAGTCTGTTGACAGTTATCATCCCATTTGAATTTGATGTTTTTATGTAGCAAGTGTTGAAAAGGATTGTACTTATCTGCAAGTTGTGCTATGAATCTTCGTATAGACTAGAGTCTCCCTTGTAAGGATCGAAGTTGACTGATATTTCTGGGTGGCGGCATGTCCAA
This sequence comes from Cryptomeria japonica, assembly GCF_030272615.1. Lineage (NCBI taxonomy): Eukaryota > Viridiplantae > Streptophyta > Pinopsida > Cupressales > Cupressaceae > Cryptomeria > Cryptomeria japonica. The sequence continues at coordinate 276,524,793 of NC_081408.1, read as the reverse complement.
GATAGCCTTGACTTTTGCTGGATCAGCTTCGATTCCTCTTTTGGACACAATGAATCCTAGGAGCTTCTCGGAGGTTACTCCAAAGACACATTTCTTGGGGTTTAATCTTACTTTGTATTTTTCCAACCGATCAAAGACGACTGAAAGTATGTCCAAATGTGTATTTCTATCTACTGATTTACCCAAGAGATCATCAACATAATCTTCCACAATTATGTGCATGAGATCATGGAAGATAGTAGTCATTGCTCTTTGATATGTAGCACCTGCATTTTTTAGCCCAAAGGGCATGACATTCCAACAGAAAGTTCCCCAAGGACAAGTGAATGATTTTTTGTGTTGATCTTCAGGTGCGATCCTTATCTGATTATAGCTAGAGAATCCATCCATTAATGATAGCATTTCATAACTTGCTGTGAGATCAACAATCAAGTCAATATTTGGTAATGGGAAGTCATCCTTTGGACAAGCTTTGTTGATGTCTCTGAAATCTGTACATATTCTGATGCTGCGATCTGGTTTATTGATAGGTACCAAGTTGGAGATCCATTCAGGATAATCAATTGGGTGTATGAATCTGACATCCAATAACTTCTCAAGTTCTGCTTTGACTAGTAATGCCACTTGTGGATGCATTTTTCTTAATTTCTATTTCACTGGTTTTGCCCCCGGTTTGACTGTCAGATGATGCATTACCAAATCCGGATCTAGTCCAGGCATATCAGCGTATGGCCATGCAAAGTTGATTTGTCGTTCCTTGAAGAAACTTATGAACTGTGACCTTTCGAACTCTGTCAATGATTTAGCCAGGAATATGTTGTGTGGAACCTCTTCTATACCAATGTTTGTTTTGATAGTCTCCTCTACCAGCATGGATGACTTTTCCTCATACGAGGCTGGGAGAATGTCGAGCCTTCCATCTTCGGGTGCCTCAGAGAGGTTTTCACCCTCAGATACGTCCTTTCTTTTTACTTTTTTTGGGTCAGATAGTGCCACAGTGTGGTTTTCGCCATAAGACCCTTGATTTGTTCTTATTTTCACATTTTTGTGACTGGAAGATCCAACACCCTCACCAAAATATGCCATGTTGTTGAGTTCTATAGTGTATCCTACTTTATGGTCCCCAAGGGGAAGATCATCTCGTATGCCAAGATAGTCAATAACAGCTTCATCATTTTGGAATGTGTCAAACTATGCTGGTCCTTCATAATCCCAGTCAATGAGTTGGGGGTGAACAAGGGGAAGGCCTTTAATGTTTTCGGAGTTTGCGGGGTTAAGAGTGAAGATGTGGTTATATTTGGGTATGTCAAGGTAATTATCGAGGTCATCGATGGCACTCTCCTCATCAGTCTCGATCGCGAACGAATCCAAATTATCATCACTAGTAGCGCATTCCAGAACAGGTGTTCTCATCCTATGTGATTTCAACCTAGAACCTTGAGACAAGGACTATGTAGACTCCTCATGGGTTGTTTCTTGACCAACTCTGAATTTGTTATTAAACTCCTCCTCTTTTGTGGGTTCATCTGGTTCTCTGAATGTCTCGGTGAGCTCATAGTCACTGGAGGATTTGTCTGAACCCCATTCCCATTCGTTGGAGTCTATGGAATAGCGATCCTCTTGTTGAATTTTGGCAATTTTGATTCGTGATGCCTCTTCTGTCCTTTTAGTGTGGATCTTGGAAGTCAGAAAACCAAGTCCCTTTGAGCGTTCCCTTTTTATAGTCAATTTAGGTTGTAAGGGCTCCATAATGCCTTCTTTTCGTAACCCAAGAGGGCTTTTTCCATCATACCCAAATTTTTGTAGAATCTTGAAGCCTTTGCCATATTTCTCATAGGGTATATTGATCTGATCTTGTGTGTCATCTTCAATGTCTTTGTAGAGCATTTTGTATAAACCTTCCTCTTCCAATTCGCCCCATCTTTGAAAGGTAGTAGGATCCCATTTGAATACTATGATGGATATTTGCTTGTTAGGATGTGGCCTTCCATATTATTTTGGAGAGCTCATGACTTGTCGTAAATACATGGTCTGATTTAAAGTGTATTTTCCCATGCCTTTGTCCTGAAATTTGCCTTTAAGTTCACCTTGTTTTGATGTCGAAGGTTTCAATGACTCAGGGTCAATGTATGCCGAAGAAGGGACAGCTTCACGATTATTGGGAATGATGGTTTCCATATGTGATCTCAGGTTATTGCAATATATGAATGGATTAGGATCGCCGTTAACTGTTACCTCGACTCCATTGTGAGGAAACTTAATGCATTGGTGATATGTTGATGGGACTGCCCTCATTTCATGAATCCAAGGACGTCCTAGCAATATATTATAAGTGAGATCTAGATCTAGGACTTGACAAACCACATCCTTTGTAACTGGCCCAATTCTTAGAGGTCAGGTGACTATGCCCTTGGATGAGCACTCTTCATCATCATATGCCTTGATGGTGATTTGATTTGTTGAATTTACAGCTTTGTCGGAATATCCCAATTGTTTGATAGTGCTTAATGTGCAAATGTTTAGACCAGCTCCTCCATCTATCAGGACTCGCTTTATTCGATGTTTGTGTATGAAGGCTTCAATATGTAATGGTGCATTATGTGGTTGACTTACGAATGTGTCATCAACTTCTATGAATGTAAGGGAATGTGGAATGGAAAGGTATCCCACCATGGCTTGAAACTGGTCCACGTTCAGATCAGTAGGAATGATGGTGTCTCTCAAGATTTTGTCAAGAATAGATTTATGAGCGGGGGATATGCGTAAGAGCTCAAGGATGGAGATGAGCACGGGTGTCTTCCCTAACTGTTCTACAAGGTCATACTCAGGTTTGGTAGATGAAGAAGCGGTGTTTTTAGTTGAAGCACCTGGCAAAGTAATTTTACCTCGACGAGTTGTAACGTGACATTCAGAAGTAGGTTCAGAAGAAGATCCAACACCTCTTAGGACAATCTTGGGTCGCTGAGGAGGATTCTCAGGGTTTTTGTTCTTGATGGTAATAGTAGAGATATGATTGTCCATCAAGATATGATTGATAGTTGAATCATAGTTGTAAGGTGCTCTAGTATAGTTGGCTTGATCATCTGTGACTTTAGCTTTTCCATTGTCATGCTTTGGGAATGGTTCCTTAAACATCTCATGTTCTTGATTGGATGAGTGTCCCTCAATCTCAATGTCACCTCTATCAATAAGATCTTGTACGATGTTCTTCAGTCGATGACAATTACCTGTTTTATGACCCTTGCTCTTATGAAATTCACAATACTCTTCATCATTCCACCAATTTGGTTTAACCTTTGGTTCATATGGAGGAAAATTTGGAACTGTGATTACCTTGTTTGCCACCAGCTTTTTGAAAACTGACTCAAGTGGTTCTTCTAATGGATGGTACTTCCTTCGTGATCTAGAAGTTGTTTGAGTATTCACTTGATTGTTTGTAGAACTTGATCCTGAAAAGATGAATTTGGGTCACACCGTGTTGGCATCAACAACACCATCATTGACTGTGTTCTTGTTTTTATTCCAAAATCTTGGCTTGTCTTTTCCTTTAAAGTCATCTTTGTTTTCCTTGAATATCTTAATGACTCCTTGTTCAATTAGAACCTTTTCTATTGCTAAGCCTTTTTCAATGACATCCTTGAAGGTGGACAAACAAGATTTTCTTAGATCATAACCAATGTCTTTGTTAACATTTTGTGTGAACATTTCTACCATTTGTTTTTGTGGAATTTCACAAGAGCATCTGCTGGCTAGATTTCTCCATCTTTGTAAAAATGATGCAGAAGATTCTCCCTCTTTTTGCTTGGTGTTGCACAAAGTAGTGACTGATATGTCTGTCTCTATGTTGTAGGAGAAATGTTGAATAAATGCCTCTGCTAAGTCACCCCATGACTTAATACCAGGTGGGAGTTGGGAGAACCATTCCATAGCTTGATTGCCTAAGCTTTGTGGGAATAATCTCATCAAATATGTCTCTTCTGCTGCTACTTCAATGCAAGCTGTGAAAAACTGTCTTATGTGTGCCTTAGGGTCCCCTTTTCCTCTATACTTATCAAATTTAGGCGTCACAAAATGTGTAGGAAATGGAGGCATTGGAATGCTCTTGTCAAATGGATAAGGACATATGTCTCTCATTGTGTATGTTGGCTTCAGTGTATTTATGTCCTCCATTTTCTTTTGTAAGTCCCTTATTTGTTGCTCCAAATTGCTCTTAGGTGGAGATCAACTTCTTGGACCATACCCCATGCTTGAGACACCAATTTGAGGAGGAGCTTGTTGCATATATGGATGATATTGATCATACACATGTTGATATGGAGGAGGTCTATAGTGATGCTGCATATATGGAGCACTTGGTATAGATTCATGTTGAGGAACACCATATCTATTTTTGTGCATGTATACCATATTCTACAGGCATGTCATGTTCCATTGTGTTGCCCCCAAATTTGACATGAGGTTTCCTTGTGTCCAAATTTTGAGCATGCCTTGGAATATCCCATTGTTTTGGTGGTTGATCCTTAGCTTGAGTATGTGATTGAGCATATCTATCTGCATAAGACCTCCATAATGGTCTGCAAAGGTGAGTATCATATACTTGACCATGTGTATATGGGACCTCTGGTTTTTGAAGCAAAACTGATGGTGATTCAGGTACCATATGTGGTCCTCTATTTCCTCCACTATTAGGTCTCCTTCGATCCATATTGGAGTGAGGTTGTTGCAAAGGTCTATGTTCCATTATTTGAGACATGTCAAAATCATGAGGTATCTTGGCTCCACTTTGTGCCATCATGTGTAAGAAGTATTGTCTATCCCTTCTCATTATTTCCTCAACCAATCGATTGAAATGGGGATTCATAATGGATTCTTCCACATCTGCTAAATGTATTGATAAGTTGTCCAAATTGTCATTGTGTGTAACATTGTTTTTTGTAGTGTCTGCGTTCTCCACATTTGGAATGTTTCTATAGACATCCATGTCCGGCAATGTAGTGTGATCAGTATTGAAAAATAAATCATTGTCATACTCATAAGAACTCATGTTTGTGGACTCTTGAGCCTCTTTAGTTTCTCTCCTAGATTTTTGAAGACGGGTTTCAACCATGAACTAGGTATTGACCAAGATGTGTGAGACTAGATGAAAATGTAAAAAGTATGGAAGACCAAGAGATGTATGGAGTGTAACTGAGTCTGAAGTGTACTTGCAATGTCCAAAGTGTAAGACCAAGTATGTATGTAGTAGAGTAGGTGTGACTTCCAAAGAGAGGATAGTTTCTCTTGATGAGGTAAGCTGACCTTGACCCTAAGTAAGACCAAATGAGACCCAAAGGTAAGAAACCTTGATGAGGGACCATTTAGCAAAGTGTTGTTGTATGTAGTGTGTTGACAAAGTATGATGAGGACAAGCAAGTGACCTTTTGACCCAAGTTTAGACAAGTATGAATGTAAAATGAGATGTGAAGCAATGATGGACTTTGTGAGACCCAAAGACAGGTTGAATGCTAGGTGAAACCTTAGAGAGATGACCTAGGAAGCTCAAGATTTCTGAAACTGACTGTGTTTACTTGCTGGACTATAATAGTTTTTCAATTCTGGACACAGACGCGACTGTATACTTCACAGACGCGGTTCCCTGACACAGACGCTACTCTGTTTAACATAGACGCGCTTCTAAGATTTTCTTGTTTATGTTTGCTGGACTGTAATTTTTTTTGCAATTCTGGCCACAGATGCGACTGTATACTGCACAGACGCGGTTATAAACATAGATGCTATTTTGCCCTTCACATATACGTTTATATGACTCAGACATGGTTTAAACAGACACAGACGCGTTTCTGTAAAATTTGTGCAATTTTTTCCAATCTGTGAAGTCGTTTTGTTGTGACCAAATCTGACTGTTTGACTATTTTTCGTGACAAGAGGACACAATGTTGATGAGGACTCAATGTTTGCAAGTGTTTAGACTGACAATGACTCCAAGAAAAGTGTGTTGTTTGATGTAAAAATGTTTTGCATACACTTGAAGACACAAAAGACATAATGTTTTGCTGTTTGGTCTTGAATGTTTTGAATGTTTAACATAAGTCAAGCACAATTCTTATGGCTGGCCAAGACAATAGTTGTTGATCCCACATGGGGTTTTACCCCCGAGGCTACGCTATTCAGAGCGGATACTTAGATGCTTGACCTCACTGGCTCCACCCTCGGCACTCACTTCTCGGGTCAGCCAAGCATCAGTCCCCATGAAAACTCCCCATGGCGAACTTTGTATCTCTACTAAGAACCGTATGTGTGTGGGCCGCTACCAGAGGTCCGACCTCCTGCCCCAACAACTAGAAGGATTTGGGCCTCTAAAACAAAATGGTGCTAGTAAGGGCATCTGCTCGTGTGGCCATACATGCGGCACTTTCAGCTCTATAAATACAGAAGGCTCCCAGCCAGTAGGGGTTACGCCCTACAACTGATCAAATAAATTTGATCAAATGGGTTTATGGGCAGACATAGTGTCGGTATGAACTAATCAGCACACGTTATTCATAGTTTTCACCATGAATACATTTATTTATAGTGGTTCGGAAGAAGATGGCTTTTTTTTTGCTACCACTTGGGTCGTTCTCTTTTCACTAGTAGTCCTAATGACCACACGGGAAGACAGGTCCTCTAAAGATTAAACAAAAAGAGCCTATTGCTCAAGACACAAAAGACAATGATTCAATTTTAGTGCACCAATTGAAGTGTTTACTAGTCTATGAAAACAAGGCACACAATAAAAATCAAAAACTCTTGCCAAGGACCTGCAACAAAGAGTTATTAGTAGTTTGGGTTGTTTGAAATAATCACCCCTTCCTGCAAACACACAAGTTAGGTAAATTTTAAAACCCAAAAGACTATGTGAAAATAGGGGCCTTCAACCAAATGATTTAGCTTCCAAGACAAGCTGCACCAATTATTGTTAGCTAGATCTAAAAATGTTAGTCCAAAAATAAACCAAATCTAAAACCCTAAATGCAAAATCCGAAAACCGAATCAATAAAATTTCCAAAATTTTGAAACAGGCAATACACAGACGCGATTACCACCTATGCAGACGTGACTCCAATACACAAACGCGGTTCTGTGAGACACAGACACGAGTAAAAATCACAGACGCTCTTTCCCAACACAGACGCGGGTAAAAATGACACAGACACGCTTCTATAACACAGACGCGCCTCCCTGGAACCTGCAAAATGAAATATTGACAAAACAAAGACACGGATCCAGTTGTCGCAAACGCGATCCGAAAGTGCGCAGACGCGAAAATACCGAAAATGTTGTCGAAAACACAAGATCTGCAACAAGGAGGTTAAATGCAAAGGGACAAGAGTCCCACCGAGCGTGCCAAAATGTATATGGTGAAAATGGATAACAATAATAACAATATTGAAAGGCTAAATGAATTCAACCACCAAACCCTAGCCTAACAATCAACAAAGATCCACCATAACATATGAAGATTACCTAAGACAATGCAAATCACATGAAATCACAAAGATTATACCATCACATGTCCAATAGGGTTTTGATCTCCATTCTTCCTATCTCCATTGATCTTGCTTGATATATTTGCTCTCAGATTTTATATGCACAAGAGCTCAACAAAGAATGGAATGTGGTTGCAAGTAGGATGGTAGTGTAGTCAATTGCATAAAAGATGATTAGCATGAATGATTAGAATGATTGATTATAATGATTGATTAGGGTTGATAATGAAGGAAGCATCTCCTTATATAGAAGACACTATATGAAATGGAGGGATAAGATTGAGAGGTGTAAAAGGAGGTCGGCTATGATTAGAGGGTAGGTAGAAGAAATAGTAAAATAATGAAAGGGGTAGGTAGTGTAGGAATTAAGAGATGAATGACATGTGTCATGGGTAGAAAAGGTTAATGAATTAATTAAATAAATAAAGATTTATTTAATTAATAGAAGAAGTGGGATCAATTAAATAAATAAAATATTTATTTAATTTAGGAAAAGGATAATTTAAATAAATAAATGTATTTATTTAAATGAGAAATAAGGCTAGAAGAGGATAAATGAATTAATTAAATAAATAAATATTTATTTAATTAATAGAAGAATTAGGCTTAGATAATTAAATAAATAAAATATTTATTTAATTAAACGTGACAATTTTAGGTGTCTACACTCTCCTCCATGTATCTACCGAGCATTGACAATTTTCTAAACCCCTTTTTCTCAATCGGGTGCTTCTCCTCCTTCAACCATCATGCATTTCATCCTCTCAATTCACAACACTTAAGATGGAGAGACTAACTACCAACTGACACCAATTGCTCAGCAACCAAGTGTATATGAAAACTGGAAACACATGCATATACAAGTCTAAAACCAATTGAAGGCTATTTGTCAGTGAATACAACATACCTGATAGTTAGACTGCATCATCTCCCCTTGATATGTAGAAGTTATTTTGACCCCAATTTGCTGATATCAAGTGTTGAAGTTGACACTGATACCAATTGTATCTTCTTCAATACCAAATGCATGTTCTCTTGTGCAGGTAAATTTCCCTCTTTGCAAGAAACACTCTCGGTGGTCTAGTTGTGATTTCAGTTGGATAGATATTGAAATATCTCACAATCTTAGACACTTTCAAAGACACAACCATACCAGTACAACCATAGACACTTGCACACCCTATGTGTTCAACAAATCTGATACAAGTTAGAAATCATGGCAGTCAACTCCCCCTGAGTCATACATCACAGGTCTTCATTTGCCTGTTAGGTATTATACCAGAGCCAAACTACCCCTTATACTAGTTGAGCTATGCATATATGATCAAAATGATGATCTGTCAGCTCCATTTTTCCCTCCACAACATATGACATGATCCCAGGTGTACACAATGCCATGCAATATCACTAACATGCCATAAAACAAACCGGTTAGCCTAATAAGATGCATGTATGCATAATCAACAACTAGACCATCATATGTCATTCAAGTCTTTTCTAATACCACCTGAGACATAACCACTTCTTTGTATCGCACTACCAGAGTTATTGCAGTGATCCTGGACCTCATTGATTTACATAACCTGCAACTTTGGTTAGTATACATACTGGTAACCTACTGCACATACCGGTTTACCAACACTATCAGAGAATCTTCCTCTAACTGTTGTCTTCTCCTTTGTCCTTTTCCACTAAGGGGGTGAATGATAAGGTTAGTGTACTACTCCCCCTAAGGTCATGTATCTTCTTTAAGCCTTAAGAGATATCACTTGTGCATTGAATGCACAGTGTTGGTCCATGGTTGCATCTTCTTGCTTCTTCTTCGATACCTGCTTGGTCTCATTCTTCTTCCCATGTTCAGTCTTAGGAGAAAGTCTTACTTTCTTTTCCAGATTTTTCCTTGCTTTGTTAGATTCTACCACATGACTGAAGATGTTGTTGTAGAAGCAAACAAAGTTCATGCCAAACACATTACTAGGGGACCTTTTGTGAAACCGGTTAGACCTCCTTCTTTTGGTCATTTTGTTGTAGCTAATTACTCAAATTGGTGGGCCTCTTGATCCTATAGGGACATTTCTCTTTTGGTTCTATGAAGGTCTCTGACTTCCATATGCTCTATATTCATTTCTATGTTGGGTATAGTTACTATACTGGCTGTCATATGAGTGCAAGTTCATCCTACTGTAGTTATTACTTTTATGGCCAAGGCGATTACATTTCTAACAAATGACATTATTGTTTCTAGGAAGAACATATTGTCTATTCCTAGACTCCATTCTGAATTGATCTTCCCTATGGCCATATTCTTTGGATGTAAAATAGTAACCAGAGAAAGGAGGCATATAACTTATAAATTTGTTTTTCCATGTAAGAGGAGATCTTACCAGTTTTGTATCTCCATTTCTACTTCTCCAGAGATGGATCCTGGATTGTCCATGCTTGGAAGCTCTTCTAGCCAATCTATTCTTTTCCCACACTTTCTTTGTCTTATGGGCAGTAGCATTTCCTTATCCTCTACCAGTATGAGGTCTTCTTTGATGGCTTCTCATGTTATTGCTTCCAGTGAAGCTGCCTTCTCCCATTTTTCATTTTCCTTTGGGATCTGTATTGTTCCTTCTTCTTCTAGCACAAGTTTTCATCCTTAGCTTCATGTCTTCACCAGTTGTGGTTAGATCAACCTTCTTTCGAGGAGCATCTCTAACTATGAAGGTTTGACCCTTGTCATTTCTATTTGAGGAGAAAAAAATAATATCTTTGTGGAAGGCCTCCTTGCTTGTAGAGCACTAACCGGTACCACATCCTAATCCTCTGTTATCCTTGCTATGCTTTTTGTTTTTTAACATTTTGTCCAAGGCATCACTGCTGCAATCAAACCAGATTCTCACCTTGAGCTCATCTTGACATTTCTTAAGAGCATTTTGGAGATTCCCCATTTCTCCTTCTAGTTGCTGATACATTTTATCCTTGGCCTCTAGCTCAAATGCTAGATCATTACACCCGCACTCCTTGGTGTCTTCTTGTTGAGTCTTAAACTCTAAGATACATTTCTCAGATTCAAGGCATTTGATTAACCAATTTTGTTCCACAACTGCAACATTGTTGAATAACTTGTATTCATTCCCCACTCTACTAAGTTTCTCGAGTGCACTTGCAAGTTCTCCTTCAAGATGCACTTCTTCTTCATCTTCTTCTTCCCCTTCACCATCACTATCAAACACATCTCACTGGTACGAATGATCTACATGATCATTCTCAGATGTGTGCCTCTCATCATCTGATTCTTGAGCCATGAAGAGGTGGGTTTCTTCTTCATCATTATTGCGACTGCTAATAGATCTGCCTTCATCATCTGTAGATACATGAGATGCATCTCTCCTCTTTTCTTCATAAACCGGTTCTTTATTAGTAGGCTCATTTCAATAGAGGTTCTTCAGTCTATCCCATTAGTTCTTTGCTAATCTATATCTGTCCACCTGTGAGGAGACATCATCTGATAACCCATAGAGTAAAGTGTTCATTGCTATATCATTACACCAGTTTCTTTTTTGTGCATCTGAATCGGTGGGACGATTGACTTTACTAGGGTAGCCATTTACAACTGACATCCACACATCAAACCCTAAAGAGGATAGATAGACTTCCATCCTACAACTCTAAATAGAGAAATTTGAACTAGAAAATACATGATTAGGGATTGACATAAAAAAAACCATTGTGTTCAAATACCAGAATCTACCCAAGCTAGAGAAAGCTTATCAACCGGGAACCTAGGCTATGATACCAATTGTTGAACACAAGATGTCACTGAGAGGGGGGTGAATCAATGATTTCCAATCTTAGCCCTTTTCTAACCTATGTGTGTATATCGGTTAATAGATCTAACCTAAAGTAGAAATACCGATTAGAAGGGAGAATGACACAAATGCAACTACACATAAAAATGATACCACATAACACCATATGTACGAGGAAAAACCCAAGATGGGAAAAACCTTGGTGAGAAATGTTGCTCGAGACTACTGCTCTAATCCATCCTCACAATGAAACATTTGGTTACAATATTTAGGGAACCAACCCAAGGAGTACCACTCTTTCTTTAGGGAACCAACCCAAGGAGCACCAACCCTTGCACTGAGCTCCAACTTAGTGATTACAAAATCATATTTTGAATACAAAATTTATCTTCTTGTTACAAAAGAACTTTGTAAATCTCATGTATTGCTCTCCACCAGTTCTCCTCTGTATCGATCTTTGTCATTCTCTATTCACCTTATCTCTTTTGCAACCTCTTCTCTTGCCGCAACCCACTCTCTGTTACACCTTTCTCTTTGCTGCTCCTTTGTTGGTTCAACCTCTTCTTCTTCTCAACCGATTTTTCTCTGTGCTAGTTATTTTTTCTCTCTTCTTCACTGCAACTATCCACCACTAATCTCAATAACTTAGTCAGATGTCTACCATCAGATTCTTGTTAGTTCTCAACTTCCCTTCTCTACAATATTATATATCTCTTCTCTGTCAATACAGTCACCAACCGGTGTACTCCTCTGTTAGACTTAATGACTTGCTACCAGTTGCCTCACTGTTATCAGTTGAACTCTTCAACCCGTTTCTCACTCACACACTCAATCTCTTCTTTGATTTTCATTGAGTACTTGACTAATTTTCTCTCTCATGCAGTATCAACACTCTATCATTCAGCAGCACTTAACAACATCTTTCACTCGTACTCTTATAGCCAGATTTTCTCGCCTAAACATGAATTTGAACATTGACACGCTATTGTTTCTGCCATGCACTGAATCTGAATCCGATCTAATCTTTGATCATCATGAAATATTATATCCAATGTGATATCATATCCTTGATTTATTTTCAATACTCAATCAATGAGCATCGCCCATCTATTTACCTTGTGAATCACATCTTCTCTCTTTTGCCATCTGTAGCATGTTTTTTGGGATCGATCATGTGTGTGATGCGGTTTCCTTCTTCCTCTTTGATCTACAAGATCAATCTATACTAGAACTCTATTGTTTCCTTTCTCTTGAGCTGCAATCCTCTTCTTTTGTTCCTCGAGCTTTGCAGTTGCCATAAATGTTGGACTAGTTGCCAACGACCTCACCGACTCACCACATAAACCTTTGCATGCATGCCACTTCACTTGTATGTCACCCCTTTATCTGCATCCACCTTTGCTAAGTCTTCTATGTTAGTCTTGATAAGATCATCGACTGACCAACCACACAATCGGGTTTGTCTATGGGTTCACAAACCCTATCGGTTATACCCTAACTGGTTTGCCTTCACCCTTGCACTCTGCTTCTGCTCCAACTTTCCTTCTTCACCAATAGACCGGTTCTGCTATTTATCATGTTTGTCAAAAGTGATGACCATATTCTTTAGTCTCTGTACTGGCATCTCATCATTGTCAGCCCAATAGATCCGATGCATATCTCTAATATCATGCACTTAAGGAAACTTAGTGTTTCACCACTTGATCTGGTGTGAGCATTCAAACACTTTCCTTTAACTCTTTTATCTTATCTCTGAGAACTCTGACGCATTCCATGCATGATAGGAGATACACTCAACTTACTGGTGGGAGTGGATCATTTTCATCTACATCTTGCAATGCACCAATGTGGCTTTTGTATTTGAGTAACATATCTTCAAATAGGCACATGTGATCCAGTTGAGGCACATTCACTATCAACCATCGCTTCAAATGGTGATTGCATCTTTATCTAGTGGGAGTCCTTCTATTTAACATCCACGTAGCATATCGGTGTCCTGCACATACTTCACCTCCAGTGTTGATGTGATTTAGGTAATATTCCCCCTCTTCATCACAATCAACTACTCAACATCTTGCTCTCTTGTTGGTTGATAGCTATGCACTGCCAACATGTCACTTACCAGTCCTTAGTCTTTATGTCTTCAACACAAATCAACACTAACTTGCATACAGGTGACTCTAATGGTCATTATACTAGATGAACTTCTCTCCCTTACTGGTTACTTGCTAAGCTAGGTGACATCAAAGACATCACATTAGGTATGAATCAATGACATTGCTACACATACATCTCTTATACCAGTTGCCATCCTATACCAGTTGACATCAATGACAACACAATGCCAACAATCTCCCCCTTTGGTATTGATGTCAACATATGTAGTATCTGGCATACTACAAATTCTCTTTCTTCCCCTTTGTGTGATCCATGGATTCTCACACATATAGTATGCGGCATACTACATAATCTCTCTCCTCCTTTCACAACAATGGCAGAGGGAACTGCTAGGGTTTCTCTCCTACTTGTGTCTACCGAGCATTGACAATTTTCTAAACCCCTTTTTCTGAACTGGATCCTTCTCCTCCTTGAACCATCATGTGTTTCATCCTCTCAATTCAGAACACTTGAGATGGAAAGCTTAACCACCAACTAACACCAATTTCTAAGCAACCAAGTGTATATGCAAACTGGAAACACTTGTATATACAAGCTTGAAACTAATTCAAGGCATATGTGTCATTGAATACAACATACATGTTGGTCAGAATGCATCATCTCCCTTTGATATGCAAAAGTTATTCTGACCCCAATTTGTTGATATCAAGTGTTGAAGCTGACACTGATACCAATTGTATCTTCTTTGATACCAAATGCATGTTCTCCTATGCAAGTAACTTTCCCTCTTTGCAAGCAACACTCACAGTGGTCCAGTTTTGATTTCAGTTGGATGGACATTGAAATATCTCACAATCTTGAGCACTTTCAAAGACACAATCATACCAGTACAACCATAGACAATTCCACACCCTATGTGTTCAGCAAATTTGATAAAAGTCAGAAATCATGGTTGTCAACTCCCCCTGAGTCATACATCATAGGTCTTCATTTGACTGTTAGGTACTAAACCAGAGCCAAACTGCCCCCTATACTAGTTGAGATGTGCATATATGATCAATCGATGATCTATCAGCTCCATTTTTTCCTCCACAACATATGACATGATCCTAGGCGTACATAATACCATATAATATCACTAACATGCCATAAAACAAACCGGTTAGCCCAAAAAGATGCATGTATACGTAATCAACAACCAAGCCATCATATGTCATTCAAGTCTTTTCCAATACCACCTGAGACATAACTACTTCTTCATATCACATAACCAGAGTTTTGCAATGATCCTGGACCTCATTGACTTACATAACCTACAATATTGGTTAGTATACATATCAGTAACCTACTGCACATACCGTTTTAATAACACTATCAAAGCATCTTCCTCTTATTGTTGTATTCTCTTTTGTCCATTTCCACTAAGGGGGTGAATGATAAGGTCATTGTACTACTCCCCTTAAGGTCATGTATCTTCTTTAAGCCTTAGGAGATATCATTTATGCATTGAATGCACAATTCCGGTCCATGGTTGCATCTTCTTGCTTCTTCTTCCCATTTTCAGTCTTGGGAGCAGGTCTTACTTTCTTTTTCTGATTTGTCCTTGCTTTGCTAGATTATACCACATGACCGAAGATGTTGTTGTAGAAGCAAATAAAGTTAATTCCAAATGCATGATTGGGGGACCTTTTGTGAAACTAGTTAGACCACCTTCTTCTGGTCATGTTGTTGTAACCGTTTACTGGAACTAGTGGGCCTCTTGATCCTGCAGGGACATTTCTCCTTTGGTTCCATGCAGGTCTCTGACTTCCATATGCTCTATATCCATTTCTATATTGAGCATAGTTACTGTATTGACTGTCATATGACTGCGAGTTCATCCTGCTGTAGTTATGACTTTTATGGCCAAGGCCATTACATTTCCAACATATGACATTATTGTTTCTAGGAAGAACATATTGTCTTTTCCTAGACTCCATTCTGCATTCATTTTCCCTATGGTCATATTCTTTGCATGCAAAATAGTAACCGTAGAAAGGAGGCACATAAATTACAATTTTTGTATTGCCATGTATGAGGAGATCTTACCAGTTTACTATCTCCATTTTTGCTTCTCTAGGGATGGATCCTAGATTGTCCATGCTTGGTAGCTCTTCCATCTGATCTCTTCTTTTCCCACACTTTCTTTGTCTTGTGGGTGGTAGAATTTCCTTTTCCTCTACTGGTAGGAGGTTGTCTTTGTTGTCTTCTCATGTTCTTGCTTTTGGTGAAATTGCCTTCTCCCATCTTTCCTTTTCCTTTGGTATTTGTATTGTTCCTTCTTCTTGCAACACCAGTCTTCATCTTTAGCTTCATATCTTCATCGGTTGTGGTTAGATCAACCTTCCTTCGAGGAGCATCTCTAACTATGGAGGTATGACCCTTGCCATTTCCATTTGGGGAGACAAATTTAATATTTTTGTGTAAGGTCTCCTTACTTGTAGAGCACTCACTGGTACCACATCCTAATCCTCTGATATCCTTGTCATCCTTTTTCTTTTTCAAAATCCTATCCAAGGCATTAGTACTGCCACCAAACCGGATTCTCACCTTGAGCTCAACTTCACATTTCTCAAGGGTATTTCAAAGATTCTCCATTTCTTCTTCTAGCTACTAATACTTTTTATCCTTGGTCTCTAGCTCAAATGCTAGATCATTACACCAACACTCCTTGGTGTCTTCTTGTTGATTCTTCAACTCTGAGATACATTTCTTAGATTATTCAAGGCATTTGATTAACCGATTTTGTTCCACAACTACAACATTCTTGAATAACTTGTAATCATTCCTCACTCTACTAAGTTCTTCGAGTGCACTTACAATTTCTCCTTCAAGATCCACTTTTTCTTCAACTTCTTCTTCCCCTCCACTATCACTCTCAAACACATCTCGCTAGTAGGAATGATCTGCATGAGCATTCTCAGATGTGTGCCTCTCATCTTCTGATTCTTGAGCCATGAAGAGGTGGGTTCATTCTTCATCATTGTTGTGACTCCTAACAGATCCGCCTTCATCATCTACAGATACATGAGTTGCATTTCTCATATTGTCTTCATAAACCGGTTCTGCAGTATTAGGCTCATTTCCATAGAGATTCTTCAATCTATCCCATAAGGTTTTTGTCGATCTGCATCTATACACCTATGAGGAGATGTCATTTGATAACTCATAGACTATTGCCTTCATTGCCATATTATTACACTGGTTTCTTCTTTCTACATCTGAATCGGTGGGAGGATCGACTTTACTAGGGTAGCCATTTACAGCCAACATCCACACATCAAGCCCTAAAGAGGATAGATAGAATTCCATCCTACAACTCCAAAGAGAGAAATTTGAACCATAAAATATAGGACTAGGGATTGACATAAAACAAACCATTTTATTCAAATACCAAAATCTACCCAAGCTAGAGAAGTCTTATCAATAGGAAACCTAGGCTTTGATACCAATTGTTGAGCACAAGATATCACTGAGAGGGGGGGTGAATCAGTGATTTCCAATCTTATCCCTTTTCTAACCTATATGTGTAGACCGGTTAACAAATCTAACATAAAGAAGACATACTGGTTAGAAGGGAGAATAACACAAATGCAACTACACATAAAAGGAATACCGCATAATACCCTATATACAAGGAAAAACCCAAGATAGGAAAAACCTCGGTGAGAAATGTTCCTGGAGAGTATTGCTCCAATCCAGTCTCACAATGAAATATCTAGTTACATTTAGGGAACCAACCCAAGGAGTACCACTCCTTCTTTAGGGCACCAACCCTTGCACTGAGCTCCAAATCAATGATTACAAAATCATATTTTGAATAAAAAAGATATCTTCTTGTTACAAAAGAACTTTGTAACTCTCATGTATTTCTCTCCATCGGTTCTCCTGTCTAACGATCTTTGTTGGTACTCTATTCACCTTATCTCTATTTCAACCTCTTCTCCTACAACAACCCACTCTCTATTGCACCTTTCTCTCTGCTGCACCTTTGTTGGTTCAACCTCATCTTCTTCTTAGCTGGTTTTGCTTCTCTATGATATTATATAGCTCTTCTCTACTAGTTCAATCACCAACTAGTGTACTTCTCTGTTAGACTCAATGGCTGGCTACTAGTTGCCTCACTATTACCGGTTGAACTCTTCAACCCATTTCTCACTCACACACTCAGTCTCTTCTCTGATTCTCATTGAGTACTTCACTGATTTTCTCTCTCATGCAGTAGTAACACTATGTCATTTAGAAACACTTAACAACATCTTTGGCTTGCACTCTTATAGCCAAATTTTCCCGCCTAAACATGAGTTTGAATATTGACATGCTAGGGTTTCCACCATACACTAAATCTGCATCCAATCTGATATCTGATCATTGTGACATATCATATCCAATCTGATATCATGTCCTTGATCGATGTTCAACACTCAATCAATAAGCATCTCCCATCTGTTTACCTTATGAACCATGTCTTCTCTCTTCTATCATCTGTAACATGTTTTTCAGCCTTTTGTTAGATCTATCACATGTGTGATGCGGTTTCCTTCTTCCTATTTGATTTGCAAGATCAGTTTGTAGTGGAACTCTACTATTTTCTTGATCTCAAGATGCAATCCTCTGCTTTTCTTCCTCAAGCTTCACAGTCTCCATAAATGTTGGACCAGTCACAAACAACCTCACCAACTCACCACACTGACATGTGCATGCATGCCACTTCACCTCCATGTGGCCCCTTTGTCGGCATCCACCTTTGCTAAGTCTTCTATGTTTGTCCAGACAAGATCACCGACCAAACACACAACTAGGTTCATCTACTAGTTCAGAGACCCTATCGGTTATACCCTAACTGATCTGCCTTCCCCCTTACACTCTAGTTCTGCTCCAACTTTCCTTCTTCATCAATAGACCGGTTCAACTATTTTGCATGTTTGTCAAAAATGACAACAATATCCTTCAATATCTATACCGACAACTCATCATTGTCTACCTAGTTTATCCAGTACATATCTCTAATCTCATGCACCTAAGGAAACTTAGTGCTTCACCAATTGATTTTGTGTGAGCCTTCAAACACTTGCCTTTTACTCTTTTATCTTATCTTGAAGAATTGTGATGCATTCCATGCATAATAGGAGATAAGCTAAACTTACCAATGGGAGTGGATCCTTGTCATCTGCATCTTACAATGCACCAATGTGGCCTCCTTGTTTGAGCAACATATCTTCAAACATGCACATGTGATTTGGTTGAGGCACATTCACTGGCAGTCATCTCTTCAAATTGTGATTGCATCTTTATTTGGTGGGAGTCTTGTTGTTTGACATCCACACAACATACCGGTGGTGTGCACATACTTCACCTCTGGTGTTGATGTGATTTAGGTAACATCCCCCCTCTTCATCACAATCAACAACCCAACAACCTGCTCTCTTATTGGTTGGCAACTATGCACTGCCAACATGTAACCTACCAGTCTACAGTCCTTATGTCTTCAACATAGGTCAAAGCTAACTTGTTTATGGGTGAATCCAATGGCCATTATACTAGATGACCTTCTCTCCCTTACCGATTACTTGCTAAGCTAGGTGACATCAAAGACATCACATCCAGTATCAATCAATGACAGTGTTGCACATACATCTCTTATACCGGTTGTCATCCTATATCGGTTGACATCAATGACAACACAATTCCAACACTTCTTGCATTCGTATTTTGATTCTGAGACTTTCCTATGTCTTCAAATTTCTTCTCAACTTCAGCTTTAACCTCTTTGCCTTTTTCTCTGTCATTCGGATCTGAACACTCACAAGACTCAAATCCAAGTTCGATTTTGTCTAAATGAGCTTTCTACATGCTGACCAAGTTTTCCAAGAGATTACTACTGTCAAGGGCCTTATTCTCTATCTTAAGTTTCTTTATTTCTTTCTCTAACTTCTCACATTCCATAGTCTTTAGCTTGATTGTTTCTTTCAGGGTTCCCTCTATATTATCCTTCTCCTCAATCTTCTACATCACATTTTTAACAATCTCATCATTTTTCTGCTTCAACTGATTGTTAACCTCCTCATGCCTCAGCTTGAATTTTTGGATTTATACTCTCAACTTCTGCACACATTCATTTGCTACCTTCACATTTTCTTTCAATTCCTCATTCTTTGATTTAAACTTTTTCAAATCTTCAAGAACAGTTTACAAGTCTTCATCCAGTTGAAATTCTTTGGTCATCCACATAGCTGCCATGATTCAACCAATATGGATCTCCCTCAAGTGGTTAAGATTCCAATCAATGGACCAAAGATTTGATACCAATTGATGGATTGGTTGAAGGGAATGGAATACTAAGAGGGGGTGAATCAATATTCCTGCATATTCTAAAACTTTCTCCAAATTTTAAACCTTTTGTGATATATCAAACTCATCAATTAAGAATATCAAACAAGAGATACTAAATTCAAAATAAACATGAAACACAACCACAGAAAGAACACTGTATTTTATATGTGGAAATCCCAAATGGGAAAAACCACCAAGAGTGTTAACTCTCAAGAGAATATAACTAGTTAGACTATTTTTACAAAAGGGGTGGCTCACTATTGTGTAGCTCACTACCAAAATTACAAAAACAACTTATTGCCAGACTGCTCACTGCAAGATTACAAAAGTGGCTTACTGTCGGAATGCTCACTGCAAGATTACAAAAGTGGCTTACTGTCAGAATGCTCACTGCAATAGGTATGATTGAACTAAAGAAAGTTGCATCTCCAAATGCGTGAGATCAGTTCCAATTTAAGCTCATATCATAATTCACAAACCCTACAATAGATCTGATGAAAGATCTCTATACAACTATCCTAAAGCACTTGTAGTAGATCTAGTGAAGGATTACTGCAATAATGTCTACACTCTGATTCTACACTAACTACCTTTGTTGTCCACAACTCGCACTTCATACTCTATTACTCGCCCCTTGTAATTTTTCTACATACTCATCATCACCATACACTTCTATATATATACTAGAAGGATCACACATCAAGATAATATGTTGGCCTATATCAACACATTATCCAATAAAGCCTTCAATATAAACATGATAATCAAGTTGGCCTCCACAAGATCTCTATATGCTTCTCTTACATAATTTATTCATCGATGCATATACCTTAATTACTAAAATGGGATAGGGGTTATCTAGACCCATAGGGGCTGACCCATAAATACAAAACTCCAAAAATAATGACTCAAAACTCCAAGAATACAGATTCTATGCATATCATAGATACCAAACCATGAGACATTAAATGATACATATGCCATAACAAATATTATCGAGATCAATTTAAGCACAACTCAAAATTCTGGGTACAAGAATCTTTCATAAATAACTCCAATAGATCAACCACATCTTATTGCAACACATATCAAATCAATACCATAATTCACATCACTTGCCCATAACTGCACACACCAACTGCTCACAACACTACACCCAACAACTAGACTAAACTAGATAACTAACTTGACATCAATATAATACACATACCATCCAAACCAAACTAGATAATTGGTTTGACATCAATGACAACAATATTCACATGTCTAATACAAGTATTTAGTTCAACAATTTTTTTAGAAAGGTACTACAAATAGTTTTCTCTATTTTCAGATAGATGGATATAATTTTTTAATCGTTATTGTTTATGTTGATGACATTATATTTAGAGGAGATAATATTTTATGTAAATAATTTGCAAAGAAGATGCAAAATGAATTTGAAATGTCAATGATTGGTTAGTTGTCTTTCTTTCTTCGATTCCAAGTTGTTCAATTAGAAGATGAAATTTTTTATTTCTCAAAGCAAGTATGTGAAGGAAATGTTGAAGAATTTTGGCTTTAATGATTGCAAACCAGTTACAACTCTTTTGACCATTAGATGCAATTTGAGTAAAGATGACGAGTCTCCAAAGGTTGAATAGAAGTATAGATCGATGATTGATGGATTGTCGTATTTGACTACATCTAGACCAGATATCATTTCGGTTGTTTGTCTAGTAGATAGTTTTCAAGAAAATCCGAAGGTAATAAAATGAGAAAGTTGTAAAGATATTTTTTAGATACTTGAAATGTATTGTGGATTATGGGCTTTGGTACAAAAAAGGTGGATATTTTATGTTGAAATCCTATACGAATGCAAATTGGGATAGAAGTGTTGATTACTAGAAGAGTACTAGTAGTAGTGCATTCTTTTTAGGGGACGAATTGGTCTCCTATGTTAGACTTGTGTGAATATTGTCATTGATGTAAAACCAATTATCTAGTTTGGTTTGGATAAGATGTGCAGATGAGGTATGCAATTTTGGTATTGTTGGATATGATGCACTATGGTGTAGATGATCTACTAGAGTCACTTTTGGAAGATTCTCATCTTTGGAATCTTGAGTTATGCTTATTTTTGGCCTTGGTATCAGTTGTGTGTTCTAGTATCAACTATTTGAGTTATGTTAGTTGTATCTTTCATATCTCGTGGATTAATATCTATGGTATGCATGGTATTCATATTTTGGAGTTTGGAGTTGCTATGCTTGGAGTTTTGTGTTTATGGGCCAAGTTTAACCCTATTCTATTCTGTTAATTAAGGTATATGCATCGGTAAATGAATTGTATAAAGGAAGTGTGTAGGTATCTTGTGAAGGCCAACTTGGTTATCATAATTTTGATTAAGGCTTTATTAGATAATGCATTGATCTGAGGAGCATATTACTTATGCTTGGTCGGCATATTATCTCAGTGTGTAAGATTTTCGATATATATATGTGTGTGTGTAGATATGTATGGAGATATGGGAGAAAAAAGGTAACATATAAAGGTGCATTGTGTGAAGTGTGAGTTGTGGACAACGAAGTAGTTGAAGAAGAATCTGAGTGCGAATAGTATTGTAGTAATCCCATACCGTATTTCTTGTAGATTTGTGTGGTCAGTGATACATAGATCTTTTGCCAGATCTGTTGTAAGTTTATTATATTGAGATCTGAGCTTAACCTCAAACTTATTTCATGCATTTGGAGATGAAAATTTCCTTAGTTCATTTTATCTTTTGTAGTGAGTATTCCGGCAGTGAGCCATTTTTGTAAATTGGCTGTGAGCCACCCATTTTGTAAACACCATATAACTAGTTATATTATCTTGAGAGTTAACACTCTCCATGGTTTTTCCATGTATAAAATTTGGTGTTCTATTTGTGGTTGTGTTTTGATGTTTATTCTACATTTTCTATTTCATGATTGATGTGCTTAATTGATATAATTGTGAAGGATTCAAGAGTTGTGAGAAAGTTTTTAGTATCCATGAGAATACTGATTCACCCCCCTCTTAGTATTCTGGTCCCTTCAACCAATCTAGAAATTGGTATTAGAGCCTTGGTCCCTTGATTGAAAGCTTAACCGCTTGAGGATGATCCTTGTTGGTTGACTCATGGCACCATTGAGTATGATCAAAGAATTTTTGTTGGATGTGGAATTGTAGAAAGCTCTTGAAGATTTGGAAAGCGTTGAATCTGGCAAAGAGGAGTTAAAAGAAAATGTGAAAGTAGAAAATGAATGTGTGCATAATCTAAGAGAGAATATCCATAAATTCAAGTTGAGGAATAAGGAAGCTACCAATTAGTTGAAGCAGGAAAATGAGACTATCAAAGATTTGATGTAGAATATTGAGGAGAAGAATATGATAGAAGAAACCCTGAAATAATCAATCAAGCTTAAGACTAAAGAATGTGAGAAGCTAGAATAAGAAGTGAAGAAGTTGAAGACAAAGAATAAGGTTCTCATAGCAGTAAGCTCTTGGAAGAATTGATCAACATGCAGAAAGCTCATTTGGACAAGAATAGACTTGGATTCTAGCTTGGTGAATGTTCTAACTAGAATGGAAAACACAAAAGCAAAGAAGTTAAGATTGAAACTAAGAAGAAATCAGAAGATACAAGTAAGACCCAACATCAGAGTACTAATGCAAGAAGGCCACTGGTCATCAACCTAATGTACAAAGGTACACATCATTTAATGGTTATTGTTTTTAATGCAATAAATTTGGTCATAAGGCTACAAATTGTAGAAGCATTCAGTGTTATAATTGCAAGAGATTTTGTCATAAAGCAAATTTTGTTGGCATAATTGGCATAATTGATGCAGATGAATGCAGGTGAAAAATGATGACTGAACCAGTAAATGACTATTTGTGATGACATTGTGATGAAGAGATTGAGATTGCATGATTGGATGACTTTGATCAATTATTTGTGTTGTCATTGATGGCAACTGATGTTTATTATGTTTTATTTTGTCATCTTAGTATTTTTTGTCTATCGAAAATGCCTTATCAGCATTGAGAACAATGAACTAGGAATTAGGACCTTAACCGGTAAACGAGGAATGTTTTGATTAGATCTAGCGATTGGTGATGATTGAAGTGTTGTGGTCTAGAATGTTAGTTTATATCATTATAATATGTATTTGACTGGAATCACATCATGTTTTTGTTACCAAAAACTGTGTTTCTGATTTATGTTGTATTTTTGCTAGGGTTTAAGAAAGGTTTAAGGACCAGTAATGATTTTTGGTTTGGTGGTGATCTACATCAAGTTCAAATGTTGGAGGTGACATGGCACAAACCATGTGAAGTGTTTGAATGATGTTTTGAAATGTTTGGAGAGTGAATTTCTTGGGAATCAGCGAAGTGCTTAGAAGAGTGTTCTAAGGGTTTGACTTTGTATCAGATCGAGATGCAATGTGTTAGAAACTAGAAGGGAAACTGAGAGGGGGGCATGAATTAGTTGTCAATTAATTTCAACCCAATTATTACCTAATCAAACTTGATACTTAATACCGATAAACCAAACTTATTGTCAGTTAACAAATTACCAATTAATATCAATACCAGTGAAGCTTAATGCATAAAATAGAAAGAGAAACAACATCCATAACACATAACACAAATATTTTGACATGGAAACCTTGTAAGGGGAAAAACCATGGTGGGAAACCTTACCCACAATTAGATGATACTACTACAATTAGTATGTGTATAAATGGGGTCTGCACATGCAGAAAGGCCAACCGTCTAGAGCACACTTCTCAAATGGGAGTCCCAATGACTACAGTAGGATGGTTAAATCCTCGAATAATGTACTGCTCAAAATAGAATCTCCAATGTTGGATTTAGTACTGGTTAAGCTCTGATAAACACCTTCAAACCTTCCTTGTACCTTCTCTATGGTCTGCTCATATGATCTTCAATATTCACACATACCATGTTACAATACCATACCATAACCATATCATGTCTTTCATCATACAAATGAGATCTTACATATATACAAAACCTAAGACCAAATGTGTAGGTTGGCTCACTAAGAATATTACAATTAAATCAATTACAAATAAGTCTTGATGTGATGTATCATGTCGGCTCAATACATTTACAACAATATCCAATCAATAAATCATCTCCATAACATGTCATGCTGATCTGGGATATATAATGCATAATAGTCCATAACCTAGACCAATCTGTTGGTAAAAACAAATATGTCAACCAGATTAGACCAATAACCAAAACACCAAAACCAAATATCCAAACCATGTCTTTGACATAATCAAGTCATCATCAGTTTATGATTATCACTTTGTTCTGTTGAATCACTTTAGGCACAATGATAAGGTTAACTTCCCTTATTTTCTACTCTGTTTGATGAATGCGTCCCTTAAGGCCTACAAAGAGAACCCATGGGGTGATATTGCCATGCATCAAGGCCTTATTATCCTAATTTATGACCATCTTAAGGCCAACCAAATTGCTCGGATGCAGCCCTCTGTGGATTCTGAGCATGAGGGGTCTGACCTTGCCTTCTCAAAGGAAGAGGAGTCTGAAAGTGACCCTTCGACTGACACTGAGGACAACATGGATGTCTCAGATTATGAAAGTGGGAAGAAGAGGAAATACATCAAAACCAGACCTTCATCCTCTAAGGGCAAAAAGCCTAAAGGTAGACCCCTGATTAGCATTTCTTTGGAAGAGGAGACTTCAGATGACTCTAAGGAGGAGAACCCTCAAGGGCTACTAAAGAAGAAGACAAAAGCTCACACCTAGAATAGGAAAATGCACAAGAAGAAAGAGGAGTCTCTTAAGGAACTGGAAGCCCACAAGCAGGTAGGGGCCTTGGAAGCTAATCAGAATCTAGAAAAGGAGACCATGGAAGAGGCTCTTAGGGCTGTTGACACAACTACCACCCAGCACACCCCTAAACAGGAAAAGGCAACCCTTAGAAAATTTGACCCCCCCTCTAACCCTCCCCCCGAGGGTTCGCAACGTTTCATGGAAACTATGGAGTGGCTTATTAATGGTTACAAGAAAGTTGTGGACAAAAACAAAAAACTCTGTAACAGAATATTGATCATGGAAACCATCAATACTGCGAAAGGGAAGACCATGGCCAACTACATAGAGGACCTAAAAAGCACCATTTCCAAAGCCAAAGACATAAGAGATGCTTTCAACCCTAGGTTTGAAAAAATTGAGAAGGATTTGCTAGAAAGGAAAAATCTCCCTGACACTAACGACCACACTCTCTTGGAATTGTTAGCAAAATTGGTTAAATTGAGGAGTGTCTGAAGAACATTGTTGAACAGAGCCTAAGCATCCTAAAGATTTTAGCCAGTGACACCAACACTCTCATCAGCAAACTGGATGAAGAAAAGGAAATCTTGGACATTGACTCGGAAACTAAAGGAATAGGGGAAGCTCAAGGCCCTAGAACCCATACCAGAGGCAAAAAGAAGGACAAAAAACCTAACAAGGATCTGCAAGACCTTAAAGCTATTGGGGCCATTTACGATGAGCTGGTGATAAAGGCAGAGGACTTGTTGAAGAAAATTACTGTGTAGCGCCTTCTTTGTTTCTTTGTTGTTGTTTGTTTTGCTATCCTTTCAGTTAGCTAGCTTTATGCCAGTCTTTTTGTATGCGGTTCTTAAGCACTAATCTTTTTGGTGTCTTATCTTTATATCCTTTGTTAAATGTTTTGGGTCCTGAAAACCTGCTTTTTTAATTAATCAAAACAAGTCATCATCAGTGTCGGTGAACCATATAACCTATCGGTTAGCATATACCGGTGACTATGCATAAGTCACTGACCTTGCCGGTGAACACAATGTGTTGGTTTATTAGTAAACCAATATAACCATAGTGCCAAATCAACATTGTAGATCTTCAGAAGGATAAGTGTTGACATCAATGACAAAACTAATGCAACACATCCATAATACCAACAATCTCCCCCTTTGGCATTGATGGCAACAATAGATGGAAAAACATCTAAGTGCCAAAATAGAATGCCAAAACCCAAAAACCAACAATCTCCAGAATAGATCAAAACCAGAAATCAAAATCAAAATACAAAGAGTATATATCTCTCCCCAATGAATAATGTATCTCCAAAAGAATAATGTTTTCTCCCCCTTTGACATCAAATACCAAAGCAATTAAGAATAAATATTAGAACATACAACCAACTACTCCCCCTGAGAAGTAGCTCTCCTCCGTCAAAGCCGAATTTTTTTTTCTTTGTTAGTTTCTGTCAGTTTGATGTCAATCTCCAATTGTCTAAGTCTCTACCAGTGAGGGTATTACGCCAAGATTCTCTCTGCCATATTCAAAATTTTCCTTAGGCAAAGGCTTTGTAAATATATCTACAATTTGTTCTTTAGTATTCACATAAACCAATCTTACTTCTTTTGCTTCAACACTCTTTCAGAAAATTATATTTGATAGAAACATGCTTAGTATTAGAGTGAAATACCGGATTCTTTGATATATCAATTGCTGCTAAATTATCACAATAAATGATTATAGGTTCTTTTCATTTTACCTTTATGTCCTTCAACATTTGCTTAATCCATAATACCTGAGTACAATTAGTTGCTACTACAACATATTCTGATTCTGTTGTTGATAATTATGTACAACTCTACTTCTTGTTTATCCATGAAATCAATCTATTTCCAAGAAAGAATGCTCCGCCAGTGGTAATCTTTATGTCATATACATCTCCTACCCAATTTGCATCTGTGTATGCACACAAATCAAAATTTTCATCTTTAGGATACCATAAACCAAGATTTGTTGTACCTTGTAGATACTAGAAAATCCTTTTTACTGTTGATTCATGATTTTCTTTAGGATTACTCTGAAATCTTGAAACAATACATACTGCATTCATTATATTAGGTCTTTTTTGTGTTAAATGCAGTAAACCTCCAATCATAGATTTGTATCTTGTCGGATTAACAGGAGCTGAATCATCCTTCAATGTCAATTCATCAGTTGTAGTAGTCATAGGAGTTCTTACCGGTTTAGAGTTTTCCATACCAAATTTCTTCAATAGTTCCTTCAAGTATTTTGTTTGACATATGAATATACCTCTATTAGTTTGTGAAATTTGCAATCCTAAATAGAATTTTATCTCCCTAATCATAGACATTTCAAATTCTTCCTACATCTTGTTAGCAAAGTCCTTACACAATCCATCTTCTCCTTCAAAAATGATATCATCAACAAAAACTTCAATAACGATAATGTCATCATTAGTCACTTTGAAATATAAGTTGCTGTTATTATTACCTTTAGTTTAGCCAAGCTTCAAAAGATATTTGTCCAATCTAGCATACCAAGGTCTAGGAGCTTGATTCATTCCATAAAAAGCTTTCCCTAATATGCAAACCATATCTTTATTATTTGTCAATGAAAATCCATCATGTTGTTCAATGTAAACTTCCTCTTCAAGATCACCATTCAGAAATGCACATTTTACATCCATCTAATATACTTTATAGTTCTTATGTGCTGCAAATGCAAGAAATAATCTAACTTCCTCAATTCTAGCTACCAATGCAAAGGTTTCATTATAATCAATTCCCCCTTTCTGTGAATATCCTTTACACACTAATCTTGTTTTGTTCGTAATTACCTTGCCATCTTCATTAAGTTTATTTCTAAATAACTATTTAGTTCCAATTACATTTTTGTCTTTAGGCTAGGGAACCAATGTCCATGTATTGTTCTTTTCAGTTTGTTCTAATTCATCTTTCATTGTTTTTATCCAATGTTAATCTTAACATTCTTCAATAACAGATGCTGGTTCAATTTGAGAAATTAAGCATACATCTTCATTTGCCAATCTTCCTTTTGTCATAACACCTTGATACTTTTTCCCAATTATCTGATTTTATGAGTGATTCAGTCTCACATACATGGGTTTATTCACATGTTGTTGTTCTTCAGTCACTGTGGAATTCTCTAATGATGTCGATGTGACTGGATCCACATTATGTATCGGTGCACTCTGTATTGGTTCATTTATGATCATCTCAACTGCTGGTTCAAAATCTATAGACCTTGAATTTCCTCTAAAGTGTTCATCTATCTTCACATTAGCACTTTCAATGATCTTCTGCAATCTTTTATTAAAACATCTATATGCTCTTAGATGAATAACCAAGAAAAAATCTTTCATTACTTCTAGGATCAAATTTACCAACATACTCATCTCTCCTAATATAAAATTTTCTTCCAAATATTATGAAGTATTTTAGAGTAGGAGTATTACCAAACCATAGTTCATAAGGGGTCTTAATGGTTTCACCTTTGATGTGAACTCTGTTGAAAGTGTAAAATGTTGTATTCACTATTTCTCTCCAGTACACATGAGGTAGATTGGCTTCCAATATCATGCTTCTAGATGCTTCCAGATTAGTTCTGTTCTTTCTTTCCACAATTCTATTTTGCTGAGCTATCTGGGGTGCTGATAGTTGTCTTTTGATTCCATTTACTTCACAGAATGTATTAAATTCCTTAGATGTAAATTCTCCTCCTTGATCAGATCTCAAACATTTGATTTTCTTATCGGTTTCATTCTCTACCATTTCCTTGAGTAATTTGAATATTCCAAAATCTTATGATTTCTCCCTGAGAAAAGTAACCCAACACATTCTAGAATAATCATCAATAATTAGCATAAAATATATATCTCCGTGTATACTTCTTGTTCTTGCCAGACCACACAACTCACTATGAATTAAATCAAGAACATTACTGGATTTCTCAGAAGGATAAGTGTTGACATCAATGACAAAACTAATGCAACACATCCATTATACCAACGCGATCATCAACCAATGATTATAATTGATTTTTAATTGATTGTAATGAGTTGTAAAGATATGTGATGATCTATGCTATAAGTCTTAGATTTTTTAAATCGACTAAGTTATAAAGGTTATTTATGGTGGTACACTTGATGTTTGTTGTGTCAGTGGATTTTGAGAAGAGTGTGAAGCTAAACTAGAGTATGAGATCTGGTAAAGTGTAGCAAATTTGGAGCAAGAATTGGATCTGATCAAGCAAGCAATTAAGTGCTATACCTAGATTATTCATTGTTGTTCTCTAACAATTACAATAGTAAAATCGCTTAACTGGGTAGGTCCTAACAAGCCTTTCATTGTAAATCCCTTAACTAGGTAGCTCAACATCTAAGTGCTATACCTAGATCATTCATTTTTGTTCTCTAACAATTAAAATAGCAAAATCCCTTAACCAGGTGGGTCCTAACAAGCCTTTCATTGCAAATCCCTTAACTGGGTAGCTCAACATCTAAGTGCTAAACTTCTTGAAAGGTTGATCCTAACAGGTCAAAGCTCCTAACAAGGCTCATCATCTAAATCCCTTAACCGGGTGACTCCTAACAGGGTCTGCTCCTAATAGGGCATCATTGTAAGCTTCTAACAGGGCACATTCCGAAAGAGTGCGCAATTTTTGTGGGTACCAATTCCCACTGTTTTGTTTCCCTATTTGGGTTTCCATGTGAAAAACATGGTGTTCATATGGTGAATGTTTTTATGTGTTGTTATGCATTACTTTTAGTTTATGCATGTTGATGAACACTTAATGAGCAGTTCTGATAAACCAATTCAATAGTTGGCTATTAGTGATCACTGGTAATGGTAAAGATTTTATTACTGGTTTATGATTGATTTGGTGAAGTTTTATAAGTTCAAGTTTTAAGTTTGAAAGTATTGTTAATACTGATTCACCCTCCTCTCAGTATTAACCAGATCCTCTAAGATTAACAATTGGTATCAGAGCATTGGTCCTCTATGTGGAGAAAGATTAACACCTTGAGGGAAAGATCCTGAAGAAATATGATGCAGGAGGGTCCCAAGTTTACCAAGGACAAATACTGGATATGGAAAGACCGGATGAAGATATACATTAAAGGATTGGGTGCTTAGTATTGCAATCATGTGTTAACGAAGTATGTTGCTCCTAATACCATCCCCTTGACACCAAATGAGATTAAAGATGTTGGCATTTTGAGTTTGTTGGCATTTTTGCATAGAGATTGCATTAATGATATATTTTCATTGATGTCAATTGAATTAGTAATGGTATTCATGTTATTACTGATATTGTTGTTTTTGATATTAGCTAGTAACTGGTAAGAAGAGATTTGTGGAAGATGTTTTAAATCGGTATGTAAAGTTTATGAGTTGAACCGGTAAACTAGTGTAAAGGGTTAAACCTTTCTATGCAATGTAACTGGTAAAACCTATCAGCTGTTAAACCCTAACCGATCAAGTTTGTTGGTTTATTATCTGATGAGAAGTAATGATGGACACACGTGTGATCATTGCATGAGGATAAGTTCAAATTATTTTGGCGCGTTTGGTTATTGTCTAGGGAAGGAGCAAAGTGGATTGCATGTTATGCACAATGCGTGATGAGTTACAAAGTCTAATGAAGCAGTGATCATGGAGCAGCTGGAATTTTCTTGAAGAATGTGAAGAGATTGTCATGATTTCTAACGATCAAGATTGTACTGACTTGTTTGTAATCTCGATGATGAGAATTAGGTTTTTGTTGTGTTATCGACCTAATTGATTTGTATTTAAGGTCAATGAAGTTTTTTGTAAAGGTTGTTGGCAAGATTGGCAAAAACCTGTTGAGTGCGTAGTTGCCTAACTAGTGAATGGATTTGCACTTTGAGTGAAGGAAGATTGAAGCTTAGAAGGGTTTGATCAAGCAAATGTAGTGCTATTTAAACATATCAAGAAAACCTATTGTTTTCTAACAATTACAACATAAGTGAAATCCCTTAACCGAGTAAGCTCTAACAAGCTTGGTTACTCATTAAATCATCTAATAAGGTGGTCCATTAGCTTGGATTCTTAAATCCTCCAATGAGGTTACTGCTAACAGGGTATTGTGCTTTTCATCAAGGCATATTTGTAAATCCCTTAACCGGGTGATTCCTAATCGGAATTAGTTCTTAACAGGACTTATTGTAAAGCTTTAATAGGCTTGGCTCCTAATAGGGTGAACTTTAGAAGAGTTCAGATACCTATCCTTGTGAGTATCATCTCACCATGGTTTTTACCTATTTGGGTTTTCCACGTATAAGCATTTGTGTCAAGTGGTGAATCTTTTTGTTGTTATGATCTTATTTGTTGATTTGATTAACTTCTGATAAGGCATGATAACTAGAAGCATTGAGAGATGAATATGTTGAGTTATGATTAAGCATTGTTGATGTTTACAAGATTGAAGTTATTTACTGTTAAGTTGTCATAATGGTCAAGCCGGTTGATGTCAAGTATTCTTATGAATATTGATCTTGACTAAGATATGTTTACTTTGTGTGACTGAGTTTGAGTTTGGGAACTTTGTATCAGTTTTTCAATATACTGATTCACCCCCCCTCTCAGTATTCTACTAGATACTTATTCTTTCATACCATCAATTGGTATCAGAGCATCTGAGGTCCTCTTAATATAAAAGCCTATCAGGTTGAGGAAAATATCTTGTAGATCATGATGAGGAAAGAAGGTCCAAAGTTCAATGAGGATAACTATAGAATATAGAGTGATAGAATGAATATTTACATTAAGAGTCTTGGTAGTTAGTATTGGGATCATATAGGAACTAAGTATATTACACCTACTAGAATCCTGATTGATGATTAGAAAAAAGAACAACAACAAAATCACCAAGCATTAGAGGCTATTATCAGTTCTTTGTTTGATGTTGAATATGTAGATGTTCATGGTCTTGAAACTGCACATGAAGTGTTGCAAAAAATTGAAGAGATTTATAGTGGTGATAAACATGTTAAGATTGCCAAAGAGGAGAGTTTAAGAGGAAAGTTTGATGACATGAGAATGTCTGAAGGTGAGAATATCCAACAATATGGTCAAAGGATTAAAGAGTGTAGGAGGGAAAGTGGAAGATGCCAGAGTAATCAGTAAGGTACTGAGAACCCTGCTACCGATATATGCTAGACGAGTTGCAGCTATTAAGGATCTGAAATCCATTGACAAGACAAAGGTAACTCTTGACTCTATTATTAGCAAACTTACTGCTTTTGAACTAAATGGCTATGATGGTAGTGTATAGAAATCAGAATCTACATTCATAGCTTCTGTCTCTAACCCATCCATGAGAAGAAGTAGAGATATCAGCCATAGATACGAATCTAGATCCAGTAGAGATGTTGAAGATGAAGACAACTTAATGGAACTTGAAGCATTGTTGGCAAAATGACTTCCTAGAGGCACTGGTAAATATAGAGGTAAGATACCTTTAAAATGTTTTGCATGCAACAAGATTGGTCATATAGCAGCTAATTACCCTAATGGTGAAAATGAATACAAGAAAGACAAATTTAAGAAGTATAAGGGTAAAGGCAAGAGAGATTGTCTTGTAGCTATTGACAATGGTATTACTGATGAAGAATATGATGATGATGCTAGTGAAGATATTGTGTTTGTAGCTATTAAGGAAGAAATATCAGATCAGAAGGCACTAGTATCCAGAATGGATATCTCTGATGATTGGATCATTGATAGTGGTTGTTCACATCACATGACCGGTGATTGGAACAAATTTCTTTCCTTGAAGGAATTTGATGGTGGTGTTGTCAGATTTGGCAATGACTCACCCTATATGGTTAAAGGTAAGGGCATTATTTCTCTTAATGTGAAGAGAAGTGTTGACGATGTCTATTGGGTTGAAGGCTTAAAGCACAATCATTTAAGTGTGGCACAACTTAATGACAAAGGACACCTACTGGATTTTAGAAATGGAATATGCAAAATCTTTGACAACAAAGGTGAATTGATTGCAATTGGGAAACAGACAAGAGGTAATCTATTTCATCTCAATCCTAAAGTTAGCAATTGTTTGATTGTAAAAATAGATGATAGCTAGCTTTGGCATAGGAGATTTTGTCATGTAAATTTTTAAAATATTGTTAAAGTAAGCAAGTCTAAGACAGTAAGAGGTCTACCTCAGCTAGACAAACCAGTTAATGCTCTTTGTATAGAATGTCAGCTAGGAAAGATGAATTCTTCAACTTTCAAGAGAAATTCCTTCTTAGCAGAGAACTTGTTAGATTTGACTCATATAGATCTATGTGGACCAATAAGAACAAGAAGCATTCAAGGTGACAGATATTTCATGATCTTCACTAATGATTGTTCAATGATGATGTGGGTAATATTCTTGAAGGATAAGAATGAAGCTTTTGGTAAATTAAAGGCATTCAGAGCCTTATCTGAGAAACAAAGTGGCTTAAAGATAAAATTTCTAAGAACATATCAAGGCGGTGAATTCACTTCTATGAAGTTCACTAAGTATTGTGATGAGAATGGTATCAAGCAGCAACTTTCTGCACCAAGGACACCATAGCAGAATGGTATAGTAGAGAGAAACAACTGGTCAGTGGTTGAAACTTCTAGGACTATGTTGATACAAGGAGGTGTAGAAAAAACATTTTGGAAAGAAACTGTAAGTACAACTGTCTACCCAATGAACCAAGTTCTAGTGAAAAGAGGTAAGGACAAGAACCCATATGAATATTGGTATGGGAGATCACTTGATGTTAGCTATTTTAAGATATTTGGAAGCAAATGTTTTATTAAAAGAGGTAATTACATAAGAAAGTTTGAAGATAAGAGTGATGAAGGCATATATCTTGGCTATTCTACCAAGAGTAAGGCCTATAAATGCTTCAACAATGAGACACAAAAAATTGCTGAGAGTGTTGATGTTCATGTAGATGAATGTCCTGAATTTTTAGAAGGAACCAGTTCTAAGAATATGGATGAAGATCCTTATATTTTTCTTTTGGAACCTAAAACTGTTAAATTAGAAAAAGGTAAAGCAAATCATGATGTACTTGTTCAATTGGAACAAATAAATTCAGAGGAAGATGATAATGAAGAAGTTGAACCTGAAGAGAATGATCATGTTATTTCTAGGTATGTGAGACTAAATCATAGTCTTGAACATATAATTGGGGATAAGGATTCTAGTGTACTAACTAGAAGGAGGTTAAGAGAAAAATCTTGCATGATCTCCACATTTGAACCTAGAATTGCTAAGGAGGCATTTGGTGATGATCATTGGGTGAAAGCTATGGAGGAGGAGTTAGATCAAATTGAGAAAAATAAGACTTGGACCCTGGTACCCCAATCGATAAACAAGAATGTTATAGGTACAAAATGGGTGTTCAAAAACAAGTTAAATGAAGATGGTGTTATAGTTAGTATCAAGGAAAGATTAGTATGCAAAAGTTATGCACAAGAAGAAGGAGAAGATTATGGAGAAACTTTTGCACTAGTAGCAAGACTGGAATGTGTCAGAACATTACTTGCATTTGCAGCTCATAAGAAGCTCAAGGTATACCAGATGGATGTTAAGTCTGTATTCTTGAATGGGATACTGGAAGAAGAGGTTTATATAGAGTAGCTTGATGGTTATGCATTGACAGAAAAGGAAGACATGGTATGCAAATTGCATAAAACTTTGTATGGATTAATGCAGGCACCCAGAGCATGGTATGAATGGCTTCATACTCATTTGATGAAGATAGGCTTTGCTAGAACTAGTGATTACAACAATATTTATCTGAAGTCTGAAGGAGATGAAATACTGTCAGTGAAGTATTTGTTGATGACATTTTATTTGGAGGTAATGATGACATGAGAAATTGTTTTACAGATGAAATGAAGAATGAATTTGAAATGTCATTAGTAGGGGAAATAAAAAATTTCATAGGCTTACAGATACAACAGATGAAGAATGGTATTTTCATTACTCAATCCAAGTATGTGAAAGAGGTTTTGAAGACTTTCGGTATGAGTGACTGTAAACTAGTTGGAACCCCAATGGTTACATGTTGTAAATTGTCCAAGGAAGATGCATCTAAGTCTATAGATGAAAAGGAATATAGGTCAATGATTAGCAAA
The DNA here is from genome assembly GCF_030272615.1 of Cryptomeria japonica. Lineage (NCBI taxonomy): Eukaryota > Viridiplantae > Streptophyta > Pinopsida > Cupressales > Cupressaceae > Cryptomeria > Cryptomeria japonica. The sequence continues at coordinate 276,488,964 of NC_081408.1, read as the reverse complement.
TTATACTATTTTGTTCACAGTCAACCAAATATTGCCCATGCAGTTGGTATTGTTGCTAGATTTTAGAAGAATCCAAAAGAGGCACATTTGATGGCAACCAAGAGAATTTTTAGATATCTGAAAGGTGACTATAGGTTATGGTATCCATATGGTGGAAATTTTGACTTGAAGGCATACACAGATGTTGATTGGGCAGGAAATATTGATGACTAGAAGAGTACTACCGGTGGAGCATTCTTTCTACGAGGAAGGCTAGTCTCATGGAGTAGTACAAAGTAGAGTTGTACTCCACAATCTACTGCTGAAGCTGAGTATGTAGTAGCTTATATGAATTGCACACAAGCTATGTGGATGAGGCACATTTTGGAAGGTTTGAAGATGGAAATCTTAGAACCAATAAATATTTTGTGTGATAATACAAGTGCAATAAACATTTCTAAAAATCCTATTTTTCACGCAAGGACTAAGCACATTGGATTGAAATATCACTTCTTGAGGGAAAAAATTCAATGTAAAGATGTTATCTTGGAGCATGTTTCTACCAAGGAGCATCTTATAGATATCTTTACCAAACCTCTACCTAAGACCACTTTCGAGTATCTTAGAATTCAATTGGGGGTTGTCCCTCTTCATGAAGTTAGTTGAGCATGATGTTGATTGCCTCAATCCCTGAACCACTTGCAAAATTTTACATGGATTGATGAAGAAGTGGATGTATTCCACAGGGGGAGCATCAAGTCGCAGAATGATGTTGATGCACAGTCAAAGCAGAATTACATGTTTTACTTTCACTTTGGCATTGTTGTCAATGGGGGAGAAGAATTATGCGATTGAGGAGAAGAAATATGTGTCTGATTAGGTGAACCAGTGGCAGGATGACGATAGACAAAGCAAGGTGAATACTTGGTAATGTAAACCAAGATTACTTTTCACCAATCTCAATAGTAATCAGAGGCATAGATATTTGTATTGCCATCAATTCCAAAGGGGGAGATTGTTGGCATTCTGAGCTTGTTGGCATTTTTGCATAGAGATTGTATTAATGATATGTTGTCATTGATGTCAATTGAACGGGTAATGGTATTCATATTATTGTTGATATTGTTGTTTTTTATATTGGCTAGTAACCGGTAAGAAAAGCTTTGTGGAAGATGTTTTAAACCAGTATGTAACATTTGTGAATTGAACTGGTAAACCAGTGTAAAGGGTTAAACCTTTCTATGCAATGTAACCAGTAAACCCTTGTTGGCATTCTACACTCTTATGAGAATAGTTGTTGTTGTCATTGATGGAAAACAACTAGAAACCAAGTGGAAACGGATTTCCACATGCCCGACATCACATATATTATACACTGGTAGACACTGGCACCGACAGGCACTTACACCAATATTCAGATTACATTAGCAACAAAGCATACCAACACTCTAGCCAACATGGGATGAACTTTTTTTTATTGTAATATAATTATCTTTTGTAAGCCGACATGGTATATTGTAAAAGACTCATATATGTATGAGATCTTATAGGTCATTTTGATAGGAGACATATATGATATGTATGGTAAAAATAATTATTTAGTGGCAATGAAGGTTTTTGGATAAGGTATCTATCTGAGCTGAAACCGGTACTAAACCTGGCATTAGAGATGCTATTTTGAGCAGTACATTGTATTGGATTTTATTATCCATTTTGTAGTTAGCGAGACTCTTATTCGAGCAGTGAGCTCTAGGCTGTTGGCCTCCCTGCATGTGTAGACCCCTTATTATAAGTAGTATTTATTCATTGGCTAGTGAGTAAATATTATGGGTCACAAATCCCATCGAGGTTTTTCCCACACTGGGTTTCCTCGTTAAATATATTGTGTTATGGTGTGTTCCTATGCTGTCTCTGTTATTTGTGTTTACTGCAGTAATTCTTATTTACCAGTACATTGTTTTGGGTTGCAAAGTTATAAATAAGTCTAAATATTCTTCTAACTGGCTAGACATTGATTCACCCCTCCCTCTCAATGTCTTTGGGACTGTCATTGAATCTAACAATTGGTATCAAGGCCTGGTCCTCTATTTGCAAAAGCCTACTAGCTTGAGGGAGATTCCGACACTGACATAGATGGAGAACTTAAGAAAACAATTGGAAGGAGCTCTTGAAGATTTTGATGCAGAAAAATTGAAGAATATCAAACTTGAAGATGATCTGAAGACTGCTAAGGAATTCATTAAAGGACTTCAGGAAAACCTGGTTATAGCATAAAATAACAGAAAGGAACTTCATGAGAAAATGCAGAATGATGATGATGAAAAGGAAACTACTAGAGATATTGCAAATAAGTTGAGGCAAGAGAACACTAATATGAAGAATGAAATGCAAGATATGACTATGAGGTTATGTAAGGATATTGAAGATAGGAAGAAGAATGAAGAAGACTTGACTAGGAGACTTAATGATGCAAGAAATGAAAATTTGAGACTTGGTCATGAAAATGATATGCTAAAGACAGATCCAATTCACATGCAACATCATAAAGATGAGCTTGTGAGACAAGTTGGAATTCTGAAAAATGAGTTGGTCACTGCAAATGAAAACAAAGACAAATTCAAGAAAAGTTAAGAAAGGCTTGATGACATGCTTAAAAGATAGAAACTTGATGGAGATACAAATGGACTTAGATTTGAAATTGGAGAAAGTTTTGGTACTACAAATAATCAAGATCAGAAAAAACTGATAAGACAACCTAATGCTTATAAATTTAATGGGAAATGTTTTAATTGCAACAAATATGGTCATAGAGAAAATCAATGTAGATTTAGAAATAATCAGAATATATACTCACCCACCAGTCAACATGCAACAAAGTTGGTCATAATTCAGAAAATTGTAGAATGAATGTGAAATGCTATGTTTGTGGAAGATTTGGACATTTATCTAATCAATGCATATCACAAACCAGTTAAGGATATGGAAAGGCTATTCAAAGGAATAATGTAACTTGTTATGTATGTAACAAGATTGGACATATTGCAAAATTCTGTAGAAGTAAGAATACACTGACGAACAATAAAGGATCTAGTTTGAAGGGCAAAGAAAAGGTAGATGAAGTAAAGCAAGAATTTTTGAAACAATGGACTAAGAAGGCAGATCAGAAAGCTTATGAAATTATCTCTGCATTGGTAGAACAAAGTAACCCTCCACTGGTAGGAGATTCTTCATCTAACTAAGGAATAATCCTTAGGGAGTATTGCAACAAATTAAAAATCATGCATTCTACCCTTGGTTGATGGTGAGAAGATACATTTCTTCTTTACTAGGATATGTGTTAAGTTTTCACTTAACCAACGAGCATTTAATGTAGTTTTAAAGAACCTTTTTGGCTATAAAGTATGAAAAAAACCTCATTTCGAACTCACCGAGCATTCAAACAATCAAAGAGCATGAAACTGAGCAAGGGAATCCTAAGGCAAAGCTACGAAGTGATTTTCAGGAATTTAAAATTTCGGTTAAGAGGTATTTATCTTTTGAAATGGTAACCTCGTCTTCTATTCTTGAGTTTATTGAAAAACCTATCATTGTAGATAAAATCAAATGCCCTAGACACATGTTTAAGATTATCCCTAAGATTGCAAACCAGGATGATTATGTTAGAGATTTTTTGAAAATTCTGAAGGGCGTAGCATTTGTTGAAGACCCTAGATTCTACATACATTGCAACATAGAAAATATAGGGACTAGGGATTTGAAGAAAATATTTAATGATGTTATTACTAATGGAAATGGTGTGATTAAACTTGAACATAATATTGTGGAAGACTTAGGTTTCATAGAAATTCTGAACATTCTCGAATTTCCAATCAAAGTTATAAGACTTGTATTGAGCAGAGTCCATGGAGAGTTCATGTTGTTAGATTCAGTTTACAAAATAACCAAGGAAGAAATTAAGGCAATTACTGGTTTACCTTCAATTGGTAGTAAGCCTGATAAAACCAAGAAAATACCTAACAAGGGAGTTATGAAGTTAACTAGAGCCACATATGATAATAGGTCACTTAGATTGAATGATGTTAAGGATATAAATGTGAAATGTTTGAGTATGGTGCTAGGATACAAAGCAACACATGCAAATAGACTGAATTCTATTTCTAGCCTTTGTATTCATAGTGCATATGAGATGGTGAACAATAATACTAAGATTGATGTGTGTGAATGGCTCAAAGATGAACTGATTGATAACTTAAAGAAGATTAAGGGAGATAAGAAAGGTACTTTGCATTTTGGTAACCTACTAGTATGCCTGATGCTATACTTTACCAAAGAGATACCCGACATAGGTCACAAAGATTTTGGTTATGACATCCCGGTAGGAAAATAGATACAAGAAGCTTTCGCTGGTATGGGAACTAACTATGATAAGAACATTGCAAATTACTTCAAAACATTTCAAACTAGGATGAGAGAAAGAAAGTGACTACCACAGAGCATAATTGATAAGTATGACAAGCAAATCTATTTTGTCATTAAGCGAGATGAGACTTGGATGGTAGCAATAAGCCCTAGAAATTTTTGGGTTACTAAGATGGGTTATGAGGTAGACCTAACCATTGTGGAAACATATGCAAAAGCTCTACTTGATGCACCAAGGGAGCCATCTGAGAAATTCTTTGGTAATGCAGAAACCATAGAGAGTAATGTATCTATGCAGAAGAGGACAAAAAGAAGAGAAATTTTTTTCACAGATGCCTCCAAGAAGGTCAAAGAAATCAAAGATAATGTCATGAATATCAATGGTTTATCAACAAGTGAGCTTGAATGACTACAACTAGAAGCACATGTTTCACCGGTTGTAACATCTTCTGACACTGACAATGGAAAGGATGCTAAGTTTAAGAGAGTGGAAAGGAAAAGTAAAACCTCACTGATACCTTCTCCTCCTCCTAAGAAAACAAGGACACTAAGGAAGAAGCAGCAGGCAATTAGGGAACTGTAGAAGATGCTTACACCAAAGAAGAAACACACACTGGTTACCCCTACACTAGATGATCTATTAAATGAGATTACACAAGAAGGTAATTTGGTAAATGTAAACAAATTGTATAATTATTTCAATGATTCTAAAAAAAACACCATTGAAAAAAGTATTATTCTACATTTAGATATTTACAAGAAAGTTCTGATAGAAGTGATTGATGAGTTACCCAATGATTTGTACATGAGATTGGAAGCTAAAAGGCTATTTATGATGGAACTGGACAAGAAGTTGAAAGTTGAAGCACTCTCGGCTGTACATCCGGTAAATTATAAGGAAGAGATAGATGAGCTTATTTCTGAAGCTAACTGGTCAGTATTTGTTAGTGGACACTGGAAAGTGAGCCTAATGGCTAGAAGGGTTAAGGAAATTGCTGATGAGATTGTAGATAAATGGGACATATTCTTTGTAGAGAAGGAAAAGCAAGAGGAAAGAAACAAACCAAAAGTAGAAAAGACATTCAAGGTATATCAGAAAGACAAGGGAAAAGGTAAAATAGGTGGTGTACCTTCTATAAAAATAACAGATAACATCCCTCCACTGGATCAGGACACACCTTCATCACCGGTTCATGCAGCTAATCCACTAGATATGGCTACTGAAGGTATAACCCATGATGATACTATCCTAGAGTCTGAGATAATTTTTACAATGAATGTAGATACTCAGGATATAAACATTGTTGTGGACAAAGAAACTGCAGAGGTTAAGGCAGATGATCTCAAAGACAAAGAGGTCTCTAAGATATTGGTTCAAATTGTTGATTCTTAGAACACTGAGATACTAGCTCAAGTAGAGCAACCAGAGACTGAGAAACCAACAAAGGATAAGATAACTAGCACAGGACCACCGGAATCTGAGAAACCAACAGTTGCAGAGGAGCCTAATCAAACTGAGAAACCATTAAAGGTAGAGGTATAGACATAGATAGATCCACTGGAAGAAAATGTAAGTAAAGTGGATGCATCTTATGGAACTAAAGAGGATGTAGTGAAGGTAATTGGTCAGACATCTATTGAAAAGGAACCTACACTAGAACCAAGCACATCTATAGGTGAATTCAGACCCACTAACATTAAAGAGGCTCTTTTGGATTCCATTAAGAGGATTACTGATTGCAATCCCTTAGGATTTAAGGAAATTGATAACACTTTACCTATTCTGAAGATGATTGCACCTAATTGTAAGATAGATCACATTAATGATTCTTTAGGGAAATTGGACACCTTGTCCAAATTCATTGTCGATAATGTAATAACCATAGATAAAGTGAATGAGGATATCATTAAGGAGAGAGTTGATAAAGAGAAAAACACATTCTTTGAGAACACCATAAAGAAATGTACCGATCACTTGGATACACTTTTACTGGTACTTAATTCTACAATTTTGGAGTATAAGGAGTTATATAGAGAAGCATGTAAACCTCACTATTTGACAGAGGACATTGATGAAGAGATTAAAAAGACACAAAAAGAAATTGATGACATTGCAGATAATATAATAGGTTCATCTAGACTTATATCAGTTTTTGAGCAGGAAATGACAGTTTTTGAGGAAAAGTTGGAAAAGCTTGAGAAAGAAAAGGCAAGGATAAGGTCAAATGCCTAGGAACTCAAAAGTAAACCTGGTCCGAGGCTGGATAATCTAATTACTCAGAGAGTTGAATTATCTAAGGTAATAGTTCAAGGAGAACGATCACCATCTCATTGGTATGATCCAGCAGATCGAGGAAACTCTAAATGACAACAACAAGTTTATGCAGATTATGAATCTAGTTTTGGCAGACATCTTACAGATAGTAACCAACCGGTTATAGACCTTGAGGTAGCAATTTTGTACTCTTTTGATTATTTATGACATCCTTTGTCATTGATGTCAAAGGGAGAGTAGTAGTAGAGAAAAATGCATGTACATAGGAGATCACTTGCTCAAGGGGAGCACATCTTTTTGGATTTTAGTTTTGGGATAACAATTTTGATTTTTCTCATGAGTGTTGCCATTAATGCCAAATGGGGAGTTTGTTGTAATTCTACACTCTTATGAGAATAGTTGATGTTGTCATTGATGGCAACCAACTGGCAACCAATCGACAATGGATTTCTACATGCCCAGCATCACATATATTATACACTAACATAGACCAGCACTGATAGGCACTTACACTAGCATTCAGATTACATTGGCAACAAAGCATACCAACACTCCAGCCGACATGGGATGATCTTTTGTTTATTGTAATATAATTATGTTTTGTAAGCCGACATGGTATATTGTAAAAGACTCATATATGTATGAGATCTTATAGATCATTTTGATAGGAGACATATATGATATGTATGGTAAAAATAATGTTTTAGTGGTAGTGAAGGTTTTTGGATAAGGTATCTATCTAAGCTTAAACCGATACTAAACCTGGAATTAGAGATGCTATTTTGAGTAGTACATTATATTGGATTTTATTATCCATTTTGTAGTTAGTGAGACTCTTATTCGAGCAGTGAGCTCTAGGTTGTTGGCCTCCCTACATGTGTGGGCCCCTTATTGTAAGTAGTATTTATTCATTGACCAGTGAGTAAATATTGTGGGTCACAAATCCCACCAAGCTTTTTCCCACATTGGGTTTCCTCGTTAAATATCTTGTGTTATGGTATGTTCCTATGTTGTCTCTGTTATTTGTGTTTACTACATTAATTCTTATTTACTGGTATACTATTTTGGGTTGCAAAGTTATAAATAAGTCTAAATATTCTGCTAACTAGTTAGACACTGATTCACCCCTCCCCCCCTCTCAGTGTCTTTGGGACTGTCATTGAATCTAACAACCCTATCAGCTGTTAAACCCTAACTGATCAAGTTTGTTGGTTTATTATCTGATGAGTAGTAATGATGGAGACAGGTGTGATCATTGTATGAGGATAAGTTCAAATTGTTTTGGAGAGTTTGGTTATTGTCTAGGGAAGGAGCAAAGTGGATTATATCTAATGCACAGTGCGTGATGAGTTACAAAGTCGGATGAAGTGGTGATCATGGAGCAGTTGGAATTTTCTTGAAGAACGTGAAGAGATTGTCATAATTTCTAATGGTCAAGATTGTACCAACTTGTTTATAATCTCGATGATGAGAATTAGGTTTTTGTTGTGTTACTGACCTAGTTGATTTGTATTTAAGGTCGATGAAGTTGTTTGTAAATGTTGTTGGCAAGATTGGCAGAAACCAGTTTAGTGCGTAGTTTCCTAACCAGTGAATGGATCTACACTTTGAGTGAAGGCAGATTGAAGCTTCGAAGGATCTGATCAAGCAAATGTAGTGCAATTCAAACAGATCAAGAAAACCTATCGTTTTCTAACAATTGCAACAAAAGTGAAATCCCTTAACCGGGTAAGCTCTAACAAGCTTGCTTACTCATTAAATCCTCTAACAAGGTGGTCCATTAGCTCGGATTCTTAAATCCTCCAGTGAGGTTACTGCTAACAGGGTATTGTGCTTTTCATCAAGGAATATTTGTAAATCCCTTAACCAGGTGATTCCTAACCAAAATTAGTTCTTAACAGGACTTATTGTAAAGCTTTAACAGGCTTGTCTCCTAACAAGGCAAACTTCAAAAGAGTTCAAATAGCTATCCTTTTGAGTCTCATCTCACCGTGGTTTTTACCTATTTGGGTTTTCCACGTATAAACATTTGTGTCAAGTGGTGAATGTTTTTGTGGTTATGATCTTATTTGTTGATTTGATTAACTTCTGATAAGGCATGATAACTAGAAGCATTGAGAGATGAATATGTTGAGTTATGATTAAGCAATGTTGATGTTTACAAGATTGAAGTTGTTTACTGTTAAGTTGTCATAACAGTCAAACCGATTGATGTCAAGTATTCTTATGAATATTGATCTTGATTGAGACATGTTTACTTTGTGTGACTGAGTTTGAGTTTGGGAACTTTGTATCAATTTTTCAATATACTGATTCACTCCCCCTCTCAGTATTCTACTAGATACTTATTCTTTCATCATACCATCAAAATAACAACAAGAAAAAATTAAATCCTTGGAAGAAATTGTAAGTACTTTATCTGATTATGAGTATATAGATGTTCATGGATTAGAAACTGCATTTGAGGTATGGGAGAAATTAGAATTGATTTATGGAGGAGATGAACATGTGCAAAGAGAAAAAGAAGAAAGTTTAAGAGGCAAATTTGATGACATGAAAATGGTTGATGGAGAGAACATTGAACAATATGGTCAAATGATTAAAGAAGTTGTAGGTGGCATTAAGAGTGCTAGAGGTAAGATTGATGATGATACTGTTGTTATTAAAATGCTTAGAACTCTCCTACCACAATATGCCATTAGAGTTTCTGCAATTCAAGAACTGAGATTATTTTTAAAGATAGTCACTATTGATTCTCTTATTGGAAAGTTGACTGCATTTGAGTTAAATAGGTTTGATAATAGTGTTTCAAAACCATTTGAATATTCTTGTAAATCTTATGTAACTTGTACATTTGTTAGAAAAGGAAAGAATATTTGTCATAATCATGACTACAGGTCTAGTCATGGTGGTAGCAGAGGTTAGGATGATAATGCAGATCATCTGATGGAACTTGAGGCACTATTGGCTAAAAGATTTCGTAGAGGCACTGGTAAGTATAAAAGTAAATTACCCTTGAAGTGTTTTTCCTGCAAATTGTCCTAATGGTGATAGAAAGGAAAAGTTTAGGAAATGTAAAGGAAAATGACAAAAACATTGCTATGTTGCAGTTGGTGAAGGAGTAACTGATGAAGAATCAGAAAATGATGACAATGAGGAGATAATGTTTGTTGTTGTGAAGGAGATAGTGGTTTCTTACACCACATGATCGGTGATAGAAACAAGTTATTATCCCTTGAAGAATTTGATGGTGGTGTGGTAAGGTTTGGTAATAACTCACCCTACAAGGTTAAAGGTAAAGGAACTATTTTATTAAATGGAAAAATAAATACAGATGATGTCTTTTGGGTTGATGGATTAAAACATAACGTTTTGAGTGTTGGTCAATTAAATGATAAGGGATATCTTCTAGATTTTAAAAGTGGAGTGTGAAGGATTCTTGGAAGTAATTGATAATTGATTTCTAATGGAAAGAAGACAAGAGCTAATCTATTTCATCTGAATGCTAATGTGAATAGTTGTTTAGTGGAAAAGATTGAAGACAACTGATTATGGCACAAGAGGTTTTGTCATGTGAATTTTGACAATTTGATAAAGGTTAGTAAATCAAGTATTGTGAGTAGTTTGCCCCAACTTGTTAAACTAGATAATGTGTTATGTAAGGATTGTCAGATGGGTAAGATGACTTCTGTATCTTTTAAGAGTAAGTCATTCTCTTCAGAAAATATTCTAGATTTGTTTCATACTGATCTTTGTGGTCCTATGAGGACTAAGAGCTATTTTGGTGATAAATATCTCATGATATTCACTGATTATTTTTTCAAGATGTTATGGGTAACTTTTCTAAAAGAAAAGTCTAAGGCATTTAGTAAATGCAAAGCGTTCAAATCTTTTGTTGAGAAAGAAATCGAGAATAATTTGAAATGTTTGAGATTTGACCAGGGAGGAGACTTTACTTCTGATGATTTTGTGAAGTTCTGTGATGATCAGTGAATCAAGAGGCAGATGTTAGCTCCTAGAACTCCACAATAGAATGAGATAGCAGAGAGAATGAATAGAACAATTGTTGAAGCTTCTAGAACCATGTTGATTCAACGTGAAGTACCAAAAATGTTTTGGAGAAAAGCAGTTAGCACTGTTGTTTACGATTTGAACTGAGTACTTGTCAATAGAGGTAACAACAAAATACCTTATGAATTATGGCATGGAAAGACTACTACTCTAAGTTACTTCAAAGTTTTTGGGTGTAAATGTTTCATTAAATGTGATTATTACACTGGAAAGTTTGATGCAAAGTGTGATGAAGGTATTTTTCTTGGTTACTCTACAAAGAGTAAGGCTTTCGAATGTTATAACAAGAGAACAAAAAGGATCATTGAGAGTGAAAATGTGAAGGTAGATGAACTCTTTGAGAAATATGATAAGACTAGAAAATCTAAACTTGAGAATGATGAAGAAAAACTTGTGTTTATTGAACTGGAAGTACAAAAGAAAGATGAGTAGGAAAATGCAAAAATAGGTGCTCAACTAGTAAATGAAGAGAGAAATGAAGAAGCTGAAGAACATGAAGCAGAAAGCATAGCACTAGAACCAGTAATACCAAGATATGTCAGACTAAATCATTCAGAAGAATAAATTATAGGAGATAAAAATGCTCGTGTACAAATGAGGAAAATCAGAGAAAACTCTTGTCTGATTTCTACTATTGAGCCTAAAATAGTAAGAGAGGCATTGAAGGACAATGATAGGATTAATGCTATGAATAAGGAATTGGATCAGATAGAGAAGAACAAGACATGGATACTTGTTCTGAGACTGGAAGACAAGAATGTGATTGGCCCTAAATGGGTCTTTATAAACAAATTGAATGAAGAAGGCAAGGTTGGTATGCAAAGGCTATGCACAAGAAGAAGGAGAAGACTATGGAGAAACCTCTACGCCAGTGGTAAGATTGGAAGGAGTAAGAATGTTACTTTCTTATGTTGCATTTAAAGGCTTTAAGGTCTACCAGATGGATGTTAAATCTACTTTTCCTAATGGCATCCTTGAGGAAGAAGTATACATAGAACAACTAGATGGATTTGCTTTGTCTGAGGATAAAGATATGGTTTGCAAGTTACATAAGGCACTGTATGGATTGAAGCAAGCACTGAGATCATGGTTTGAAAGATTGTATACACTCTTGATCAAGATAGGATTCTAGTGTACTAGTGAGGACAATAATATATATCTTAAGACTGATGGAGACATGGTGTTGATAGCTGAAGTATTTGTGGATGATATAATTTTTGGAGGTGATGATGATTTATGTATGGAGTTTGCTAAGGAGAGGAAAAAATAATTTGAGATGTCTCTTATTGGTGAGATTAAGTTTTTCATTGGGCTGCAGGTCCAACAATTAGATAGTGGAATATTTATCTATCACAGTAAGTATGTGAAGGAAGTATTGAAACAATTGGTACTTCGATAGTGATAGCTTGTAAATTGTCTTAACAAGATGATTCACATTCTTTTGATGAAAAATAATATAGGTCCATGATTGGTAAGTTGCATTAAGTTGTTCACAGTAGGCCTAATATTGCACATGTTGTTGGTTTGGTTGCTAGATTTCAAAAGGATCCCAAGAATAATGACTTGCTAGTAGTGAAAAGGATATTCCAATACTTGAAAGGAACAATAGGTTATGGCCTATGGTATCCTTACAAAATTATTTTTCTTTGGAAGTGTTTATTGATGTAGATTGGGCAGGCAATGTTGATGACCGAAAAAGCACTACCGGTGGAACTTTTCTTCTTGGAGGTAGATTGGTTGCTTGGACAACTAAGAATCAAACAGGTGTATCACAATCAACAAAAGAGGCAAAGTATGTTGTTGTATCAATGAATTGCACACATGCAATCTGGATGAGACATGTGTTAGAAGGTTTTAAACTTGATGTTTGAATCAATAACTATTTATTGTGACAATACAAGTGCAATTAATATTTTGAAAAACCTTGTGTTACATGCAAGGACAAATCACATATAATTAAAATATCACTTTCTAAGGGAGAGAGTACAAGAAAGACAAGTCATAATGGAGTATGTGACAAGCAAAGAGTAGCTAGTTGACATTTTCACAAAATCATTGCTGAAGACTACCTTTGAGTACCTCAGAGGTAAATTAGAGGTCATACCCCTACATAAGAAGAACTAAGATGCAAGAGATGCATCAATCCAGTGGGCTTAATGAATATTTTTCACTATGGATTCCTAAAATGCTAGCTACTCCATAGGGGGAGCAACTTAAATGAGATTTGTAGAGATATTCAAGACAACAACAGTAGATTTGATGATCGGCGATGCATATGCACCTTTGGAATTGTTTTCAAAGGGGGAGAAGAAATATATTAGTCTAAGGAGGAGAAGATGTGTAACAGAAAGGGGGAAAATAAATGAAGATTTAGTTCCAAGTGGAGAAGAGAAGAACCGACAGAAGAGTGAAATGTAGCAAAGAAGTTCCAAAACTAAGCAACATGATTTTAGTTGAATATGTTGATGTTTCCATCAATGCCAAAGGGGGAGAATGTTGGCATAATTGGCATAACTGTAACAGATGAATGCAGCTGAAGAATGATGATTGAACCAGTAAAGGACTGTTTGTGATGCAATTGTGATGAAGAGATTGAGATTGCATAATTGGATGAATTTGATTAGTTATTTGTGTTGTCATTGATGGCAACTGATATTTACTATGTTATATTTTGTCATATAAGTCTATTTGGTCTACCAAAAATGCCTTACCGATATTGAGGATAGTGAACTAGGAATTAGGACCTTAACCAGTAAACGAGGAATGTTTTGATTAGATCTGGTGATTGGTGATGATTGAAGTGTTGTGGTTTGGAATGTTAGTTTATATCATTGTAATATGTATCTGACTAGAACCGCATCATGTTTTGGTTACTGAAAATCATGTTTATGATTTATGTTGTATTTTTGCTAGGGTTTAAGAACCTATAAAGCATTCTCTTAACTGTTAATGATTTTTGGTTTTCCATGATCTACATCTAGTTCAAATGTTGGAGGTGATGTGGCACAAATTGCATGAAGTGTTTGAATGAATTTTTGGTGCATTTGGAGAGAAAATTTCTTGGGAATTAGTGAAGCGCTTAGAAGACTATTCTAAGGGTTTGACTTTGTATCAAATCAAGATGCAATGACCAACCAAGGGTTGTAATTGATTGTAATGATCCATATGATGATCAATAATGATCTGTAATGAGTTATAAATATTTGTGATGATCTATGTTGTAAGTCTTAGGGTTTTGTAACTGAATAAGGTGTAAAGGTTATTTATGTCTGTACAGTTGATATTTGTTTTGTCTATGGGTTTTGAAAAGAGTGTGACACCGAACCAGAGTAAGAGATCTGCTAGAGTGTGTGTAGGGGAAAAAGCGAGACTAGGCTAACATGTCCTAATCCTACCTTTTGACACACATTGTGGAATACGAAAGAGCCTAGAGGTATCACAAAATTGGCTACTTCTTTTTGTGAAAGGGATAGCCACGGGCTACCTATTAGGGTTTCTATTCCTTTGTTGTAATTGAAAGATAAAATGATGCAAGTTCAATTCCAAAGTGCAAGCATGAACTAATAACAAGATTGCAAAATTGAAGTTAAACAATGGAAAGCTGTAAACACAAGGACAAGACAAGAATGCAGATGCGTACCCGGAGTTAAAATCTGAGTGGAAATGTTCGAGACGGGGGCACAGGCACCACTGTCCTGATTCTACTCCTGAAACTACACCTAAAACTATTGTTTGGTAACTTGAAAAGCTGTCTGAAACTTGCTATCTGACAGAAGGACCAAGGAGCCTAGAGCCCTTGTCTGAGGGACCAGGGCGCCTAGCGCCCCTATCTTGGCAGGACCAGGGCACCCCATGCCCCTGTCCTAGTCTTTTGCTCTGAAATTTGGTGTGAAGTTCAGTCTCCGTCTGCTTCTATTGGATCAGCAACTTGTGGTGTCGTCTGAATCCCGAAACCTGCACTTATATCTGAAAAGGTATGGTGGGCGGCTATATAGGGTTTTGCCTTAGTCAAACCCCCGCTTTGGTGATTTCCACCTCCATGAATAGCCAAGTTGTATTGTAAAAGTAGTGTGTGTGCAGACCTTGTGTGTGTGCAAGATCCTAAAATGCAAGTAAGCAAACTAGAGCAACCTAGAAAGTAAACCCTAATTGCTTGTAAATGATAATGTAAATGCTCCAAATCAAGATGTAAAGAGATCTAAAGCATGAATACAGGTGATATAATGAGGCTTATGCAAAGACATGAAAACAACATGAAATCATACCCAACCCCAAGGGAGGGGTACAAGCCAATCTTCAGTCGATGATCCCTTATTGCTCTTCAATGCCTTCAAAGCCCTAAATGGATGAATGAAATTGATGAATGCTTGATGGATGGATGTTGAATGTTGTTGAAGTCTTCAAAGATCTACTCTTTCGCTGCATAGAAGGTCCCTGAAACCAAAATTTGGATCCTTTCAAATGAAGAAAGAGAGCTCTTATATATGAAACCCTAGGGCTTAATTTCAACTTTTGGCTGACCTAGAGATTGAATCTCCCCCCAATTTCTTGGGGTTAAGCTTTATTTTATGATTGGATCGCGCTCCTAAAATTTTGAGAAAAATTTCCAGGACCGTGTGCACTCCGGGCGCCCTAGTCCTGACAACTTTTCACCAAATTTTCAGAACCGTCGGATATGATAATTTTAGAGAGAATCCCAAAGTTATAGGTGATTTCGAGATGTTTTGACCCTGGAAATCAAGCCCCCAAGTTCAAAATAGGACCTAATTAGGGTTTTTGATTAAATGATGCATTGGAGGAATAAAATAAAAGGGGCACACTTTAATGAAAGGGCCCAACTTTATGATGTGGAAGATGATGAAATAGAACCTTAGACCTAATTAATTTGATTAATTAAGTGCTAAAGGGGAAATGCAATGCAAATGCAAAATGTGCCAAGGCAGGTGCTAAACTAGGTGTGAAATTGTACTGCTTTAGCAAGTGCATACAATTTACAATGTTACATTTAGCCCCCACTTTAGCGGTCATATGAGTACTACGTGCATATGCAAGCTAAAGTACAGGAAAGTAAACATTATTTGAAAAAGGATATATCCATAAGTCCATCGAATGAAGCCCCCAGCGGTATCTGCAGTACACAGTTAGGAACCACACCCTACAAAACACACGTTAGATCACAAAATCACCTAATGCTTACTAAGGAAAGTGATGAAATTTGCGAGTAGCTATATGCCCCCCTGTTTCAGTTTGCTTATTAGGGAGGTGAAACAGGATAGCATGTTTACTTACGACAAATTGTGTGAGAGATGATTGATGAGAGATGTTCACTGAAGAGGCTTCATCAGAGCACATTTTGGAACATCAAGGGAGTAAGGGAACAAAAATACGATTCCTATGCAACAAACGGTTCAAAAATTGCATCTCCCAAAACCAAGTTATGATGAAACGAGTGATAGAGGAAAATTAGGGTTTTGAAACCAAAATGAAAATATATACCTTGAAAGTGACTATTGCATTTGTCACTTTGTTGATTTTTGAGTATTGTTCATTGCAGCGGAGCCCACATAGCCATCATCATGCCTTCATGATGACCGAAGCGTCCCATGAGGATGGAGGTCATGCGACAGGCCGTGATCGGCGATGAGCCACTGGACGAGGTGAGTTGACTAAACTTTGACTTTGACTTTCTGCATTTCTATTGACTTTGAGTTTCTGTGATCGAATGCAGGCCCTGGAATCTGACCCTGGGTCCTACCCAGGGTGCCATGGTCCTATCAGGGCACCATGGTCCTTGAAGGGCGCCATGGTCCTCTCAGTGCACCATGGTCCCTAAAGGGCGCCATGGGCCCCTGAGGGCGCCATGGTCCCTGAAGGGTGCCATGGTCCCTGACAGAGCGCCATGGTCCCAATCAGGACTTGGCAAGGGTTAGCTTTCGATGTTTGACAATTTTTCATTTTTTGCGTAGATGATTTTGATGATTGAGTACTGATTACACTGATGTTTTTTTTGCATCACAGGGTCTGCCATACATGAGAGAGCACACTGCGGGGCAGATTCTTCATAGTCTACGAGATCAGATTCCCCGGCTGACTCAGGCAGAGAGGGATACATTATCTATAGTAGGTTTGTGGTATATGATCCTTATGCTGGCCATTCGATTCCACCCTGCGATGTTGATGGCACTTATGGAGCGATGGGATCCTGACACATGTACATTCCAGCTTCCAATAGGAGAGATGATGGCTACACTTGAGGATGTGTACCACATACTTCGCCTACCTATCAGAGGAGCTACCGTGACATACGTGACTGATCGGTCAGCGGAGGACCATCAGAGGGAGCAGGTATACTACATAGGGAGAGTCATGCTGAGTGAGACAAGAGGTCGCATCATGGTCAGTTGGCTCTTACATCCTACAGGAGAGGTGCCCCTTGTGAGACGTCTTATGATTGCCATCATTGCACTAGCTGTCTGCCCTAATGGGCGAGGTACGCACATGCATGGGGGTCTCACATGGTGCATCAGGGCTATGGAGAGACATAGGAGAGTATATGATTGGGGTCGGAGTATGCTTGCAAATCTCTATCATGACCTCAAGGAGTATGTTTTTGGATAGGGTTGTAGCTTGATGACATGCACACTTCTGCAGGTGTGGATATTTGAGCACTTCACATGCACCAGGCCTGTCGGCTATCCGATGAGTGTGGCTAGTGAGCGACCTAGGGTGTTTGCTTATCCACTTACCAGCGAGTGGAGATTTGGGGATCTACTATATTCGAGAGTGACATTCGATAGATTGATAGTATGGAGACCATATCTGCGGATGCACATATGGGATGGAATGGAGAGGTAGCTAGCATGCTTACAGAGGAACCGTCTGCTGAGAGGAAAATACTCACATATCATAGTCCCATTCTACTTTGACTGAGTACGGAGGTAGTTTGGGCTAGAGCAGTGTGTTCCAACCGATGTACCTATCTACACTTGACACTCATGAGTCCTTCCCAGACCCAGAGCAGTAGCGAGATGTACGACAGATGATATCAAGATCACAGATATAGAGGGGTCTGATCAGAATGTGGTCATTGATTATGCCGTAGATCTCGGAGCACAGAGCAGGTATCTCTCTTGGTTTGTGAGGACATACCTGGGGCCTATCTTTCCACCAGATCACCCGATAGGCCATCCAGGTCCATGGAGACATGGAGACCAAGATGAGGATTAGGGATTCAGATCAGAGGAGCCAGAGGAGGGAGAGGGTCATGAGGAGGTAGGAGATCCTGATCCACCCATAGGAGATCAGCCTAGTGCCGAGGAGGAAGAGGAAGGAGAGGAGGATGACACAGATAGAGATGATGATGAGGAGAACGAGGATGTGGATGAGGACGAGGATGATGAGGAGGAGTCAGATGTAGCTCCCCACCATTCAGGAGATGATACCATAGCCTTGGATCCTCCTCCTATTCCCCAAAAGGGGGAACACGAGGTGATATGGAGACCTGTACCCATCATGCACAGATCATTTGAGCGTGGGGAGCCTAGTAGTTCCCAGTCATAGATGCTACCATATCATGATCCCTACTGGCGTGAGGGAGATCCAGATATAGTATTTTTATATTGATTGATTAATGTTTTGATGACATAGAATGGTACTGATACAAAACCTATTCTACTGCTATAGCTAATGTGCAGGAGTGGCTTTCCTTGATCCATTAAGCAGTGACAGATATTTCCATGATGACATAGATCCCTAGTTCCTCACAGGTTGCTTATAGGCCTCAAGGGAATGCGGGTTGCCATGATGACTTGTTTTCCCCATTTTGAGTACAGGTGGAAATATGAAGGGAGAGAGAGAGAGTTCTATCAAAGGACCTTTAGCAGGCACAGCGTGACCTAGCAGCAGCTCAGGCCGAGGCTACCTCGTATCATGCAATCCTTATGGATAGGGATCATAGGAGTTCCTCTCGGAGTCATTCACGGTCTATATCATGCTATACAGCTATGGGTCCACCTTCACGGCCGGATCAGGAGGGAGTATCTAGTCGTCACTCTCCAGCCACTAGCCCTAGGGATAGGAGATGATCTCATGATGTAGGATAGGTCACATTTTGGGATGTATAGTGACCTACTTTTGTATATGAACACATGATCCACATATATATATACATGCTTCTCTTTGTCTCAAATGTGTTATTTTTAATGCCTAAAACAATGTATATTTTGATTAAAGTTAATATATTTGGTAGATGTACATGTATGTTCTGAATTTTAATTTCCATGTGATTGATTTTTCAATGCTCCATGATTAAATTGATACATGTGTGACTTAATTAAAATAAAATATTTAATCAAGTACTACATTGATGATAGAGAAGAAATATGTGTTAAGCCTAAGAATCATATAAGTAATGTGATTTAATTTAAACACAACATGATACAATTCTACTTAACACATAAAGATATTGTATAATATGCCAGCATAATGAAAATGTAAATCTTTTGCAATTTACATGAATTCAAGACAAACCATAGAGTAAAGAAACACGCTTGTCAGGAACAAAGCAATATAGATTAAACAAAACATCATTTAATTCTATTTGCTCTAACAAAGATATGCTAACATATTATCCAATTTTGAAGAAGTGATAAGAAGATAAATGAAATAAAAGATAAGGAATGAGGAATTAAGCATAGTATCTATGCAAGTGCATAGCATTTATAGGTTCTTTAAGAGGCATACCATCCACACCCGCTATTTTATAAGCACCTGATCCATAGTCTTGAATAACAATATACAGTCAAAGCCAATTAGGACTAAACTTTCCCTTTTCTTCAGGTAAGGCATTCACATTGCGTTGAGTCTCATAGAGAACTAAGTCACCTACTAAGAAAGCACGTTGAATAACCTTATCATTATAGCTTCGTTGTAGAGTTTTGTGATACGCTTGAATATGCTCAAGAGCATTTATATGCTATTCATCAAGCATCTCAAGCTGTTGAAGTCTTTGTTCTCTATAAGAGTCATCATCTACTATACCTTTGAGAGAAACTCTAAGTGATGGAATCTCTAACTCTAAAGGCATAATAGCATCAGCACCATAAACAAGATTATAAGGGGTGGTTCCTGTAGCAATTCGTACACTCATTCGGTAGGCCCAAAGAGCATAAATTAGCTGAGTACTCCAATCCTTACCATGCTTATTCACAGTTTTGCGAAGAATTTGTTCAATTATCTTATTGGATGATTCGGCTTGACCATTTGATTGAGGATAGTATGGTGTAGAAAATCGATGTTTGATATGATATTTCTCGAGGAATTTCTTCATGTCCTTGTTCTTAAATGATGTCCCATTATCTGAGATTATAGTGGAAGGTATCCCAAATCGAGAAATAATGTTTTCTAGAAGAAATCGACAAATCACTTCAGCAGTAGTAGAGCGAAGGGGAACAACTTCTACCCACTTTGTAAAGTAATCTGTTGCGGTTATAATGAAAGTGTGTCCTTGAGATGAAGGAGGAGAGATTTTACTGATGAGATCCAACCCCCATGCAGAGAAAGGCCAAGAAGCTACATGAGAATTGAGTTCTTGGGCAGGAGCATGAATCAGATTATTGTGTTGTTGACATTGATGACATTTCTTAACGAATGAAAAAGAATCCTTCTGCATAGTTTGCCAATAATATCCCATACGAAGCAATCTTTGAACCAAGGATTTGCCTCCAAAATGTCCCCCACAGGCACCTGAATGTGCTTCTTCAAGAGCAATAGGGATTTCCAATTTGTTAAGATAGCGAAGGAGAAGACCGTTATAACCCCTTCGGTAAAGAACATTAGAAAGAATGATATATCTAGCAGACAACTTGCGAATTCTAGCCCTAGTGTTCCTATTGGCGGAATCAGGAAAGGTACCATCGGTCAAATATCTTACAATATGCAAATACCATTCATCCGAGTCTATAAAGTCACAACATGTCACCAAGCTAGAATCATCTACAATAGCTGGAGAAATAAGGTTGTGAATAACAAATTTAAGATCAACCACAGGGTCCTCTAAAGATACAAGAGAAGCCACACATGCCATTGCATCCGCATGTTGATTATCTTTTCGAGGAACAGGTTCCATGGTATAAGAATCAAATTTTTGTAACAAAGAGATAGCAAGGTCTTTATATTGTGATAATTTGTCTTGTTTTGCTTGATACAGTCATGTTACTTGTCTTATAATCAATTGAGAATCTCCATAAATATGTATGTGCTTTACATTCAAAGCCAAGGCTGCCTTTATTCTTGCTATAAGAGCCTCATACTCAGCAATGTTATTGGTGCATAGGAAATTGAGACGATAAGATAAGGGAATGGATTTCTTTGTAGGAGAAATCAGAACAACACCTGCCCCCGATCCTGTACAACACTTAGAGCCATCAAAGTACAACTCCCAAGTTTCATCTTTCTCTGTACAAAGAATGAAATCATTGGGAAAAGACTCAGGGTTAGGGAAGGAGAAAGGTGAAGGGGCCTCAACTAAGTGATCAGTCAACGCCTGCCCTTTAATTGCTCTTTGTGAAACAAATTTAAGGTCAAATTCAGTTAACATCATAACCCACTTAGCTAGGCGCCCTGATAAATCAGTTTTAGAGAAAAGATGCTTCAAAGGATCAAACTTTACCATGACTTAGACTTCTGAATTTAAAAGATAATGTCTTAATTTCTGAGTTGCAAACACCAAGGCCAAGCATTGTCTTTCTATCGCAGAATATCGGGTCTCATAATCGAGTAATGTTCGACTTATGTAATAAACTGGACACTCCTTACCATCTTTATCATGTTGTGCCAATAATGCCGCGAGAGCATGAGAGGAAGTAGCTGTATAAAGAAGAAAGGGCTTAGAAGGTTCGGCGGGTTGAAGGATAGGAGGATTAGCCAAATATACTTTTAAATCTTCAAATGCTTGCTGAAAATCTTCGTTCCATTGAAAAGTGATATTCTTTTTGAGAAGTTGAGTAAAAGGAAAAGTATGATCCGCAAGTTGAGATACAAACCTACGAATAGCTTGAATCTTTCCTTGTAATCTTTTGAGTTGAGACACATTTCTAGGAGGTGGCATGTTGACAATAGCATCTATTTTCTTAGTGTCCACCTCAATCCCACGATGGGAAACTATGAATCCTAATAGTTTTGCACTATCCACACCAAAAACACATTTTCGAGGATTCAAGCGCATGTGATATTTATGAATTCTTTCAAAGATTTGATGAAGGATCTTAATATGATCTATACAGAGAATGGATTTGGCTAAAATATCATCAACATAATCTTCTAAAATCTTGTGCATATAATCATGAAAGATAAGGGTCATCACTCGTTGATAAGTTGCACTGATGTTTTTAAGCCCAAAAGGCATCATCACCCAACAGAATGTACCCCAAGGAGTGGTGAAAGCAGTTTTGAATTGATCTTGAGGATTAATGAAGATTTGATTGTATCCTGAAAAACCGTCCATGAAGGATAACAAAGCATGTCCTGCTGTAGAATCAACTATCATGTCAATGTTTGGGAGAGGGAAATCATCTTTCAAAGAAGCCTTATTTAAATCCCGAAAGTCGGTACACATTCTTATTTTATTATCTGATTTAGCCACAGCAACAATATTTGAAATCCACAGGGAATAATCAATAGGGTGGATAAATCTAGCCTCCAATAATTTTTCAATCTCAGCCTTAACAAGCAAAGCTACCTTAGGATTCATTTTTTGAATCTTTTGTTTCACAGGCTTAGCATCGGGAACTAAGACAATATTGTGAGTAACAATCTTAGGATCTATACCAGGCATGTCAGAATATGTCCAAGCAAAGATCTCAGGGAATTCACGCAATAAATCTACATATTGTTTTTGTTCTTCTTCATCCAAACATTTCCCAATTTAAATAACTTTTTCTTCATTGCAAGGATCCATCTTAACATCAATGGTGTCACTTTTAAGAAGATTACTTTGTTGAGGAGTATCCTTTAACTGAGGGAATTCTTTCACAATCTCATCATTATCAATCTCTCTTCTGAAATAAGCTTCAGTGTTCAAACAATAAGGAAATCCCCTATTGTGATGATAACGAGGAAGAGTATCATATGCTCCTAAAAACTCAACTAAAGCATCATTGGTAGGAAAGACATCCAAAGCATAGGCACACGAAGGATCCCCATCAATATACTTAGGGTGTCTCATTGGTAGAGATATAGAAATAACATTAACACTAATACATGGTCTCTTAGAAGCTTTAGTGCATTTGTAGGGATTATAACCAAGTCCAAAGGTCACATCATAAAGATTATTCTCTAGAGGAACCCTTATCCCTTGTTCATGAGCGCCACAACCATTTCCATTATACCTATGCTTAGCTAAAATATGAAAACCACGACCATAACGATCAGCCATTTTAGAAAGAGAAGGTGGTTTTTCATAAGACAAAGAATCAAATCCTTCAGAATTAGAGGTGTGAGGAGAAGAAGTTTGAGAAGCGGCCACAAAATTATTGCTCATAGGTTCAGGTAAGATTGATTGATTTTTAGCCTCTTCCTTCTTTTCAACTTTAAGCTCTCTAGAAGGAACCCTATACTCACCTACAAAGGTGGGATTAAAATAAAGAGATCCCCAATCGTCTTCTGTGAGAACCTTCTCAGGATCAAAAGCCTTCTCATGTGTAGATTCAAGTCGAGAAGAATCTTCTTCAGGAGTTTCAGACTCATCCAAAGAATTTTGATCATTAGAGAGTGAAGATTCATCGATAGGTATCTTGTTTAAAGAGTCATCACTAGAAGAGGAAGGCTTAGAAGAACCCCCTTTGGAAGTAGATGTTTGCAAACAAGCTTGAAAATTAGTATCACCTATCAAGATATATGTCTTATTGTTATAAATAAATTTAACTTGTCTATGCAATGTAGAGGGGACAGCTTGCATACTATGAATCCAAGGTCTCCCTAATAACAAGTTGTATGTTAGATTTCCCAACATAACATGGATAGGAGTAGGCAAAGTAATAGGCCCCATTGTGAGGGGTAAGGTGATAATACCTAATGAAGACTTAGCCACATTATCGAAGCCTCGAATGGGATGAGAGTCAGGCTCAATAAGGGATGTATCCACATTCAACTTATGCAATAGATTAATGCTACACACATTAAGGCCAGAGCCATTATCTACCAGTGTTCGTCTTATAGAAGTGTCATTTATGATAACCACAATCATCAAGGGATCATATTGATGTTGAATTTCACTAGTAGGCAACTCGTCTTGAGTAAACACAATTTGAGCTTTAGGATTCATCACAAAGTTAACCAAAGACACTATATTACTAGATGTATTCGGTGGAGGAACATTCAAATCTTTCAAGGCATCTTGTAACATTCCGTGATGAGCGGAAGAAGTTTGAATCAAATCCCAAAGGGATATCTTAGCAGGGGTAGCTTTAAGTTGTTCTATGAGATCATATTCCTTACCAAGAACTTGTGAAATGCGTGGAGCTTGTGGAAGAATTGGTTGAGGATTAGGAAGAGAAACTGGAGTAACAGGAGGAGGATTAGGCTGCCTATTATTTCTAGTATGATAAGTATGGGCAAACACACGATAACTCTCTCTAGTTAATTTCTTGGCATAACTATAAGGACTTATAGGTTTTCTTCCTTGCATAGTGATGATAGGTTTATTCGGAGTAAGAAAGGAATCATGACCATACCCTCCTTGGACAGTCAGGAGAGGTGATTTAGGAACTTGAAATATGGGAGAAGGATAAGCACCTTGGACTTCAAAGAGAGGCTTATTATGCTCTTTTAGGTTTATCATGTTAACTAATTTAGAAGTTTTGTTCTTGTTTAAAGGTTTCGACAAAGCCACAAAGTCATCAAGAGCATCATCCAACAAAGCATGATCATATCTATTAAAAGGTTTACCTTTTGATTCAAAAGGAGACATCTCTTCATAGAGGGGATCATTGAAAACAACCATGTTACTAGATTCAGTGGAAGAGTTGATAGGAATGTACCCTTTAGAGGAACCATTCGACTTATCTTTCTCATCACAACGAAATGGCATAGTAACAAGGTTTATGAGTTTTTGGTAAAATGAAGGTTTGGCATCTTTAGGATTCAAAAACTCATCTAAAGCTTCATCTAATTCATCTTGGCTATACTCATGATCAACATAATTTCATACATAATCATAAATATGAACATCTTGCAAATAAAAATCTGACATTTTGAAATAAAAGTTGCATAAAACTTAAACACACAATGCAAAGAAACAAAGAAACACACTCTTTCTTTTCCCTCTTTTTTTTTTGTTTTTTTTTTTTTTCTATGAAAATGAAACTTAAATGAAACACACTAAATCTAGATCTAGATCTAACAAATGCAATGCAAGAGAAAGCAATAATAAGATTCACGTCGGGTTCACCAAAATGTGTAGGGGAAAAAGTGAGACTAGGCTAACATGTCCTAATCTTACCTTTTGACACACATTGTGGAATACGAAAGAGCCTAGAGGTATCACACAATTGGCTACTTCTTTTTGTGAAAGGGAGAGCCATAGGCTACCTATTAGGGTTTCTATTCCTTTGTTGTAATTGAAAGATAAAATGATGCAAGTTCAATTCCAAAGTGCAAGCATGAACTAATAACAAGATTGTAGAATTGAAGTTAAACAATGGAAAGCTGTAAACACAAGGACAAGACAAGAATGCAGATGCATACCTGGAGTTAAAATCTGAGTGGAAATGTTTGGGACAGGGGCATAGGCACTAGTGTCCTAATTCTACTCCTGAAACTGCACCTGAAACTGTTGTTTGGTAGCCTGAAAAGCTGTCTGAAACTTGCTGTCTGACAGAAGGACTAGGGTGCCCAGCGTCCCTATCCCAGGGACCAGGGCGCCTAGCGCCCCTATCCTGGCAGGACCAGGGCATCCCACGCCCCTATCCTAGTCTTTTGCTTTAAAATTTGGTGTGAAGTTCAGTCTCCGTCTGCTTCTGTCGGATCTGCAACTTGCGGCGTCATCCGAATCCCGAAACCTGCACTTATATTTGAAAAGGTATGGTGGGCGGCTATATAGGGTTTTGCCTTAGTCAAACCCCCACTTTGGTGATTGCCACCTCACAAATAGCCAGGTTGTATTGTAAAAGTAGTGTGTGTGCAGACCTTGTGTGTGTGCAAGATCCTAAAATGCAAGTAAGCAAACTAGAGCAACCTAGAAAGTAAACCCTAATTGCTTGTAAATGATAATGTAAATGCTCCAAATCAAGATGTAAAGAGATCTAAAGCATGAATACAAGTGATATAATGAGGCTTATGCAAAGACATGAAAACAACATGAAATCATACCCAACCCCAAGGGAGGGGTACAAGCCAATCTTCAGTCGGTGATCCCTTATTGCTCTTCAATGCCTTCAAAGCCCTAAATGGATGAATGAAATTGATGAATTCTTGATGGATAGATGTTGAATGTTTTTGAAGTCTTCAAAGATCTGCTCTTTCGCTGCATAGAAGGTCCCTAAAACCAAAATTTGGATCCTTTCAAATGAAGAAAGAGAGCTCTTATATATGAAACCCTAGGTCTTAATTTCAACTTTTGGCCGACCTAGAGATTGAATCTCCCGCCAATTTCTTGGGGTTAAGCTTTATTTTATGATTGGATCGCGCTCCTAAAATTTTGGGAAAAATGTCAAGGATCATGTGCACTTCGGGCGCCTTGGTCCCGACAACTTTTCACCAAATTTTCAGAACCATCGGATATGATAATTTTAGAGAGAATCCCGAAGTTACAGGTGATTTCGAGATGTTTTGACCCCCGAAATCAAGCCCCCAAGTTCAAAATAGGACCTAATTAGGGTTTTTGATTAAATGATGTATTGGAGGAATAAAATGAATGGGGCACACTTTAATGAAAGGGCCCAACTTTATGATGTGGAAGATGATGAAATAGAACCTTAGACCTAATTAATTTGATTAATTAAGTGCTAAAGGGGAAATGCAATGCAAATGCAAAATGCGCCAATGCAGGTGCTAAACTAGGTGTGAAATTGTACTGCTTTAGCAAGTGCATACAATTTATGATGTTACAGAGTGTAGCAGATTTGGAGCAAGAATTGGATCTGATCAAGAAAGTAGTTAAGTGCTATACCCAGATCATTCACTATTGTTCTCTAACAATTAAAGTAGAAAAATCCCTTAATCGGGTAGGTCCTAACAGTCCTTTCATTGTAAATCTCTTAATCAGGTAGCTCAACATCTAAGTGCTAAATCCACTTGTGAGGTTGATCCTAATAGGTCAAAGCTCCTAATAGGGCTCATCATCTAAATCCCTTAACTGGGTGACTCCTAACAAGGTGTACTCCTAATAGGGCATCATTGTATGTTTCTAATCAGGCTAGGCTCCTAACAAGATGCATTCTAAAAGAGTGCACAATTTTTGTGGGTACCAATTCCCACCTGTGTTTTTCCCTACTTGAGTTTCCATGTGAAAAAAATGGTGTTCATATGCTGAATTTTTTTGTGCTATTATGTTTTACTTTCACTTTATGCATGTTGATGAACACTTAATGAGTAGTTTTGATAAACCGGTTTAACAGTTGGTTATCAGTGATTACCAGTAATGGTAAAGAGTTTATTACTGGTTTATGATTGATTTGGTGAAGTTTTATAAGTTCAAGTTTTAAGTTTGAAATTATTGTTAATACTGATTCAAGCCCCCTCTCAGTATTAACCAGACCCTCTAAGATTAACAAATTTCTATCAGAATCATAATCTGGCTGGAAAAAATAAGATAAATAATAATTTTCATGGATATTTATATACATCCAATGGCTATGGTCCTAAAGCTAATTAGTGTAGATCTTGAAGCATTCTAGTAAATTCAATAAAAAAAGAACATCAATTGTTACAAATGCAAGCAAGTAAGACATTATACTAATTTGTGTGGAAATGGAAATATAGAGAAATCTACTAAGAAGAATGTAATTAAGGATAATAGATCAAAGAAAAAGTAAATTGTTGTTTGGAAAAAGAAAGAGGTGGATAATGGAAGCAAGCCTGATGTACCAGAATACGATATTATAGGCATCTCTTCCTCCGGTATCTGAGCATATTGCTTTGGCTCAAGAGGAGTTTTTCAATGAAGACTTTTAGCATCCTTGTCTAGTTGGATCATGTCATTGATCTGACATGATTGGGTTAAAGAGGATATTTGACTAATAAGAGGTTTGTGTTGACATCATTGACAAGACACATTTTGGTGGAAGAAATCTAAAGGCTATTCTTGGCAAGATAAGTATCGATGGTTGCAATCACTTTGTCTTTATCATGTTGTTCGAGTTTGAAAATACTGTGAATAGTTGAAGAATAGTAGAGCAAGAGGGCATAACAAGTAATCATGGAAAGCAAAATTATCATTGGAAAATTGAGTAGCAAAAAATTTTAGGTTGTACAAAAAATATTCTTGGATGAATTTAACTCAAAGAAGATAATAAATGCAGAAATTAGTTTGAATGATAAAGAGTTGCTGAGAGTCAAATAATTAGAGCATAAAGGAATGAATTTGTAGATAGAATTTCCCTAGTTTGATGATGTCAAAGCGATCAGAGTGATCCTTAGTCATGTGTAGGATGACAACATCATGTTGGATAAACCCAATCCAGTCATGAAGGAGACTATCTTAGTTATTACTAGTTTGTGCAATAATGGAGATGTTCCGGCTAAGAAATCAATAAAGAACAAAGAAGTAAAAACCCTAAATGGTGTAGCAAGTAATCAATGAGCATTAATCATCTACAAGATCATCAATTTTATTATGAGGTATGTTTCTTATGGTATTTTCTACAAGATATACTTCAGAAATAGAGAAGGTGCAAATTTGACTATTGAAGTTTACTTGGCACATATGCTTGTCATGAAATATGGGATTTTCGACTTGTGTGAATTTTTGAGGGAATTATTGTTAGAAAACATTAAGATGTCAAAAGAGCAGAATTACCCCTTTTGGTTTGGATCATTACTTATTTTCTTAGCTATGTATTATTTGGGATCCCTTTCGGAAAAAGAAAATGTGATATGGGAGTCTAGTGTTTTGGTTGTAAAGTAGATTTTTAGATACTTGAATAGTTTGGATAAGAGAGAGGAGGCATGCAATGTATATTTAAAATCTTTCCTGGACATGTAGAGTGTTGGTCTGGTATCCCCTGCTACCACTCCTACCAAAGGAGGTTCTTTCTCTAGAAAAAGAAAAAGGAGAGAAACTATACCTATGAGTATCTCAAAATCCAATGAGAGAAAGAAGGATCAAAAAGAAAAAGATGTAATAATTGATGATCCAGAAACTCCTATGTCTAAAGGAGAGCTAGTTATTGTAGAGTAGGATGTTAACGAATTTAATGATGAATCAAATTTGCTAGAGATTGTTGGTAGTCTTAACAGATTACAAAAAAATAGTAAGATGTGGATGACCTCTATTGAGTCAGATAGAAATGAAAATGTTCTAATAAACCATTTGATCTAGAACAATATCAATATAGAAGATGTGAGTAATCTGCTTCGAAAGTCTTTGTGTGAAATCACTAAGGAGAAATTGTCTGAGCAATCTATTGATGTTGAGGCTTCAAAAGATAAAGGTATTGATATGGATAATTTATTGAAGGAGTGCTTTGATCTGCATAAAGCGCTATCCATATGCATTTATGAGATGTGAGATTGTATCCACAATGCTAGCAGAATCTATAAGTATTTTCTTTCATGGCCAACACCTGTAGTAAAGCACAAAGCTAAGATTGAAGCTATTGAGAGTTAATTGAGCTCATTGGGAAAATATTTCAATTTTCTAAGTGATGGATATGGAGAGCAAAGGAAAAGAATAAATTCTCTTCAAGCTGTGTTATTATTTTTGTAAAGGCAGAAACAATATTTTGTGAGTGTGTTTTGGAGAGTAAAGGAAATTGTTGAAGCAAAATTGGAGCACTTTTCAACATTACTTGATAGTGCAGTCGAATATGAGAAGAATCCATCTGATTTGGATAGTGTTCCCCGTGCTATTGATTTGCTGGTAGAGTGCAGGAGTCTGTTAGTCAACATCAAATTATCTATGAATTCTTGGGACAAACTCTTCTTCTAGAACTAAAAGAGAAGTATAAGCTAATCTTTTTGAAGAAGAGAAATTCACTATTACATGAGTTTGTATGTAGTTTTTGACATTCCTTTTTGTAGTTGAAAGTGTTCACTCAATTTTCTTTCTTTTCTTTTTTATCAAAGACATCCCTTTTCCTTGATGTCAAAGGGGGAGAAAGGTATATGAAAAAGGTTCATGGAAATTGGAGAAATGTTTTGAAGTAAAGAGATATATGAGTTAGGGGGAGTTGCAAATAGATATGTTTCCTTTTTGAGATGTTTTTTCATCAATGAAAAAGGAGGAGATTGTTAGACGTGTGAATATTGTCATTGTTGTCATTGATGTCAAACTAGTTATCCGGTCTGGTCCAGATGATATGTGCAGATGATGTATGTAGTTTTTGTATTGCTAAATATGATGCAGTAAGGTTTAGATGATCTACTAGAGTGACATCCAAAAGATCCTCATCTCCAGAATCCTGAGTTATGCTTATTTTTGGCCCTGATATCAGTTGTTTGTTCTAGTATCAACTATTTTAGTTATGTAAGTTGTATCTTTCATGTCTTGTGAATTGATACCTATGGTAAGTGTGGGATTCATATTTTGAAGTTTGGAGTTGCTATGCTTCGATTTGTGTGTTTATGGGTCAACATATATAGGTCAGGATGACCTGTGTTCTATTTTGGTAATTAAGTTATATGCATCGGTAAATAAATTGTGTAAAGGAAGTGTGTAGAGATCTTGCAAAGGCCAACTTGGTTGTCATAATTTTGATTAAGGCTTTATTGGATAATGTGTTGATTCGAGTAGCATATTACTTGTGCTTTGGGAACATACTATCCTGGTTTGTAAGATTTCTAATATGTGTGTGTGTGTGTAAATATGTATGGAGATATAGGAGAAAAAGAAAGGTAATAGATAAAGGTGCAGTGTGTGAAGTGCAAGTTGTGGACAACAATGCAGTTGGAGAAGAATTTGAGCGCAAATAGTATTGTAGTAATCCCTTACTAGATTTTTTGTAGGTGTGTGTGGTCAGAGATACAAATATATTTTACTGAATCTGTTGTAAGTTTTGTATATTGAGATCTGATCTTAACTTGGAACTGATTTCATGCATTTGGAGATGCAACTTTCCTCAGTTTATTTTTATCTTTTGCAGTGAGCATTCAGACAGTGAGCCATCTGACAGTGAGCCACCCAATTTGTAAACACCAAATAATGAGTTCTATTATCTTGAGAGTTAACACTCTTCATGTTTTTTCCCATTTTGGTTTTCCACGTATAAAATGTGGTGTTCCATTTGTGGTTGTGTTTTGATGTTTATTCTACATTTCCTATTTCATGATTGATGTGCTTAATTGATATACCTGCGAAGGATTCAAAATTTGTGAATTTTTTTTTGTATCCATGGGAATACTAATTCACCCCCCTTTCTAGTATTTCAGTCCCTTCAACCAATTCAAAATCCTAGTTTAGTAAGAAACGAGATTTAGTTTCCCTATCTACTATTGAAGTAGAACATATTGCAATGACATTTTGTTGTACTTAGGTAATGTGGATGAGATAGACTCTTAAGGTTATTAAGGTAGCATATGATGAAGCAATTCCTATTATGTGTGATAATACCAGCGCCATAAACATTTCAAAAAATCTAGTTATGCATTCAAGAACAAAGCATGTTTCAATGAGATATCATTATTTAAGGGGGAAAGTTGTTGAGAAGGAAGTTCAATTGGAATACATTTATATGAAAGAGAAGGTTGTAGATATATTCACTAAGGCATTGTCAAAGGATACATCTGAGTTTTTTTAGGAGAATCTCGGGGTCATTGCCCCTCCTTCTAGTTGGGTGGATTATGGGGATGCATCTTTCCAGGGTGAGCTTTCATGCCTACTTATTTTCCTAGATTAATGTTGTGACTTTTCTCAGGGGGAGCATTGGTGTGTGCAATGTTTCTATGACCTTTGTCCTTGATGGAAAAAGGGAAGAGATTGAGGAAGTTTTGACAAAGGCTAGAGATTGAGCAAGTGTGATATATTGAGACAGATAGTGCAAAAATGTGATGTATATTTTTGGAGAGATATTCAAAAAAATTCTTCTTCATTGAGGTGCAGGTGTTGTCAAGTGTTTCCATCAATGCCAAAGGGGGAGATTAGTTGAAGTATGCATTGATGTTTTATTGTAGTTCTCATTGATGTCAAACTTGTTGTTCTAGATTGGTCCAGAATGTCTATGGTGCAGAGTTATCTTATTGTGTTGTTGATGTTACAATTGTTCTATTGGTTGTTTTGGAAGTGCTTGGGTCTGAAATCTATTGCTGGTGTTGAGTGTTGTTTTTATCTTCATTGGATATAGTTTTGGTATCATGGATATGATAGTTTTGTAGTACGAAAATATCTTTGTGTTCTCTGGATGTTGTAGCATTCATCATTGCTAGTTGTGAAATTCTATGCTTGATCTATCCTTAGGTCTGGATATGATTTATGGAAGCATGTTTGATATGTTATGGGTCTCACTGTAGCATGTGGAGATCTGGATTTGAGTTATTTGTATTCGAGAGTATGTTGTTTATCATTAATTACTTATATGGATGTATATCATGTGGATATGTTGTTGGCTATGTTGTAGTGATTGTGGATTGGTGAATTGATCTTTGGAAGATGTGTTATGGTCTCCTCTTTCTCTTGGAGAGGATCAATGTGTGTATTTTTGGTTCAGAAAGTGTGTCTTGATTTAGTTTGACTTTGTTTAATCTTTGATGATCTATCTTGTCTATAAGGATGTGCACAATTGAGATGAGTAGAAGTAGAATAATGAGAGTGAGAGAGGCGAGGAAAATATGATGAATATAGATGTGAGGAAAATCAATAAGGTTCAGTAAAGAGAAGAAGAAGAGTGCAGTTAGCTTTAGGTTTTGCAAGTCCTCTTTTGAATTTGGCCCCATGAGTAGTTAGCCTTGGTGTGCAAGTGTGAAATAGTGAGCTCTTTTCTTTGCAATCTGATATACATAGTGGATATATTTTTGGGCAAGTGCTCACCATAAATTTTCCTGGTTTAGGTTTTCCACATATAAATATTGGTGTTCCTATGTTGGATGTGTGTGGAAGTTAAATTTATTTATGTGTTTCATTTAATTTTTTGGTTTGGATTGATTCACCCCTCCTCTTATTCCTGCCTTGGGTTCAACAAAAGTATGTTTAGTGGTGGAATCCTCCAAATTCACACTACCATTTTCCTTTTCTAGGCTATATTGATCACTTGACAAATAAGTCTCTTATATCTCAAGAGGATAAGTTGTCGTTAATTTGTTCAATCTTCTAAAAATAATCCTAGTTATAAATTTATTTTCAAGATATATTAACATTTTCATCTTTTGTTGGATTTAACTACTATGGGCTTAACTAGAATATTTTCAACAAACACACTCTCATGAAATTGACCCCTCTATAAAATAGGAAGTAGATAAAAACATAAAGGCCTTACAGTTCATGAGAATTTACCCCCTCCCTTTGAGAGAAACTTGAAGATACCTTTTTTTACCATGATAAGTTAGAGCTAGAGTGCTCCTTGCAGTCAACCTACAATAATGATAAGGTGATGACAACTTTTCTATTAATTGAGATATAAATTTTATCTTGTTATTCAATTTATCCTTGATTCCCTTCATTCTTTTCTCTGTGCTATCAAATCGCTTGCTGATATATTCAAAAAGGGAATATTTAACTTGTCTTTCTTTAGAGACAAGGACATAGAGTCATTTTATAATGGGATCATGTGGTCTATTACTAGTGGATAAGTGGGGGTTTTCCTTAGAATAAATCTCTTGGTGGTTATCCACATTATAAAAATAGGTGTAAGGGGCATTCATCTCCTCAAATTAGTTCAACCATATTTCATTCGAGGAAGTATGTTTAGGGGTGGAATCCTCCAAATTTGCACTACCATTTCCCTTTTCTAGGTTAGATTGGTCACTTGAAAAAGAAATCTCCTATATCCCAAGAGGCTTTACTATCAAGTTGTGGGCTTAACATTTTCATCTTTTGGTGGATTTCACCAATGTGGGCTTAAGTAGAATATTTTCAACAAATTGACTCTCAAGAAATTGATCCCCCACAATCTCTTTATTTCTATAATGTTTCTTAGCAAGTATTATTTCTCATTGATGTTTCATTTTCAAT
Source organism: Cryptomeria japonica (assembly GCF_030272615.1). NCBI lineage: Eukaryota > Viridiplantae > Streptophyta > Pinopsida > Cupressales > Cupressaceae > Cryptomeria > Cryptomeria japonica. The sequence continues at coordinate 276,454,903 of NC_081408.1, read as the reverse complement.
TTTATCATTTCTCTTCTTAATGGGATTTAGTGAATGTTTGATGTAATGTGAACACACAACCATCCCAACTTTACCTTTATGGAATAATCCAAAGGGTTTTTCAATACCAGGAAGGATATTGTTTAGGAAGAATCCACTTTACTGACTAATAGTTACTTTAACAAGTAGTGCTTGGATTTTCAAAGTAGGTTTTGGAGAGAAAATAGTATAATCTATAAAGAGAGTAATACATTTTTTGTCTAACTATAGAGGGGCATTTTTTGGACACTATAAGCTAGGAAGTTGGAAAGGTTTTTTTTTGTAGAAATAAAGCTAGATGAAATCGGTAAAGACAAATAATTAACCCATATTGCAAGGGTATCTTAGGCCTACTAGGGTATTTTTGTGGAATTTATTAACTTCATCCATAGAGTTTTCAATAGAGATAAACAAGAAAAATGGAAATCCTAGTAGAATCTTATGTCAAGATAGTTAAATAATGGGATGTGATAATGAAATACACATTTGAACCAATTCTAAAATTTATAATAGTTTATGAGCACCCACCTAACCTCATCCTAATTAAAGATAATTTTCTTGCTGTTTAAACCATTTGGAATATTTGTGACAATATCCCCATCATTTAAGAATTAATTCAAGTTCTCCTCATCCTTAAAAAATTTAACCTTTGAACCTTATTGCCTTCAATATTGAGCCCTATAGTATTATCTATAGCTTCTTCCATGACCTTAAAGGTTACATCCTAGTTTGAATAAACCTTTGGTTCCAAGACTCCATGAACTACATGAAACGAATTTGGCTCCAAGATAATAATATTTTTTTCTCAACTAAATCCACATTAGTTACTATAGGAGGAAGATCCAAGTATGTGTTAGGAAGATGGGCATAAGAACAACCTAGAATGTGTGTAACCTCATCTTGAATCTTAATTCTCACATTGAACAAATATATCTAGACCTCATAATTGATGAACTTGTTGGTTCCAAAAATTGCAAGTTTGTCAAACTCTAAGAGAATGTCAGGATTTATGGTCAAGTTTTATAATTAAATTTGGCCAAAGAACACATTTAACCAATGTGGTTGCAATTCCCTGCTTTGCAGGCTTTGCTTGGCCTAGGTGGGTATACCTTGAGGATAGTTGTAGAAAATTATAGTTATAAAAAGAATGTTTTTAGAAAATGATCTACTAATATACAAGTTGATTTCTACTCCCATGATAATAAAATTAAAGGAAGTAAATGTAATTGTGTAGTTTAATTTTTTGTAACTAGTGCCTTCCTTCCACTGGGCAATAGAGTCAATTTCTTGCTTCCTTAATGGTTTTGTATCACTCTTTTAGATAATTTTAATATTCACACCTTCTATGAATCTGTCAATTATTTTATTCCCTTAATGAAATGAGTTTTCTTTTGTTACTATAACCTATTTGAATGAGTTTAATCCCTCCTTGAGAGAACCAAGCAAATAAACTGTTGGCATTCTACACTCTTATGAGAATGGTTTGTGAGAATTGTTGTGTTGTCATTGATGGAAAACTAATTGACAAACTGATAGGCAACCAACTAGCATTCATTGACATTAAGATTTCTACATACACTGGCAAGCACCGGCACCGAGAGACACTTTCACTGGCATTCAGGTTACATCGGCAACAGTATACCGACACTCAAGCCAACATGGAAATATCTTTTATTGTAATATAATTATCCTTTTGTAAGGTGACTTGGTAGATTGTAAATGACTCATATATGTATGAAGTCTTGCAGGTCATTTTGTAGAGTGATATGTGGAATAAAAGAGGAATGATATGATGCGAAATTGATAGAAGAATTTTTTATAAGGACAACAAGGTTTTTGTTATAAACTGAGCTTAAACCGGTACTAAACTTTGAGGTAACATTTTGGTACTCTTTTTGATCATTTATGACATCCTTTGTCATTGATGCCAAAGGGGGATCAGTAAGGGAGAAAAATGCATCTTTCAAATTTTCAATGGAGATCATTTGCTCAGGAGGAGCACATCTTTTTGGATATCAAATTTTGGATAAATTTTTTTTGATTTTTCTCATGAGTGTTGCCATGAATGCCAAAGGGGGAGATTGTTGGCATTCTACACTCTTATGAGAATGGTTTGTGAGACTGCTTTTGTTGTCATTGATGGTAAAATAATTGACAAACTGATAGGCAGCCGATTGACATTCACCGACATTAAGATTTCTACATACACCGGCAAGCAACGACACCAACATTTAGATTACATCGGCAACAATATACCAACTCTCAAGTCAACATGGAAATATCTTTTATCGTAATATAATTATCCTTTTGTAAGCCGACTTGGTAGATTGTAAAAGACTCATATATGTATGAAGTCTTGTAGGTCATTTTGTAGAGTGATATGTGGAATAAAAGAGGAATGATATGATGCAAAATTGATAGAAGAATTTTGTATAAGGACAACAAGGTTTTGGTTATAGACTGAGCTTAAACCGGTACTGAACCTGACATAGTTGATGGTGACTTGAGCAGTACATTGTATTGGATTTAATCATCCATTTTGTAAGTCAATGAGACTTCTATTTTGTAGTTGAGTAGTGAGCTCTAGGCTGTTGGCCTTCCTGCATGTGCAGGCCCCTCATGTAAGTAATATTTATTCATTGTCCAGTGAGTGAATATTGTGGGTCACAAATCCCACTGAGGTTTTTCCCACACTGGGTTTCCTCATTAAATATATTGTGTTATGGTGTGTTCTCTATGCTGTCTTTGTTATTCTTATTTGCTGCATTAATTCTTATTTACCGATACACTATTTTGTGATGCAAAGTTTTTAATAAGTATAAATATTATGTTAACTGGTTAGACACTAATTCACCCCCCCTCTCAGTATCTTTGGGACTGTCATTGATTCTAACATAAACCATATAAAGAAAGATGTCTTCAATCAATCTAAGATGCCCTTGGTATTCAAATCAATATAACACATAAATTCCACATATAGAGATATCAAACTTCCATGGTAATTTTAACCAACATAATAGATGAAACCAAATATAAAAGCATTCAATTGTATTCATCCATAGTTTTAGGAAGAAAACGAACAAGTATTTTGAAATCTCAAAATGTAGTAATGTTTTTCATCTATCTCTTTTTAGAAGCAGTTGGGGTTCTCTTTATAGATAGAAAAAAAGCCCCCAACCATCACCTCAAAAGTCACACCACTTGATAAAATAAAATTAAAATTTTGTTTGTAATAGTAATATAAAAGAACTTATAAATCATAAAATAACAAATCCACTAGTGCACGTCCATAGTCTTCAATCTCTAGATGAATGCTCATTGCCATGGTTGGCCTGAAAAAGAGTTCACTTTGTTTCTTGGATTCCACTTGACTTTTGCTCATGTCTAGATCTTCTAATGAATGGATTTACATCTCGAAGGTGGTCTATGTATTTTGGGATCTTGTAGGTGTTAACATTTAGAATCAGGTGTCTCATGGTATACTCCAAGGAGTACATATCATCCATTTTAGATTCTATATTTCTTACCACCTTATTTTTATCATTTATGTTTTCCAAGGCCTTAGTCAACATAGTTTCTAGCTTTCCTTCCATTCTCCTTGTTTTATTATTTTACCTTCATCATCTATAAAGGGTGGTAGCTCCAAATCTCTTATCATTAAATTAATTCTTCTATGATTATTTCTTTATGAAACTCTTGATGTTTCCTTAGTAATTTATTTTCCTTTCTATTTAGCTCTACATTTATAGGATCCTTTGCTTGCATTTTATCTCTTTTGGCATTTAACCCACCATCAAGCCTATCATTCTCATCAAATGCTTTAGTAGTTCCAACATATACACTCCTAAATTGGTTAGCAAATATTATCATCTTTTGATATCTATGTTTGACCAACTCTAGGACAACACCAAAAAAAATTAATATTTTCTTGTTTATCTCTCTATTCTAGCTTCCTCTAGAACTTCTCTGCCTTGAATCTCCAATAAATTGCATCATCTTATGCTTATAAAGAGGGTTGTATTTGATTGAAAACTTGTTTCCAAAGGGTCCTATGCATACTTAAACTTATCTTTTAGCTTTGCATTTTCCTGTTTCATTAACTCACTTCTTGATTTGTACATGTTTCTTTCTTTAACTACTTGTTCGAGTTGAGCCTCATTAAATTTTGCTACATTGATGTTCAGGTTAGCGATTTTTACTACATCAATTTCTCCAACTCATTGCACCATCATGTGTCCAAAGACTTTACCATTATTAATGATTTTTTGCCTTTTATTTGGGGGATGTAATTCCCATGTAAGCAAACTCTTTTCATTTGGATTGAAACCAGATCCAATGAATATTCTGTCCATAGACTGTTCAATTTCATCTTTGCATCTTGGCTTCTTACAAAGCTATCAAAAACAAGAGCAGAACTTATATCCCACCCTGGGAAGATCATAACACCCGCTTCTTGCAAAAGTTCTCTTCCCCCTCTCTAGAGTCATTTTACTCATTTTTGAATCATTATTCTTCTTCTATTCTTGTAGTAATTGAGACTCATTGGAAATTATTATATCAACAACTCCTTTCCTAACTTGTTTCTCTTTATACTTGTACAAAAAGTCTTTGAATTTTGTAGTCTTCACAAAATATTTGTTAGAAACAAATTCATTAAATTCCAGTCACCTCACATTGTCAATTAAGTCATCTGATGATTGGTCCATTTTCGCCACCCTATTTGGTAGAGTATAATAGTCTCCAATATTTAGCCTTGGAATTTCCTCATCCTCATCATTTGTCGTGACATCCCCTTCTTGTAGAGTATTTGTGGAGAAACCAATTTTTGGCGTAGGATGAGGGGAAATGTGCTAGATGGGGGATTCACTCCCTGCCTCTATTCATTGAATATTTTTTCTTTTTATTTCACTTGTTTTAGTTTTGAATAAAAAGGATGAGACATCCCTAATCAATTCATTAGGATGTGAAACTAATTATTTAACTCTTTCAATATGGTTTATGATCTTCATAAAAGCACCATGGTAGGATGGATCATGATTTTCTTTCCATTCTTCTACTTTAATGACCTTATTGTATGTGCCAACCATTTCAATGACTCGCAACTTATCTAGGTTCTTAATGAGATCATTATGTACAAAAGGATTATGTTTATGCCCACTCATTTTTTTTCTTATTTTGATGGCGTTAATAAAACCCTTAGGATCAAACTCTTCCCTTTTCTTCCCTCATAGAAAATTATAATATGTCAGTTTTCTATCAATAAGATTATATCCTTTTATGGCCATTACAATAAAATATCCAAAGGGGAGGGTACTTAGTATGATCAATTTGTTTACAAATGAACTTCATAAAACTAGAATAGGCCAATTGTCTAACAATCTCCAAACAAGCTATTCTATTTGGCACTGTTCTAGGATGGAGGAAAGGAGTATCTTCAAATCCATATACCTTGATCTTTGTGAAATCTTCAAAAGAATACCAGTCTCCCCAATTGTGGTCCACTTTCCCCCTCTCATCCTTGTCTTTTGGACAAAGAAACCTTTGAATCTCGAGTGTCAATGCATAATCACATGGGTGACCAAAATTTTTATATAGTGGCTTGATAAAATATTCTTCAAAGTACAAGAAGTGAGACCTTGCACATCTTTTCTCCCATACTAGAGTCCACATTTGTATGGGTCTCAAATTACTATCCATATCATAGTCCACAATTTTCAAATGCTCTGCCCACATTTTTATTTTTGGGCCCACATATAGAAACAAATGCACATGCAATGAATAATGTTTAAAATTCACATAGTTATAATTATTCTGAATTGAGAAAAGACCTGCATCAATCTTGTTTGCCAAATATGTAGCAAAATCAAATGGGAAAACACCATGGCTTTGTATATCAACTGCTAATACCACTGGGATGACTAGCATAAGAGGAGGAGCATCTAAACCTATGACTTGGCAAATCGAATAGTAAGGATACTAAAAATACTCTTCAAACAATTTCATAGAGAAAGGATGCTTGTCATCAAAGTCAAAATTTCTAAGCTCTTTTCAATTTGTCCTAGGTTGATACAGAGTAATCTCCATCTATTATAAGTGGTGTCCATGTTGTGATATTCATCTTTGAGATCTCGTAGCATTAGTTCTTTATCATAGCTATCATCCAACCCCAAAACTAGGGAGATATACTTTGTAGTGATTGCCACAATGAATGTTCCATGAGCATCATATATCCATTTTTTGTTTGGGTTATAGTTTCTTGCTATCACTTTCATCAATTCTACATTTGCATATAAATTGGGCACAACCAATATCCCTAAATACAGCCACCATGGGTTGCACATAGGTTCATGTCAGAACATTCTTTAATAATGGAACATAAACAAGTCATATCCCTCCTTAGGTGTCCCTATATCTCCTAAATGTCTTTTTTTGTCTTCTAATCTATTAGCATCATGGTTTAATTGTTGCGTCCTTCTTGATTTAGGATTGACACTAGGTAATTGGTCTATCGGGTCTTGGTTTTCCTGCCTTCTTTCTTCTATCTTTCGGCTTTGGGTTTCTCAGGGGTATCTTCCATTATTCAATTATTCCCCTTTTAATTTGACATTGAAAACTCTAAGGTTGAAATTTCTTAAATTATCCAAATTATGCAAGGTAGGATCTAGACATTTGTAATTATATTTTGAAATGGTTTCTCTTGACCTTTGGCTTGATTCCTCCAAATTATCTTTCTACAAATCGTATATCCTTTCATACTTTTCAATTGTGTCTATAATTTCTACCTAGGTCTATGTGTAAATTTCCACTCATGTGATCATTACTATTAGCAAAACAACCATTAATGCATTTAAATTTTCGAATTGTGCCTCTAATGTGACAACCCTTATCGGCTAGACAAGAATAGCTTCTCATCAATCACAATGTATTTGTTTGGCACCATCTCTTGTATTCTTATATCTGATAGGGAAGACAATAAAATTATGTCCTTGATATCAAATATCTCCCTGATAAAGTTTCTCACTATCCTTGTGACTAGTCGATGAGACCCATCAATCTTTGTAAAATATTAGAGATGCTTGTTTCCTCCTTTCATGTTTGGTGGCTGATTTGAGCCACATAGTGATGTAACATGCAATTTATGATGATTTCCTTTATCTTTATTGTGTTGGCAAGCAAATTTTTATTTAACTTTGTTTGTGACAATTTAGCCACTATTTGTGAATCTTTTGCACATGGTTTTCATGCTTAGATTTAATTTAGTGTTGTCAATTCCTATGATTTTTCTTATCTTATTATTGAAATTGATAATTTATTTATTTTTTCTATTTATTTATGAACTTTGGTGGCTAAACTAGTTTGTCTTTACTATTTTCAAATGTTGGTCTAGTCTTGTAATGTTATTCCTCTCTAAGGACTTATAAGGTGGACTTGGTTGAGTGTATATGAGGAAGTAAGCACAGTGAGCCTTGAGGATGGGGGTATGTGAGGTTGTTATGTAGATAGGATTCATTTCCCACCTATGTGTGGTGACTATCTCTTGGAGGTTAAGCACCTTACATAAACAAGGGATGGGCACTATGGTCTTAAATGGACACTCTCACCATATGTGTGTGTGGCCTAACACCATCAAGTCATTGAGTGAGAGATATGGATTATGGATTTTGGATATTGGATGTACTTTGTGACCAAGCATGGGGATTTGTCTGGAGAGGCATTCCCTCTTATGTATCTTTGTGTTGTGTACTTCCTATTGATGTGTATGAAAAAATATGTGTTTATCAGTAGTGTAAAATGCTCATCTATTTATTTTATTGTTCTATATAGATGTTAGAAATGTATTATCATTATTGCAAATATAAATTCAATTTGTTTTGTGTTTTATGGATGCCAATATAGTTATTAAATTTTAAAATATTCAAATATATCTTACAAGAATGCCTATTATAGATGATGGTATATTGAATAGTATTGAGTGAATTAGTGTGTTTACTATATTTGAATTGGTGAAGAATGATGCATCTGATTGCTTATCCCGAGTAATGTTTGGAATTTCAAATGTTGAAAAAGAATAGAAGTGTAGTGTCATAAAATTATGACCCTAGCAATTTTTTACTGCATTAGGGTTCTCGCAGACGGGAGATCAAATCTTCTAGCCTAATCAGAGACCAAAGAATGCCCAACCCTTGAAATCAACTTCTTTCTTGGCCTCCACATCACCTTGTCCACACTCTATCCTAGAGAAAGGGGTAGGACAGGTGCGTGGACCCCTGGGATAGGGGCATGGCACCCTTGTCCTCCTAGGATAGGAGCATGGCACCCTTGTCTCTGCCCTATTTTGGGGTAGGACCTTCCTAGAGAATGCATTGTGGGGTGTGCATTGGGTGAGAAACTCATGTTAGGACCCAAAGGCAACTGAGAGGTGGAGGGGGTGAATCAATTGTCTATTTATTTCAACCCAAATATAACTTAATCAAACTTGATACATAATACCGATAAACCAAACTGAATGCCTATTAACAAATTAACAGTTAATATCAATACTGGTGAAACTTAATGCATGAAACAGAAAGAGAAACAACATCTACAACACATAACACAAAGCTTTGTGTGTTGAAACCCTATAAGGGGAAAAGCCATGGTGGGAAACCTTACCCACAATCAAATGATACTACTGTAGATAGTATGTGTAAACAAATGGGGTTTGCACATGCAGAAAGGACAACTGCTTAGAGCTCACTGCTCAATCAATAAATAGGAGTCACACTGACTACAATTGGATGATTAAATCCAATGATAATGTACTGCTCAAAGTAGCATCTTGAATGTTGGATTCAGTACCAGTTAAGCTATGATTATCTCCTTCTCTATGGTCTACTCATATGATCTTCATTATTCTCACATACTATGTTACAATACCATAACCATATACCTTTTATTCCTTCTACCTTCTTGCTTCTTTCTTACATTATCTCACAAATGAGATCTTACATATATACCAGAACCTAAGACCAAATGTGTAGGTCAGCTAATTAAGAATATTATAATAAAATTAATTACAACAAGTAAGTCAAGATGCGACGCATCATGTCAGCCCAACAACAATACCAATTGATTAAATCATTTCCATAACGTGTCATGCTAATCTAGAATAGATAATGCATGTCGGTCCATAACCTAGACCAATTTACTGGTAACATCAAATATGTCAACCCGATTAGACCAATAACCAAAACACCAAAACCAAGTGTCCAAACCATATCTTTGACATAACCAAGAGATCTGTAGATGATAACAAGTCATCCTTAGTGCCGGTGAACCAAATACCAGTGACTATGCATACGTCACTAAACTTGCCGGTGAACATAACCAAAAGATCTCTAGAAGGATAAGTGTTGATAAGTGTTGACATCAATGACAAAACCAATGCAACATATCCATAATACCAATAATCTCCCCCTTTGGCATTGATGGCAACACAAAGATGGAAAACATCTAAGTGCCAAAACAGAATGCCAAAAACCAAAAACCAACAATCTCCAGAATAGATTTGAAAATAAATGCGGAGAGTATGTATCTCTCCCCAAAGGATATTGTTTGTTTTTCCATAGATATCTCTCCCCTTTTGACATCGAATGCCAAAGCAATACAAATATCAGATACAACAAGTTTATATAACCTATTACAAATACCAACTATTATAACCAACTACTCCAACTACTCCCCCTGAGAAGTAGCTCTCCTCCATCAAAGACAGAAAAAGGTTTCTCTGTAAATTATGTTGGTTTGATTCCAAGCATCAATTGTCTAAGTTTCTACCGGTGAGGGTATAACCCCAAGCTTCTCTCTAAGATATTCAAAAGTTTCCTTTGGCAAAGGCTTAGTAAAGATATCTGCAATCTTCTCTTTAGTATTCACATAAACCAATCTCACTTCTTTTGCTTCAACATTCCCTCTCAGAAAATTGTATTTGATAGAAACATGTTTAGTTTTAGAGTGAAACACTAGATTCTTAGATATATCAATTGCTGCTGAATTATCAAAATAGATGATTATAGGTTCTTTGCATTTTACCTTTATGTCCTTCAACATTTTCTTAATCCATAATACCTGAGTACAATTAGTTGCTGCTGCAACATATTTTGATTCTGCTATTGATAAACGATGTACAACTCTATTTCTTGATCAACCAAGAAATCAATCTACTACCAAGAAATAATGCCCCACCGGTGGTGTTCTTTCTTTCATTTATATTGCCTGCCCAATTTGCATTGATGTATGCACATAAATCAAAATTTTCATCTTTAGGATACCATAAAACAAGATTTGTTGGCCTTGTAGATATCGGAAAATCCTTTTCACTGTTGATTCATGATTTTCTCTAGCATTACTCTGAAATATTGAAACAATATACATTGCATTCATTATATCAGGTCTTGTTTGTGTCAAATATAGTAAACCTCCAATCATATATTTGTATCTTGTCGGATTAACAGGAGTTGAATCATCCTTCAATGATAGTTTATCAGTTGTAGTCATAGGAGTACTTACTGGTTTAGAGTTTTCCATACCAAATTTCTTCAGTAATTCCTTCAAGTACTTTGATTGTCATATGAATATACCTTTATCAATCTGTGAAATCTGCAATCCTAAAAATAATTTTATCTCCCCAATCATAGACATTTCAAATTCTTCCTGCATCTTATTAGAAAAATCTTTACACAATCCATCTTCTCCTCCAAAAATGATTTCATCAACAAAAACTTCAATAACCAAGATGTCTTCATTAGTCACTTTGAAATATAAGTTATTGTTAGCATTACATTTAGTGTAACCAAGCTTCAAAAGATATTTGTCCAATCTAGCATACCAAGCTCTAGGAGCTTGCTTCAATCCATATAAATCTTTTCTTAATCTGCAAACCATATCTTTATCACTTGTCAATGAAAATCCATCAGGTTGTTCAATGTAAACTTCCTCTTCAAGATCACCATTCAGAAATGCACATTTTACATTCATTTCATATACTTTATAGTTCTTGTGTGCTGCAAATGCAAGAAATAATCTGTCTGCCTCAATTCTAGCTACCGGTGCAAAGGTTTCATTGTAATCAATTCCCTCTTTCTGTGAATATCCTTTAAACACTAATCTTGTTTTGTTTCTGACTACCTTACCATCTTCATTAAGTTTATTTCTGAACACCCATTTAGTTCCAATTACATTTTATTTTTTAGGTCAGGGAACCAATGTCCATGTATTGTTTTTTTCAATTTCTTCCAATTCATCTTCCATAGCTTTAATCCAATGTTTATCTTCACATGCCTCAATGATAGATGTTGGTTCAATTTGAGAAATTAAACATACCTCTTCATTTTCTAGTCTTCCTCTTGTCATAACTCCTTGATACTTATTCTCAATTATCTGACTTTCAGAGTGATTCAGTCTTACATACTTGGGTGTGTTCACTTGCTACTGTTCTTCAATCACTATGGAATTCTCTGATGAAGCCGGTGTGACTGGATCAATATTTTGTACCACTGCACTCTGTATAGGTTCATTGTGATTATCTCAATTGTCAGTTTAGAATCCATAGACCTTTAATTTCTTCTAAAGTGTTCATCTATCTTCACATTTGCACTCTCAATGATTTTTTGTAAACCTTTTATTAAAACATCTATATGCTTTGCTCTTAGATGAATAACTAAGAAATATTCCTTCATCACTTCTAGGATCAAATTTACCAATATACTCATCTCTCCTAATGTAACATTTTCTTCCAAATATTCTGAAGTACTTAAGAATAGGAATATTACCAAACCTTAATTCATAGGGTGTCTTATCGGTTTCACCTTTGATGTGAACTATGTTGAAAGTGTAAACCGCTATATTCACTGCTTCTCTCCAATACACATGAGGTAGATTTCCTTCTGATATCATGCTTCTAGCTGCATCCAGAATAGTTCTATTCTTCCTTCCCACAACTCCATTTTGCTGAGGTGTTCGAGGTGCTGATAGTTGTCTTCTAATTCCTTTCACTTCAAAAAATATATTGAACTCCTTAGATGTAAATTCACCTCCTTGATCTTATCTTAAACATTCAATTTTCTTACCGGTTTCATTCTCTACAAGTGCCTTGAATAATTTTTATTTCCCAAAAGCTTTTGATTTCTCCCTAAGAAAAGTAACCCAACACATTCTAGAATAATCATCAATGATTAGCATAAAGTATCTATCTCCCTATAGACTTCTTGTTCTTTCCGGACCACATAAGTCAGTGTGAATTAAATCAAGAACATCATTGGTTTTCTTAGAAATACTCTTGAAAGTTGTTCTAACTTTCTTTCCCATTTGACATTCCTTACATACCGGATTATGAGGTTTTACAATCTTAGGTAAATCTCTTACTTCCTTAGATGAAATAATCTTTATAATGCAATCAAAATTCACATGACAGAGTCTTTTATTCCATAGCCAACTTTCATCAATATGTGCAATCAAGCATGTCTTTTCATTGTTATTCAAATGAAAGATATTACCTCTAGTTTGATTACTGGTTGCAATCTCCAAACTAGTTCTATTCATGATTTTGCATTTACCATTCTTGAACTGTAGCTGAAATCCTTTTTCAACTAATTGACCAACACTCAAAAGATTATGCTTCAAACCTTCAACATAATAAACATTGTCAGTATTGTGCTTACCATCAAAAGATATAATGCCTTTTCCTCTGATCAAACAAGCTTTTTCATCTCCAAATATTACTAGACCTCCATTTTATTCCTAAAAAAGATAAGAATTTACTTTTATCACTAGTCATCTAATGTGAACATCAAGAATCTATAATCCATTCATAATTTTCTTCAATTTTAGCTGCCAGGGCTTGCTTTACTAGTGGAACAGTAGGTGCTGGTTGATCTTCTGTTATTCCAACAAGGGGCCATCCATTATCTATCAGTTCTTCATCAAAATCATTAGTAACTCCTTCATAGCCATAGTAACATGATTTGTCTCTATTCTTCTTAAATTTGTATCTTTGATATTCAGGGTTAGGCTTATATGTTCTTTTAGCTTCTTCTCTCAATCTTGAATGTCTATCAGGACATCTAGATGCCATATGACCAATTTTATTACGGTTAAAACATTTAAAGGGTGCTTTAGCTTCATACTTACTTCCAATAGGACCTTTAGGCATTTTCCTTGCAAATAGTGCTTCAAGTTCTTCCAGTTCTTTGTTTTCCCTCCTGATGTTTTCAAGTTCTCTTGCATAAAGTGCTTTTCAATCAGATTTATCAGCTGATGATGAAGATGTTGCAGATGATGATGCTTTGAAGGCTAAATCTATCTTAATTGTAGCAATAGGTCCAAATTCCTCAAGCTCAAATGCTGAAAGTTTTCCAACCAAGGTATCTCTAGATATCGATGTATTAGGCATAGTTCTCAAATCATTAATAGTAGTTACTTTCATTTTGTATGTCGGTGGTAATGCTATTAAAACTTTAGAAATAATTTCATCTTCACTTAAGGAACCTCTAGAGCATTGTATTCCTAAAACAATTTCATTAACCCCCTCCATAAAAGCAAAAATTCTTTCATCTTCTTCCATTTTCAAATTTTCATACCTGACCCGAAAGCATTCCAGTTTTGCAATTTTGACAGTGGTATCTCCTTCATTCAATGTTTCCAATTTATCCAAAATAGCTTTAGCAGTAGATTGGTCTGATAATTCCATGATTTGCTGATCAGACAAGGCACTCGAAAGTGCTTCTTTTGCTTTGCAATCATTCTCTTGATCTTTACCCAATGTAGGTGGATTAGGTTGATTCGGTGTAGGACCAACATAGCCATTCTATGTAACATCCCATATGTCTCTTCCAATGCAATTCAGATGTGTCTTTATTTTGATCTTCCATATACCATAGTTAGTTCCATCAAGTTTTAGACTTTCCTTCCTGAAAAAGTTAGTTTCCATATAATCTCCTCAAGTTGTTAAACTTCTACAAAAAGAGAACTTAGCTCTGATACCAATTGTTAGGACCCGGAGGCAACTAAGAGGGGGGGGTGAATCAATTATCTATTTATTTCAACCCAAATATAACTTAATCAAACTTGATACACAATACCAAAAAACCAAACTTAATGTCGGTTAATAGATTAACAGTTAATATCAATACTGGTGAAACTTAATGCATGAAACAAAAAGAGAAACAAAATCCACAACACATAATACAAAGATTTGTACATGGGAAACCTATAAGGGGAAAATCCAAGGTGGGAAACCTTACCCATGATCAGATGATACTATTGCAGATAGTATATGTAAACAAATGGGGTCTGCACATGTAGAAAAGCCAACCTCCTAGAGCTCACTTCTCAATCACTAAATAGGAGTCACACTGACTACAATTGGATGATTAAATCTAATGATAATGTACTGCTCAAAGAAGCATCTCCAATGCTCGATTCAATACCGGTTAAGCTCTGATGATCTCCTTCTCTATGGTCTACTCATATGATCTCCAGTATTCGCACATACCATGTTACAATACCATAACCATATACCTTTTCTTCCTTCTATCTTCTTGCTTCTTTCTTACATTATCTCACAAATGAGATCTTACACATATACCAAAACCTAAGACAAAATGTGTAGGTCGACTAATTAAGTTTATTACAATAAAATTAATTACAACAAGTCAAGATGCGATGCATCATGTCGACTCAACAACAATACCAATTGATCAAATCATCTCCATAATGTGTCATTCTGATCTAGAATAGATAAAGCATGTTGGTCCATAACCTAGACCAATTTGCTGGTAACAACAAATATGTCAACCCGATTAGACCAATAACTAAAACACCAAAACCAAGTGTCCAAACCATGTCTTTGACATAACCATGAGATCTCTAGATGATAACAAGTCATCCTTAGTGCCCATGAATGATATAACCTACTAGTGAACCAAATACCAGTGACAATGCATAAGTCACTGAACTTGCCGATGAACATAATCAAAAGATCTCCAGAAGGATAAGTGTTGATAAGTGTTGACATCAATGAGAAAACCAATGCAACATATCCATAATACCAACAACTCCCCTAATGTCAGCCTATGATGAAAATCAAATCCACTAACATGTATTTAAGGGGCATTTGTCCTCTCATTTGCATAACTTCAATAAGTTGAATTTGGATAAGATTGGAGTTTGTCAAGTTGCATAAGAGATCAAGCATTCAAGAGAATTCAAGCATTCCTTTCAAGCATTGAGCATTCTCAAGTCTCCCTTCAAGGCTAGGTGTTGCATTCATGTCAAGGAGTCAACCATTGAAGAGGAGATTGATTCTAACATTCAATTCCACACAATCACTTCTATCAACATTGTTATCACAACCTCCATTCAAGTGATTTACAATTCAGTCTTTCATTTACATCTACTTACAAGTACTTTCTTTCATTACTTGGTTAATTCAAAAATTGAGGTTTGACCTAAAGACAAACCCTTAATCCCAACCCATTTTCCTCTCTTTTCTATGTATAGGTTGCAAGTGCGCAGATGTATTTTTAGATTCAGGCTCTATTTGCCGAGGCGAAAAAACCCTTTTTGTTTCGTGGATTTTTTGGAGGACTGTGTACGTTCTTGCCATGGTTCGGGCAACTTTTCCTCAAATTCGCAAGGCAACTTTGTCTTGACATATTACTACTAGATCCAAGTGCAGAACTTCATCCCATTTTCCAATCTTAAGTTATAATCAGTTCTTTGTCACCTTTGTACTACATATTTTAATCAATTCCTTTCCATTTCAAATAAGGAAGATGGGATCAACTTATCATTCCCATTTCATTTAGAATTCAATCTTCATCTTTGAAGGTTGAATCTAGTGAATTCTCCTCTCCTCTTCAGATTTAGCTAGGTGAAAAGTGTTTAAAGGGAAACCCGTAGTGAAACTTGTTGGCATGTGCACACTCCAATGAGACATTGTTTGTGATTGAGGGTTTTGTCATTGATGGCAACCTTGCAATCCTAGGGCACCGACAAAGACATTATACCGGCATCAACAGATCACACTCAACACCAGCACTCAGGACACCGACACTGGCATCGGCACAGAAGAAAAGAAGTACACCAGCACAGAGGCCGACAGGATTTTGTTATACAATATTTTGTTTATTATTGTAAGCCGACTTGGAAAATTGTAAAATGACTCTTATATATAAAGGAGATCATTGTAGACATTTGTAGGAGTGATGTAGAAGTAAAAAGAAAAATATTAGGCAAACCTAATGTGCGAAATATAGGTCAAAGGGTATATGTAAAGAACAGAGAAAGAACCGGTACTGAATCTGGCATTGAAGATGCTATTGTAAAGTAGTACAAGTTATTGGATTAGTATAATCCTTATTTGTAAGTCAATGTGACTTCCCATTGAGTAGTGAGCTCTAGGCAGTTGGCCTTCCTGCATGTGCAGGCTCCTATTGTAAGTAATATTCTCTTATTGGTCAGTGAGTGAATATTGTAGGTCATAAATCCCACTGAGGTTTTTCCCACACCGGGTTTCCTCGTTAAAATCCTGTGTTATGGTGTGCTTTTCATGTGGATGTTCTTGATTCTGTTTATTGCATTATTTCTTGCATACCAGTACACTATTATATTATGTTCTGCATGTTTTAAGTTAAGAAATATTAATTACCAGTTAGATACTGATTCAGCCCCCCCCTCTCAGTATATGTGGGACCCCTAACAAAACTCTCATCTCTCTTTTGAGGGAAAGGGTAGTTTTCCTCTTGATCTATCATTCACATTTCACCAATATTACATTTTGGTGAACCCAACGTCTTGCATGTTTTCTTTTGAACAAAATTGCATATTTTTCATTTGCAAGTTTCAAATTTCTGCAAACTTAGTGGTTAAATCATTACAAACCCTAGTTTTAAAAATTAAAATTGAACTTGTAATTTGTAAAAATTGCTTGTGGTTATCTTAGATCTGAAGCTTGTCTTGTTTATCAAATTCAATTTCTTGATTGACTTGTTCAATTTGCAAATAAAATTTACAAAATTAAGAGGTTACTTGGTAAAAGCCTAATTTTCAAAATCCATCTTGAACTTGTGGAAAAATTGGATTTTCATTTAATTTTCAGATTTTTGATTGTTCTCAGATTTGTCTCCATTCCTACAATTCGAATTTTCAATTTTGCCCCTTTTTTCCAAAATTTAAATTTTAAAATTAAGTGGTTAGGTCATAAAACCCTAATTTTCAAAATTAATTGGGTTTTGTGCAAATTTCAAATCAATTTCATTTACATTCAACTTTATAAACATTTTCCAAGGTGTCCCTATCCATTAGATTTGACCTTTTTCAAAATTGCTATTCAATTCCTCTTTTTCTTCAAAACCCGAATAGGGTCCTATTTTTACATTTGTGCCTTCATTTCTCCCATCTAGAGGTTGTAGAATTCATCATTTTTTTGGGGTTAGCTTTGAAATCATCATAATATTCATCCCTGAAAATTTCAAAAAATGTTGGTCAGACCATGTGCATTCTCGCCACAGTCCTCGACTTTTTTCCCATAATTTTGGGAGATTGTTATGACTCTATTTAATAGTTTGAATCCAGAAGATTGGTTGATTTTGTCAATTTTTGATCCCTCTAGAATCGAAAATACCTCCAAAATTCAACATTTCAAATTTCAAGAAAATTTTTAAAATTAAGAGGTTAATTATAGTCTGCCCTGATTTTAAAAATTCTGATTTTAAAATTAAGTGGTATTATTGGCTCTAATTTTAAAATTCCAATTTCCTTTCATTTTTGAAAATTGTGTCATCCTATTCTTCCAACAAAGTTCAAATTATGTAATCATTATTTTCTTAAATTTGCATTACTCAATTTTGTAAGCTTTGTTCCAAAATTCAAAATTCAAATTTTCCCTCTAGTTCATGAGTTTTACCACTATCAGTCCTACCTATCCTATCCCCATTAGACAAAGCATTATAATTAAGGCTTCCAAATGTTTAACTACCAAGGAGATGGAGCCTAATTTGGGTGACTTTTTTAATGAGGATCATGCTAATTCTCCCCATCTTAATCATGTGTCTATTCACCCCATTGATGAATCCCATGATGAAGAAGAAGCTTTAACTAGCGTCTCTATAGATCAACTTTCCACATTGGAAAATCAATTTGATAAGTTTAAACAATGGATGTCCCAAGAATACCCTAATAGTGAAGCTCTCCCATTAATTGAAAGCCTTAAATGCAAGATTCAAAGTGATAAGATTGGAATTGATATATTGTGTGCCATTGCATATATTGTCGATTCTAATGTCATGCCTATCAAGAGTTCTATCAAAACCCTAGGTTATTCACAACCTTCAACACAAGGCAATCCTTTAATTCCTTTGACTAGTATTCCTACTTTTACCTCCAAATGCAGAAAGTGACTTCTGTGCTTGTGTAATGTCTTCTATGCTTGTGTAGGGGGACACAGGCACATGTTATGTGACACAGGCGCAGGACTCATCACATAGGCGCAATTGTGCAGTGTAAACCCTAATTTGGTCAAAAAATAGCGTGCAAATGATCCGCAAAGGGGGGATAAGAAGAGGATAGGTCAAAATAGATGAAAAACACCCTGATTTGGACATGAAATGAGGAAATGCAACCCGTAGGAGCAAACCCTAAAACTGACAAAATATGCCCCAATTGTGATGCAGAGTCGACAGTATCCATTGATCACGCAGGAGAACCGACCAGACTGCTTCATGTTATGCCATAGACTTAGGAGCATAGACAGAGATACATTAGTAGGAATTGGGATATACTATATCACATTCATGCCCGAGATTAGGGCAAACATAGGACTGCTTACTGCATTGGCAGAGCGATGGCATTCAGAGACTTCCTCATTCCATCTGGCGACTAGAGAGTCGACGGTGACACTAGAGGATGTATGGCATATCCTCTCCATTCTGATTCATAGAGAGATGGTAGAGTATGACCCAATGATAGGGAGAGACGTGTTGTGCAGATTATTTGAGTACAATGCAGATGATCTAGATATCGTAGAGAGGGAGATCGGCTGGGAGACTATGGCATCAGAGTATGATCGACGATATGTGGTGATAGCATGCTTACTACCAGGAGACAGATGAGGACATGGATTCCCTATTGGATGGGGAAGAGTGCTAGAGCGGATGGCAATAGAGGGTATGGTGTATGCATGGGGACCATGTGTACTGGCTATGCTGTATTTTCAGTTGCACTAGATAGTATATCAGGGAGTTCAGACTTTGAGTTGTGGAGTCACATTGTTACAGGTATGGACATTTGAGCACATAGCCATATGTTGACCGATCGCAGAGAGATAGGTATTACCACATTGACCATATGTGTACTACAATGGGGGAGCACTAAGACAGGGTCTGTTTGGATACATACTATATTGGCGACACTAGCTAGACAAATTGAGAGAGTTCACATGGAGGCCATATCGTGATTGCCCTAGATGGTCAGATGATAGTGATGAGCTACCGTATTGTAGATAGGAGAGGTACCTGATTGGGCGACTAGTGAATTGCCAGAGAGTGATTGAGATGTACCTGCCAGAGAGAGTCAGACGACAATTTGGAGAGAGGCAGGATGTACCTAGGAGGACTGCACACTTTGCCCGATCTCATAGAGAGACGAGTCAGTGGGGGAGTATGATTCAGCCACACATAGCATATGCTAACTTCACATAGCTATAGTAGAGATAGTGGGATTGGAGATCAAATGTGGAGGACGTTGGGATGACAGAGGAGTATGAGAGATGGCTTGCACGATGATGACCAGTGCCATTGACAGATCCAGACATTCTAGTACCGAGGAGACAGGAGGAATTCCCACTCACTGGAGAGGAGGAGGGAGATGATGAGGATGAGGAGGATGAGGGTGGGGATGAGGATGAGGGGGATGATGAGGATGGAGATGAGGAGGGGGATGATGAGGATGAGCCAGAGTCAGGTGAGTAGGAGGCATTGCAGGATATACCCATAGAGCCGGAGATAGCTAGGATAGAGGAGATGGAGATGTGCAGGGCTACCATAGCAAGTCAGCATGATCATATTGCGACATTAGAGAGATAGAATGCCATCTTGAGGACAGAGCAGGATCAGTTCAGAGTGGAATAGCTAGACTCATAGCGGCTCGAGATACAGCAGTAGCTCAGGCACAGCGAGAAGAACAAAGAGTCACTAAGTATATTGGGTCGATTAGGGATGCCAGTGCACGTGAGCTGGCACAGATGTTGGTAGAGACCAAAGAGGAGATATGCCATTGGAGGACACTATATGAGAGTGCAGTTCTACCAGAGCAGAGAGCAGCTTCATATCAGGCACGATCGAGGATAGAGAGAAAGGCACGCTCTCAGAGGTCATTGAGCAGCATGGGGGTGAGTGGACCTATGAGACCAACACAGCCAGGACTAGGAGGGACATCATCCTTGAGACATGGTAGGGATGAGAAAGACAGAGGGAGCACCCAATGACAAAGGCACGTGATCCATATGACAGATAGATGACATTATGTAGTCAGCCTGCGGGCCATTCTTAGGACAGACAGTCCAATTTTGTACTCTGATATTATGTGGATATATGATATGATATGCATCAATATGATGGGATGCAATGTGTGATGACCTATGTTATTTTCCATGTATGGATGACTTATGCACTGTTGATGGACCATTGTGGAACATGTATGGATGTATTTTTTATGTGTTTTTAATGCATTGATAATATGAAATGGATAAAATGCTTGATATGATGCTCGATGTGATGTTTGATATAATGCAAATGTACTAACCGAATGGATGTAGGATGCAGCATGTGTTTGGGGAAATCGGAGCACTAGACCGAACTGACTATCCGAACTGACAGAAGAAATGTTAGTAAGAAGAACTGAAATAGAGGACAGTTAGAAACAAAGAAAAACTTGCTTTCAGTAATGCACTTTGTAGGTGAGAACCTTTATTTTAATATAGCAAAATGGATGCGTAGCATCATGGCATTGAAGGCTAGAGCTGAAATGCAACCCTTTTTGCAAAAGACAAACACATCACAGACAAACATCAATCACAACCAAAAAGAAAAGGACCATGAACCATCCCGGTCACTCTAAATCACTCATTGACATCATTGAGCAACATAGGAACATGACCGAAGCCAAAGATAAATCAGTAAAAAGATAAGATGCACAAATTCCAACAAATCAAACAAACATCTTGATCTTCATTGTCAAAAGTTGAAAGTGCTGATAAGACGATCATGTTGTCTGGTTTCAGGACATGCGGTACCCCGTCTAAGACAAGACACAGTCTAGTTTCAAGTATACCACACCCTATATAAGACCCATGATATTAGTGACAAGGACAAATAAATTTGCAGTTGATTGATATGACAAGTGCGATCAGTTTGAATGTCGGGTTTGAGTGAAAAGTTCATCTGTTAACATGTGATTTCATTAAAGCCCAGTGTTGTGTCATTGGAGGGATGCTCAGTGATTTGTCTTATGCACAGAGGGGTTATATTTTTGTTTTGATTTTCGAGATTTTACAATTTTTTTGTGTTCATTTTTTTTTTTTGGACATTATTTGACTTTTTAGGGATTTTTTTTAGGACATTTTTTCAATTTTTTATGATTTTTTCAAGACATTATTTGATTTTTTTGGATTATTTCAGGACATTATTTAATTTTTTTGGATTATTTTAGGACATTTTTTAATTTTTTTGAATTATTTTAGGACATTTTTCAATTTTTTAAATTATTTTAGGACATTTTTCAATTTTTTGAATAGTTCCAGTGATTGATCATGACAAGGGGAACACACCCAATGCACATTTGAAAGACATATTTACAAGAAACCAGAGTATGCAAGACAATGATGTTGACCAATCATAGGCCTGGAACTAAACATTGGGTCAAGACAAAGATAGACATGATAAACCGGCCGATAGAAAGCATAGCTAGAGGTCATGACACATGGTGCCTGATTCCCAGGTTTTCACCATGGTACTTGCCCAAAGCGCCTATTTGCTAGGTTTTCACTAGAGGGCAAATCATTTTTCTTTACTTTTTTGCTCTTTTTCTCTTTTGCTTTTTTTTTTTGTATTTTTTTTTTTTTTTTTGTATTTTTTTTGCTTTTTTCACTTTTTTTTGTATGTTTTTGCTTTTTTCACTTTTTTTATTTTTTCAGGATCATACTTGAAGAAGTGCTGATAGAAAATTATGTCGAGTACTTGCGAAGATGCATGCTATTGACACGATCAAACAAAGGTTCACCTTCTGGAGTGGCAAGCTGATATGCCCTCGAGCCATAGGTTGCAGTCACTATGAAAGGCCCAACCCAATTAGGTTCAAACTTGCCTTTGATGATGTCAGTAGATTGTGCATTCTTAGGGTTTGCCTTTAAAACCAGATCTCCCACTTTGAAGTGTCGCCCTTTGACCTTCTTATTATAAGAGCGACGGAGACGGTTTTGATATTCTTGCAAATGTGTCAGGGCTGTCTGACGTTTCTCATCTAATATCTCAAGCTGATGCAACTGAGAGACCCTATGTGTCTCATCATCAATCAGATGTTGCAAGGAAACACGCAAGGAAGGAATCTCCACTTCCAAGGGTAAAATGGCCTCCGCACCATACACCAAGGAATAAGGTGTTGCGCCAGTAGGTGTGCAGATGGAAGTGTGATAGGCCCATAGTGTTGGATTCAGCTGTACATGCCAATCTCGACCAACGTCATTGACAACCTTTTTTAGGATCTTGATAATGGTTTTTTTTTATGCTTTGGCTTGACCATTCCCTTGTGGATAGTATGGACTATAGAAACGGTGTTGGATATGAAACTTTTCATAGAGTTCCTTGACATCTTTATTCTTGAAGGGACAACCATTATCTGTGACTATGGAAAGGGGAACCCCATACCGGTGTAGCGTCCTAAAATTGTGACACTTGCAATTTCGACTGCATTTGGGTCTTCATGATGGCAGCGCAATGTTGAACCTGAATGGAGACCCCGAAACCTGTTTACGACATCAAAAACTGCATATTTCTGCACCTTGGCCTGATCCTTCCTTGCACCTTGCTGTCCCAAGAGGTGGGACCATGGCGCCCAGCGCCCTGGTCCTTAAGGACCATGGTGCCCAGTGCCCTGGTCCCCCAGGACCATGGCGCCCAGAGCCCTGGTCCCTGGCCCTATTTTGGGCCCGGTCTCTTGTTGGGCATCGGGTCTTTAAGTTTGCAATTCGGAAAAATCAGTCTCCTAACCCTAATTGAAAAGTATATAAACTACTTTTCCTCTCCTAGAAAGGGAGGAAGGAAATAAGCAAGAGCAAGACGTGGAAGCGATATTCAAACATTCAAACATTTAAGCATTCAAGTATTCCTTCAAGCAATTGAGTATTCTAAGTCTCCATTCAAGGCTAGGTGTTGCATTCAAGACAAGGATTCAACAATTAAGGAGGAGATCACTTACAACATATACCATACAATATCATTACACCTTCGCATGTAAGAATACAAACATTCTTACAACAAGGTATCAGTACTTGTTTACATTACAAACATTTACATTTACAGCATTCTCATTTCTTGGTTAATTCCAAAATCGGGGTTTGACCTAAAGGCAAACCCCTAATCCCTGACCCCCCAATCGTCCTCTCTTTTCTGTGTGTAGGTTGCAGGTACACGGCTGTAATTGAAGATCTGGAATCCTTGTGTAGAGACGAACAGATCCCCCTTCATTTCGCGGATTTTTCGGAGGACCGTGTGCACTCCGGGCGCCATCATCCCGACAACTTTTGCTCAAATTTGTAGGACAGCATCGTCTCGACATTTTACTACTAATTTCAGGTCCGCAGCTTCATCCTGTATCCTTATCTCCCTTTACAAGCGAATCTTTCTTGCTTTTACATACATTCCTAGTCCAATCATTCTATCTACATTCTTTACAAAAGAGGGTGTCCTTGTTGTCTCAACCCTTGAAACTCATTTAGAATCCAGTCTTGCATTGTGTGGGATTGGATCTTGTGAGTTTCAACCCCTCTTTTGAATGTAAAGTCCTTCCTAAGTGAAAACCGTCAACCCTAGTGACCCTCCTTTCTCTCTCCTTGGAGTGGGGGGGGAACACCTAGGGTTCGACTTTTCCACTTTACATTTTGGTGAACCCAACGTGAACATCCTAATTCTGATTATTCATGGTTAGATCTGAAAAATTTGCTTCCTTAATTACATTTCCATGTTTGATCTTTTGCAAATTTTAGAGGTTAATTGCATAAAAACCCTAAAATTTTCTTTTTTCTGAGCTTGTGTAATGTTTAATTGTTAATGCTTGTTTCAGATCTATCCTTCTATTGCAAATTGTCAATTCATATTTGTGCTTTAATTTTGAAAATTAAGTGGTTAAGTGTCAAAACCCTAATTTTTAAAACCCTCTTGATTCAACCTTTGACCAATGATTTCACTAATCTAAACACCTCCAAATCAGCTGTAACTTTGGATTCCGCAACAAAATCACAATATCTCTCATCCCTAAAAATTTTGAAAAAAGTTGCGAGGACCGTGTGCACCCCGAGCGCTATCATCCCCGACATTTTTTCTGAAATTTCGGGAGCTAGATCTTACTGCATTTTTCTGCTAGAATCCAGAATCTTGGCTGATTTCATCAATTCTAACACTTTCAAAATTAAAGTCAAAGTTGGTCTAGTGATTGCTTGGATAAAGGCTTATAATCATTCAAAAATTGTTGAAATTGAAATTTGTGTCAAAATTGTGTTTCTTACTGTCCTAAATCTGAAAAGTGTGTTAGCATTCATTCGAAATTTCAGTGCTTTATTCAAATTTTTGCAGTTTGTGACTTTTGAAATTAAGTGTTTAATTGCAACAACTTTGATTTCCACTTTTAAATTTGAATTTTGCATGAAATTGAGTCAACTTTTAAATTTCAAAGCCTGCATTGCTTTCAGTATTCCCTCTAAAATCATAAAATTCAAAATTTCAGTTTCCCTCTCTTTTTCAAAATTCAAATTTTGCATTTTTCTACAATCTTGGTAGGGTTCAATTTTGAGATTGCAACTTTAATTTGGCCTATCTACAGATCGAAAAATCACTCAATTTTTTCAGATTAGCTTTAAAATCATCATAACTTTCATCCTTGAAAATTTTGAAAAAAGTTGCGAGGACCATGTGCACTCCGTTCGCCATGGTCCTTGACATTTTTTCCAAAATTTCGGGAGATTGTCCTGATTGTATTTAATAGCTTAAATCTAGGAGATTGGCTGATTTTATTGAAATTTGCTACATCTAAAATTCAAAATCTTCTCTCTCTTTAGTGCATGAGTTTTACAACAATAAGCCCTACTTACACTATTCCCGTTAGACGAAGCCTTAGAATTAAGTCTTTCCAAGGTTTAATTACCGAGGAGATGGAACCTAATTTGAATGGCCTTTTTAACGAGGACATGGGTAATTCCTCTAATCCTCTTAATGATGAAGAAGCTCTCCATGAGGTTTCTGTAGAACAACTTTTGAAATTGGATAACCAATTTGATGATTTTCGACAATGGATGTCTCAAGAATACCCCAATAGTCAAGCTCTTTCCTTAATTGAGGGTCTAAAACGTATGGTTCAAAGTGATAAGAATAGAATTGATATTTTGCATGGTATTGCACACATTGTGGATTCGAATGTGATGCCTATGAAGAGTTATGCCGAAACTTTAGGTTATACACAACCTCCTACTCAAGACAATCATTATATTCCTTTGACAACTCCTATTGCTAGTATACCTACTTTTACATCAAACATAATGACTACTTCAATACAAGATATTCCACCTATGATCACCAGTCATGGGGGAAATCCTTCCTCTTCAATCAACCCTCTTCCTTCATTCAATCCAACTTCTTCATTCATTCCTTCAATGAGTGTCCCTATTACATCTCCACAAATAAACATGATGCAAGGGGGCAATTCATTTAACCATTCCATTCCTCCTTGTAGTGCTCCTTCTTTCCAATCATCTCCTATGACTAACTATCATAGTATCCCACCACCTTACTCTCAATCAATACCTTCTTTTCATAACATAATACCTCCATCACAATCTAACACGTCTAATATGAACTCTTTGACTGAAGCGACCATTAACAATCTTGCACAAACCGTCTCTTCTTTATAGCAACAAATTGCTTCTATGAATCAATCTAAGTTTAGTGTGCCCACATTTGATGTTGCGAGCCCACTTTCTCTTGACATTGTTCGAGCTATTCCCCCTAAGCATGTTGAAATCCCGCAATTGGAGCTTTATAATGGTAAGGGTGATCCTCTAACACATGTTAAGACCTTTCAAACAATATGTACTGATTTTGCTTATGACCAAAGGTTGCTTGCAAAACTGTTTACTAGAACATTAAGAGATAAAGCCCTACAATGGTATTGCTCATTGCCTTCCTATTCTATTACTTCTTTCGAACAACTTGCAAATGCTTTTATTCAACAATTTCAAAACAATATAAGTCCTAAAGTTACTTTGATTGATTTAATGCATTGTAAACAAGGTGTTAAAGAAAAAGTGACTGATTTCATTAGTAGATATAAGCATTTTTGTGCTCAAATTTCCTTTCCAGTACCTGACAATGATATTCAAAGAATCTTTATTTCTAATTTACAAAAAGATATTAGAGAAAAACTTCTGTTTTCTGAGTTTACTTCTTTCCAACAGTTGTGCGCAACTCTTCACAATTATCAATTGACTGTGAGTCAAATGGAACAAGCAAATCCTATGGCTCTGAGTGATAAGGGTGATAGTAGTCAACAACCATTTGGGAAGTTTAAACTGAATAGAGAGTCCATTAAGTTCAATGAAAACATCATCAACAACAATGTGAATGCAGCATCAGGTGTGCCTCCTATTTCTAAGTTTTTCAAGAAAGAAAGAAAGTTTACTCCTTTGAATGAATCATTGCATAGTATTATGAATAAGTTATTGGAACAAAATGTGCTTACCCTCCCTCCTATAAGGCAAATAGATCCTACAAAGATTAATTCACCCTATTTTGATAACAAATCTTTTTGTCAATTTCATCATCAACCTGGGCATGATACTGAAAAATGTTTTGCTTTAAAGGGTAAAATTCAAGATTTGATTGATAATAATACTATCTCTATTTCAAGTATGAATGATAAAGGCAACACATCTGTAGCTCCTCCTAACCAAAATCTTAAGATTTTTACTGATCCATTACCTTCTCATACCTCTAATGTGATTGAGACTAATGATTCCTCTTTCTCACTTGATAGTCTTGTGTCTATGACTCCGAATGTGATTAACTTTGTAGAGAAGCAGAAAATCCCTGAAGAACCTTCCATTACATTTGATTCTAGTGAAACTATCAGGGCACCTGATGGTCCTTTATATATAGTTGCAAAAGTCAGAAATACACCTTGTCGTGGAGTGCTTATTGATCCTTCTTGCATGGTCAATGTCATTACTGAAGAATTTCTTTTTACTTTGCAATTGAATCAAGTGATCTATGGCGAAAAAAATGTGGTTATGAAATTATTTGATGCATTTTCTTCTTCTGCAATCGATTCTATTACATTACCTATTGAGGTCCATAACAAATCCCTTGATGTGGACTTTGCTATTATTCCATCGTCCGAACAATTTCGTGTGAAGCTAGGCTATCCTTGGCTATCTTCCATGAAAGATATTGCTTCTCCTATTCACAAGTGTTTGAAATTTCCCCATAATGGTGAAGTTGTTACTATCAATCATAGTCTCTTTAAACTGGCTGAAAGAACTTCTAGCGTTCCTATTGATTATTTTTGGCCTAAACAATTCCAATCTCTTCCACCGCGGAGTGATCATATTTTCAAATCTTATCAAAAGTGGAAAAAAGATATGATCCTATCTCTAAGTGAACCTAGAACACCCAAACTTGATATTCCTATCGTTCTTGAGAAGGAAATTCTTCCTTTGAAAGATAAAACTAATGTCTTTCCTCAAGAAGATTCCCAACTCATCCCTATGAATGTGACTACATCTATGACTAATGAACTTTCTAAAGGTGGACCTATACCTCCTCGTCATGATGGACTTGGTCTCCTTCCTAAACTAGGTATCCCTCCTTTATATGGAGTAGTTCCTCCTCCTTCCTCTTATAGAGAGAAGAGACCTTCCTCTTCTCCTATTGTTCAACCTAAGAGACCACAACCTAAACACCCAAGTGATAAGGAGGAGAACATTCCTCCTCCTCAATCTTCTCAACTTCCTACTAAGACTAGATGAAATCATTCTGCACATGAACACCGACGAAAGCGTCGTCTTAGAGCTCAGGCAGCTACTTCTCAAACTTTGCAATCCCCAAAAACACCTTCAGCTAGTATTATTCCATTTTCTCCTCAGCCAAAAATTGAGCCAAAATCTCCTAAACATAAGATGCATGATGGTCTTGATCCTGTGCGAGTTAAAGATCCTATTTTTATAAATCTTGATGATGATATAGATGAAAATGTTATTCAGGATGAAAATGTTACTCCTCTTTCTTCTGATAGTGAATATGAATATGTTGATGTTGATAACCATTTATCTAACGAATTTTCTAAAGCACTTATCCTAGCTCCTGGACAAGAACAACGTGGCTTGGAACATGAACATAGCCCTTGTTTGGATCTTGTGATAGCTCCATCTACTATGTTGGATGTTCCTCCTCTAGCCTGTTTCCTGCCTTCCTGAAATATTGATCAGCAAGATTAGGGGGTGGATGACGTGCTAGACTAGTTTCATTAGCATAGTAGACTCTCTCCTCCTCTCTTGATCTCTTTTGTTACTTCTTCTATGTGTTATTCTCATTCTTCTATTTGTTGTCCTTAGTGTTGTCTACTTGAGGATGATGCAAAGCATTGAGATCTCTTTTGGTCTCTCTCATGTTGACTCAAAAGACACATGTGTTCCCTTCTTCTAGGTGACCTTCCTTGATTGGGGAATGAAGAACAGTTATGCATACATACATATGATATACATGAATTATCATATAGCATACTAGCCCCAAGGAAAGCAAAGTCACCTTGTGCTTTGTGTTTTGTGTCTATTATCCTTGGGCTTATCTCAAACTTGGGGGCTAAATCCTTGTGATAACATGCTCCTTTCCCTTCTCATTTCCTATATGTATCACTACCTTAAATCAATCACCCCCAATGAGGCATGTATGATCTCTTTAATGTAGGGGGGCATACACCCCGTTCATATCTCTTCAAGATACTTGAAAATTTCTTGGCGAATTTAGCTTTGCCTTGAAATTTTTTGGTATTTTTCTTGCATGACTCATAGTGAGGGAACCTTACTACTGACGGTCATGGTTCTCCCTCATGATCTTCCCTTTTACTTTGTCAATCGAAGTTGTAAGATCCTTAGTCCACTGGGGGCTTGGTGTATCTTGCCTCCTTGATGTGGTGAAAGTCTTTCGATGTTGTTTCCTTGTACTTTACCGGAAGTATGGGCGTACGCTTATACTCCCGCTAAAGTGGGGGCTAAATGTAGCATCCTAAAATTGTGACACTTGCAATTTCGACTACATTTGGGTCTTCACGATGGCGGCGCAATGTTGAACCTGAATGGAGACCCCAAAACCTGTTTACGACATCAAAAACTGCATATTTCTGCACCTTGGCCTGTTCCTTCCTTGCACCCTGCTGTCCCGAGAGGTGGGACCATGGCGCCTAGCACCCTGGTCCTTCAGGACCATGGCACCCAGTGCCCTAGTCCCCCAGGACCATGGCGCCCAGCGCCCTGGTCCCTAGCCCTATTTTGGGCCCGGTCTCTTGTTGGGCATCGGGTCTTTAAGTTTGCAATTCGGAAAATAATTCTCCTAGGTTGGCCTAAGGTCAGAAAAATCAGTCTCCTAACCCTAATTGACAAGTATATAAACTAATTTTCCTCTCCTAGAAAGGGAGGAAGGAAATAAGCAAGAGCAAGACGCGGAAGCGATATTCAAACATTCAAACATTCAAGCATTCAAGTATTCCTTCAAGCAATTGAGTATTCTAAGTCTCCATTCAAGACAAGGATTCAACCGTTGAAGAGGAGATCACTTACAACATATAACATACAACATCATTACACCTTCTCATGTAAGAATACAAACATTCTTACAACAAGGTATCAGTACTTGTGTACATTACAAACATTTACATTTACAACATTCTCATTTCTTGGTTAATTCCAAAACTGGGGTTTGACCTAAAGGCAAACCCCTAATCCCTAACCCCCCAATTGTCCTCTCTTTTCTATGTGTAGGTTGTAGGTACGCGGCTATAATTGAAGATTTGGAATCCTTGTGCAGAGATGAACAGATCCCCCTTTGTTTTGCAGATTTTTCGGAGGACCGTGTGCACTCCGGGCACCATCGTCCTGACACCTTTTGCTCAAATTTGCAGGACAACATCGTCTCGACATTTTACTACTAATTTCAGGTCTGCAGCTTCATCCCGTATCCCTATCTCCCTTTACAAGCGAATCTTTCTTGCTTTTACATACATTCCTAGTTCAATCATTCTATCTACATTCTTTACAAAAGAGGGTGTCCTTGTTGTCTCAACCCTTGAAACTCATTTAGAATCCAGTCTTGCATTGTGTGGGATTGGATCTTGTGAGTTTCAACCCCTCTTTTGAATGTAAATTCCCTCCTAAGTGAAAACTGTCAACCCTAGTGACCCTCCTTTCTCTCTCCTTGGAGTGGGGGGGGGGAACACCTAAGGTTCGACTTTTCTGCTTTACAACCAGCATATGATATAATTCAATAGGAATTTTGAAATTTGCACACCAGTGATATAGGTCATGGGGATAGCCTCGATCCATTTTGTAAAATACTCTGTGGCTGTAATGATGAACTTGTGTCCATTTGTAGATGTCGGGTGAATCTTGCCAATAAGATCCAATCCCCATTGAGAAAAGGGCCACGGAGATATGACATAATGAAGTTCTTGGGCTAGTGCATGAATGTAGTTTCCATGGATCTAGCATTTGTAGCACTTCTTAACAAAATCATGAACATCCTTTTTCAGAGTGGGCCAATAATACCTAGCATGAATCAACTTTTTGGCTAAGCTCAGACCATTGAAATGGCCCCCACATATACCATCATGAACCTCGTGTAAAGCCATTTTTGCTTCGTCAGAATCCAAACACCTAAGGAGGGTATGGTCAAAGGAATGGTGGTAAAGGGTGTCGGTAATGATGACATATTTGGCTGTCTGTCAGATGAAGGCTCGGTATTGGTTAGAGGAAAGGTTAGATGGTAAGGTTTGGGATTTCAAATATTGATATACATCATTGTACCACGGGAAGTTGGGACCAACAAGAATGCACATCACATCTGCTGTCGGAATGTCAAAAGAAGGAACCAGCAACTGTTCGACTAAAAATTCACATTTGTCCATATTGTGGGGCATATTCAACACGGAAGCAATTGTAGCCATCGCATCTGCCGACTTGTTTTGCATTCTTGGAACTTGACTAAAATGGATAGCTGTGAATTTTGTCTTGAAGAAATCTACCATATGCTTATAGGGAATAAGCTTTTCATCTTTTGTTTCATAGTCATCATTCACTTGTCGGATGACTAATTGAGAATCTCCATAGACTTGCAAATGCGTGATGTTCCAGTGGACCGCTACTCGGAGTCCTGTGACCAGTGCTTCATACTCTGCAATGTTATTGGTACAATGAAAAGTTATTCTGTAGGACTTGGGAATAGCATCACCTTGAGGGGTGACAAACAAGATGCCTGCTTTGGATCCAAACTTGGTATGGGATCCATCAAAGTATAACTTCCATTCATTAAAAGATGTGAGAGCAAAGACTGATTCATCTGGAAAATCGGTCAACATGGGATGATCATCATAAATAGGAGCCTCTACAAGTTGATCTGCTATGACTTGTCCTTTTATCGCCTTTCGCTCCATATACTCAATATCAAATTCACTGAGGATCATAACCCACTTTGCTAGGCGACCCGTCAAAGCTGCTTTGCTAAGCAAGTATTTTAGGGGATCAATTTTTGCAACCAACAATGTTTGGTGATTTAACATATAGTGTCGGAGCTTCTGTGTTGCAAATACCACTGCTAAGCATGCCCATTCAATAGTTGAATAATTCAACTCATAGCCTACTAGTGTCTGGCTGATATAATAAATAGCTCGCTCTTTGCCATTCTCATCCTGTTGGGCCAAGAGAACTCCTAGTGCCATTTCAGTTGCAGAAATATACAATAAAAATGGCTTTCCTTCTATAGGAGGCATTAACATAGGCAGCGACAACAAATAGTCTTTGAGAGCTTGAAAGGCTGATTGACATTACTCAGTCCATTTAAAAGTGACACCTTTATGCAATAGATGGTGGAATGGATGACATTTGTCGGCCAACTGAGCTATAAACCAGTAGATTGACTGGAGCTTTCCTTGCAGACTGCGTAGTTGACGAAGATTAGAAGGAGGAGGCATATCCATTATTGCTTTAACCTTGGCAGGGTTGACTTCAATGCCTCTGTGAGAAACAATGTACCCTAGTAATTTGCTAGCTTTAACACCAAAGACACACTTCTTTGGATTGAGTCTAAGCTTGTAGGTCTCCATTCGGTCAAAGATTGGGCCCAGGATGGCTAGATGACTATCTCTTGTGACAGATTTGCATAATAAGTCATCAACATAGTCCTCCATCAAAGTATGCATGAAATCATGGAAAATTATCGTCATTGCTCTTTGATATGTTGTGCCTGCATTTTTAAGACCGAAGGGCATCACATTCCAATAGTAGGTACCCCAAGCACATGTAAATGCAGTCTTATGTTGGTCTTCAAGAGTAATGCGAATTTGGTTATAGCCAAAGAAACCATCCATCAATGAGAGCATCTCATATCCAGCATTCATGTCAACTATGATGTCGATATTTGGCAATGGAAAATCATCTTTAGGGCATGCTTTATTGAGATCCCTAAAATCTGTACAGATTTTGATGCCCCTAGTTACTTTGCTAACTGGTACCAAATTTGAAATCCAATCTACATAATTGATGGGTCTGATAAAGCCCACATCTAGTAATTTTTTTAGTTCTACCTTGACCAAAAGAGCCACTTGGGGATGCATCTTTCTAAGTTTTTGTTTGATAGGCTTGGCATCTACTTTTAATGGCAAGTGATGAAGGACTAATTTTGGATTGAGGCCAGGCGTATCTGCATAGGACCATGCAAAGCTAATCTTCTTCTCAAGAAAGAAATTGAGAAAACCTATCCTTTCTTGTTTTGATAAAGAAGCAATGAAATGAATGACCTTAGGGTTGTCAGGTGTACCCAAATTGATTTCTTTGGTTATTTTGACAAGCAATGTTGATTTATCCTGACTTGATAGGGGTATGTCCACTCTTCCACCTTTGGGTGCCTCAGAGAGGTTTTCACCCATAGGTACG
Source organism: Cryptomeria japonica (assembly GCF_030272615.1). NCBI lineage: Eukaryota > Viridiplantae > Streptophyta > Pinopsida > Cupressales > Cupressaceae > Cryptomeria > Cryptomeria japonica. The sequence goes on along the minus strand of NC_081408.1, from coordinate 276,421,389 downwards.
TCTTTTATTTTTACTTTTGTCTGATCAGAGAGTGCCTTACGGTTTTCACTCAAAGACCTATTCTTTTGACTTTGTATTTTTTCTTTTCTTTTTTCATTTTGATGACTGGAAGATGGAGTTGACTCCCCAAAATATGCTATGGAATCTAGGTCAATAGCAAATCCTGCCTTATGATCACCTTGTGGTATGCCTTCCTGTAGTCCAAGGAATTCAACAATTGCTTCGTCATTTTGAAAACAGTCCAATGTGAGTGGTTCTTGTTGGTCATGTTGGATAAGCTAGGGATAGATGAGGGGCATGTCATCATCAGTTTTCAGGAGAGAGAGGGCTGATATGGTAAAGATGTAAACATCTGTGGTATCACTGTCTAAACTACAAAAAAAAAAATACAAGAAAAAAAAAAATACAAAAAAAAGCAAAAGAGAAAAAGAGCAAAAAAGTAAAGAAAAATGATTCGCCCTCTAGTGAAAACCTGGCAAACAGGCCCGTTGGGCAAGTACCATGGTGAAAACTTGGCAATCAGGCACCATGTGTCATGACCTCTAGCTATGCTTTCTCTCGTCCAGTTTATCATGTCTATTTTTGTCTTGACCCAATGTTCGGTTCCAGGCCTGTGATTGGTCAACATCATTGTCTTGCATACTTTGGTTTCTTGTACATATGTCTTTCAAATGTCCATTGGGTCCGTTCCCCTTGTCATGATCAATCACTGGAACTTTTCAAAAATTGAAAAATGGCCTGAAATAATCCAAAAAAAATTAAAAAATGTCCTAAAATAATCCAAAAAAAATTGAAAAATGTCCTAAAATAATTCAAAAAATTGAAAAATGTCTTGAAATAAATACAACAAAAATTGAAAAAAGTCCTGAAATAAAAAACAAAAAAATTGAAAATGTCCTTAAATAATCCAAAAAAATTATATAATGTCCTGAAATAATCCAAAAAATTCAAATAATGTCCTGAAAAAATCCCTAAAAAGTCAAATAATGTCCTGAAAAAAAAAATGAACACAAAAAAATTGTAAAATCTCGAAAAGCAAAACAAAAATATAACCCATCTGTGCATAAGACAGATCACTGAGCATCCCTCCAACAACACGCAATCCAACACTAGGCTTTAATGAAATTACGCGTTAACAGATGAACTTTTCACTCAATCCTGACATTCAAACTAATCACACTTGTCATATCAATCAACTGCAAATTTATTTGTCCTTGTCACTAATATCATGGGTCTTATACAGGGTGTGGTATACTCGAAACCAGACTGTGTCCTGTCTTAGACGAGGTACCATATGTCCTGAAACCAGACAACATGATCGTCCTATCAGCACTTTCAACTTTTGACAATGAAGATCAAGATGTTTGTTTGATTTGTTGGAATTTGTGCATCTTATCTTTTTACTGATTTATCTTTGGCTTCGGTCATGTTCCTATGTTGCTCGATGATGTCACTGAGTGATTTAGAGTGACTGGGATGGTTCATGGTCCTTTTCTTTTTGGTTGTGATTGTTGTTTGTCTATGATGTGTCTGTCTTTTGCAAAAAGGGTTGCATTTCAGCTCTGGCCTTCAATGCCATGATGCTACGCATCCATTTTGCTATATTAAAATAAAGGTTCTCACCTACAAAGTGCATTACTGAAAGCAAGTTTTTCTTTGTTTCTAACTGTCCTCTATTTCAGTTCTTCTTACTAACATTTCTTTCGTTAGTTTGGATAGTCAGTTCGGTCTAGTGCTCTGATTTCCCCAAACACATATGTTGCATCCTGCATCCATTTGGTTAGTACATTTGTATTATATCAAATGTCACATCGAGCATCGTATCAAGCATTTTATCCATTTCATATTATCAATGCATTAAAAACACATAAAAAATACATCCATACATGTTCCACAATGGTCCATCAACAGTGCATAAGTCATCCATACATGGCAAATAACATAAGTCATCACACATTGCATCCCATCATATCGACGCATATCATATCATATATCCACATAATATCAGAGTACAAAATTGGACTGTCTGTCCTAAGTATGGCCCGCAGGCTGACTACAAAATGTCATCTGTCTGTCATATGGAACATGTGCCTCTGTCACTAGGTGCTCCCTCTGTCCTCCTCATCCCTGCCATGTCTCAAGGATGATGTCCCTCCTGGTCTTGGCTATGGTGGTCTCATAGGTCCACTCACCCCCATGCTGCTCAATGACCTCCAAGAGCATGCCCTGCTCTCTGTTCTCAATCATGCCTGATATGAAGCTGCTCTCTGCTCTGGTGGAACTGCACTCTCATATAGTGTCCTCCAATGGCGTATCTCCTCTCCGGTCTCTACCAACATCTATGCCATCTCACATGCATTGGCATCCCTAATCGACCCAATATACTCAGTGACTTGCTGTTCTTCTCGCTGTGCCTGAGCTATCGCTGTATCTCGAGCCGCTATCAGTCTGGCTATCTCCGCTCTGAACTGATCCTACTCTATCCTCAAGATGGCATTCTATCTCTCTAATGTCGCAATTTGATCATGCTGACTCGCTATGGTAGCCCTACACATCTCCATCTCCTCTATCCTAGCTGTCTCCAGCTCTATGGGTATATCCTGCAATGCTTCCTACTCGCCTGAATCTGGCTCATACTCATCATTCCCCTCCTCATCTCCATCCTCATCATCCCCCTCATCCTCTTCCCCACCCTCATCCTCCTCATCCTCATCATCTCCCTCCTCCTCTCCAGTGAGTGGGAAGTCCTCCTGTCTCCTCAGTACTGGAATGTTCGGATCTGTCAATGGCACTAGCCGTCATCGTGCAAACCATCTCTCATACTCCTCTGTCATCCCAACATCCTCCACATCTGATCTCTAATCTCACTATCTCTAGTGTAGCTGTGTGAAGTCAGCATATGCTATGTGTGGCTGAATCATACTCCCCCACTGACTCGTCTCTCTATGAGATCGGGCAAAGTGTGCAGTCCTCCTAGGTACATCCTGCCTCTCTCCAAATTGTCGTCTGACTCTCTCTGGCAGGTACATCTCAATCACTCTCTGGTGATTCACTGGTCACCCAATCAGGTACCTCTCCTATCTACAATACGGTAGCTCATCACTATCATCTAACCATCCAGGGCAATCACGATATGGCCTCCATGTGAACTCTCTCAGTCTGTCTAGCTCATGTCGCCAATACAATATGTATCCAAATGGACCCTATCTCAATGCTCCTCCATAGCTATACACATATGGTCAATGTGGTAATACCTGTCTCTCTACAATCGGTTGACATATGGCTATGTGCTCAAATGCCCATACCTGTAACAATGTGACTCCACAGCTCAAAGTTTGAACTCCCTAATATGCTATCTGGTGCAATTGAAAATACAGCATAGCCAGTACACATGGTCCCCATCCATACACTGTACCCTCTGTCACCATCCACTAAATCCATGGATGTTGACTTTGTTATCACACCATCTTCTGAGAAATTTCATGTGAAGTTGGTCTATCCTTGGTTGTCTTCCATGAAGGCTATTTCTTCTCCAATTTACAAATGTCTAAAATTTTCTCACAATGGAGAAATCATAACCATGAACCATAGCTTATTTTGTCCATCTGAAAGAAGCCCTGGTGTTCCTATTGATTTCTTTTTCCCTAAGCAATTTCAATGTCTTCCATCAAGGAGCAATGCTCTTTTTCAATCTTATCAAAAATGGAAGAAATATATGTTCTTATCCTTAAGTCAACCTAGATCCCTGACACTTGACATCCCTATTATTCTTCAAGATGAGGTTCATCCCCTCACAAATAGAACTAATCTCCCTCCTAAGGAAGATCATCAACATATAGGTCTATGGATGTGACTTTACCTTCTCTTAAGGAGAACAACAATATTCCTCCTAAGGTTAGACCTTTACCTCCTCCTCATGATTGACTTGGTCTTCTTCCTACACCTAATATTCCTCCTTTCTATGGCACAATTCAACCTCCTTCTTCTTATTGAGAGAAGAGGCCTTCCTCTCCTCTTGTTCAGCCTAAACCTTCAACTATCAAGGAGAGAAACAAGCCCACTTTTTCAAATGTTCCTCCTCCTTCTCATCCTTCCACTAAGAATCAATGGAATCATTGTGCGAGAGAACGCCGATGAAGACACCATGTTCAAGCTTGTGAATCTATCCCTCAAAATAATTAGTCTCCTTAGCCTCTGATAATTGACATGATTCCCTTTTCTCCCAAGCAAGATGTTAAACCTACATCTCCAAATCATAAGTTGCACAAAACATGTGATGGTTTTACTCCTATTTGTGTTCTTTCTCCTCTTTCTCTAAACTTTGATGAAGAAATGGGTGAAAATGTTATTTATAATGACAATACAACTCCTAATGCTTATGATAGTGAGTATGAATATATTGATGTGGATAAGCATTTATCAAATGAATTTTCACAAACCCTAATCCTAGCTCCTATAATCAAACAAAGTGACTTACAATATGGGCATAGTCCTTGTTTGGATCTTATGATAGCTCCATTTGTTGTGCTCGATGTCGCTCCTCTGACATGTTTCTCACCTTCCTAAAATAGTGATCATCAAGATTAGGAGGCAGATGTCGTGCTAGATTAGCAATATTAGCACTGTAAATATTTTTCTCTCTCCTTTCTTTCTCTTTTGTGACCATTATTCTATGTGTATCCCTGTTCTTCTATTGTTCCCTTAATGTCTACTTGGGGACAATGCAAAGCATTGAGATCTTTTCTTGGTCTCTTTCACGTTGACTCAAAAGACATCCTCTCTTCCCTTTCTTCTAAGGTAGTGTCCTTCTTTGGGGAATGACAATTATTATTTGCATATACATACATGATATACATGAGTTATCATACAACATACTAACCCCAAGGAAATCGAAACTACCTCGTGTTTTGTGTTAATTATCCTTGGGTTTATTCCTTGATTGGGGGCTAAATCCTTGCGATAACGCACTCCCTTCTTTTCTCTCTCTTGGGTGTATCCTATCTTAAAGCAATCACTCCTGATAAGGCACGCGTGATCGCTTAAACGTGGGGGCATACACTCTACTCATATTTTCCTTCTTGATACTTAGAATTACTTAGTGAACTTTGTTTTTGCTTTGTAATCTTTGGTATCCTTTCTTTCATGACTCATAGTGAGGGGAACTTTGCTACTTGCAATCATGGTTCTTTCCTTCTTGATCTTCCCTTTTACTTTGTCAATCAAATTTGTAAGATCCTAAGTCCACTGGGGACTTGGTGCATCTTGCCTCCTTGACATGGTAAAAGTATTTCAATCTTGTTTCCCTATACTTTACTAGTAGTATTGGTGTATGCTTATACTCTTGCTAACGTGGGGAATAAATGTAGTGTCATAAAATTGTGACCCTAGAAATTTTCAACTGCATTAGGGTCCTCTTGCACACGAGATCGAATCCTCTAGCCCGATCGGAGACCGAAGACTACTCAACCCTCAGAATTAGTTTCTTTCTTGGCCTTCACATCACCCTATCCACACTTTGCTCTAGAGAAAGGGGTAGGACAGGGGCGTGGCACCCCTTTCCCCTTAGGATAGGGGCGTGGTGCCCTTGTCCTCCCAGGCCTTCCTAGAGCATGCATTGTGGGTTGTGCATTGGGCAGGAAACTACCTCGATGTCGGCCTATGATGAAAATCAAATCCACTAACATGTATTTAAGGGGCATTTGTCCTCTCATTTGCATAAGTTCAATAAGTTGAAGTTGGATAAGATTCAAGTTTGTCAAGTTGCATAAGCAATCAAGCATTCCTTTCCAACATTGAGCATTCTCAAGTCTCCCTTCAAGGCTAGCTATTGCATTCAAGTCAAGGATTCAACCATTGAAGAGGAGATTGATTCAAACATTCAATTCCACACAAGCACTTGTATCAAAATTCCTATCACAACCTCCCTTGAGGTGATTTACAATTTAGTCTTTCATTTACATCTTCTTGCAAGTAATTTCTTTCATTACTTGGTTAATTCCAAAACTAGGGTTTGACCTAAAGACAAACCCCTAATGCCAAACCATTTTCCTCCCTTTTCAATGTATAGGCTGCAGGTGCACAGTTGTACTTTTAGATTCGGACTCCATTTGTAGAGGCGAAAAAACACTTTTCATTTCACGGATTTTTCAGAGGATCGTGTACGTTCTCGCCATGGTCTGGGCAAATTCGTCTCGACATATTACTGCTAGATCCAGGTGCACAACTTCATCCCATGTTCCAATCTTAATTTATAATAAGTTCTTTGTCACTTTTTCACTACATAATTCAATCAATTCCTTTCCATTTCAAATAAAGAAGAGGGGATCAACTTATCATTCCCATTTCATTTAGAATTCAATCTTCATCTTTGAAGGTTGAATCTAGTGAATTCTCCTCTCCTCTTCCAATGTAACTAGGTGAAAAGTATTTGAAGGGAAACCTGTAGTGAAACTCTCATCTCTCTTTGGAGGGAAAGGGTAGTTTTCCTCTTGATCTCTCATTCACATTTCACCAACGTTACAAGAAGAATTCTTGTTATGCTGCCATATTTGAAGTTTTAAATTTAGGTAATGATAGAAAGTAAATGGAATTGGATGCTTCAACATGTTGGCTAACCATTTTTATGAGTAATTTAGCTATGTGTTGCATATATTCAAGAAAAAAGAAGCGAGATTGGTTAAAGAAGTTTCAAGACTAATTCATGCTATGTTTCCATCTAAGCTTTTGTAACTTCTAGGAGTAAGTTGATTCCAAGGGGGAGAGAATGTAATACTTGTCCAACCCAAAGACGATTAGAAAAGGTATTATGTTATTTAACATAAACTTAGTTGTGAATGTAGTAAGCATTGAAATGATAATAATTGTAGACACCTAAAAGTAATTAAATCAACATTTAATTAATTTAAGTAATTAATTGATTTAATTGTGTTATCTTTATTCTTCTCACTGTTAATTAAATCTAATTTATTTAATCTTGTCACTATTGTCCAATAATTAATTTTTCAAACAGGGGAAATAAACCTATTATATGCAAATTGATTATAACTGCAATGGCTCTGCATGCGAAAAGCAGATACAAGGCATCGCCATTTCTTCATGAGCATCCTTATCCACTGCGAGGTATTCACAGAGGTTATGAAAACCGGTTCGCTGTTCTAGCTAATCTCACTGGGTCAGAGGAACTTAGCAGGGCAAAATCTCGAACCCTTGAGTAGGAAGCTTTCTTTGTAAAAACAAAATACTCTCTGGTTGATATGGCTAGGGCCCCCCCTCCTTCATTCAATAATTGGGACCGAAACAAGCACATGTGAAGAAACAATAAGGCAGTAGGGCACTCTAATAGTTGCCCAAGCAATCCCAATCTCGGTCGAAAGGAGGGTTCCTGTAAAACCTAACCAGTCAAACAACTTCACGCCTCCCCTTCACTTTCCTCAAAACCCTAACGGGTTGGTCATTGAAATGGATACCGAAACTATGGCTAGGTATCAAATGCATTGCAACAATAGAATGATTTTTGCATGATGGAAAGGATGGGGGTTCTCACCTGAATAAATTACTAACTGGATGGTGTCTTCTCTCAATAACCAGGTAAAGATTGACATCCTTCCTGATCATTTCTTAGCTATTGAATGCGGTAATAAAAATATGAGAAATGGCCTACCAATGCTCAAGGGCATAGGGTTTGATTGTTGGGGATGGCAATCCCTCTTTCAACCATCTCAATTAAATTCATGTATGGTTAATAGAGCTATTTCTCTCGAAATACTTCCTATAGAATTATGAAACAATGATTTTTTAAGAATTATAGTTAACAAAATTGGGAAATTTGTAGAAGTTAAGAAATCAGCCCTTAACTTCTTTAACCAACTTCTAATTGTTAACATGGATATTAATATTAAAACTATAGAGCCCTTAATTCTAAAATGTGATAATCTATGTCTAACCCTTGAACTACCCTTCTATAATGGCCCATTCGAAGTTAATATGCCAAGGAAGATTCCCCTTAAAAATTCTTTCCCTGAATCATTTCCTAAGTCTAGAATCGTTCCAATCAATTTTGTGGAAGGAGGGGGTTTCATCCTTGAGGGCTTTAATAATATTATCACTAATCATCCAACCATGGTACTGTGTCCTCAGAGATCCCCTGTAAAGACCTTATGCTCTCCTTTCCAACCATTTCCCTCTATTAAACCCCCTATAGTTGACTCCTCTTTCAAGGATCGAGACTTGGAAGAAGGAGAAATCAGCTAGTGGCTCCCCCAGAAAGAGTAGCCTGGTAAGACAAATATGTTACCATCCTGCTCTCCTACCCTACCAGAGAGAGAGAGTCCCTCAAGCCCCCCCCCCCTCTCTAGGATCTTTCCTTCCCAACACAATCAAAAGAGATAGACAATCCTCTCCAGGATCCAACAAGCTTCTATGCAGGACCATCCAATCCCTCAAGTCTCAGGGATGAAGGCCTCGGTGAAGATAGGAGCTTGCCCTCCACCTCTGAGAAATGACCCTATTGCAGTCATAGAATTTGAGAGTGACTACGTTACTAGGGAAGTTAACATCATTTCCAATTTTATAGGGGAAGAAGTAGTAAATGACCTTATGGATCAATTGATTGATGAAATCTGTGATGATGAGGAATTGGTAAGACAAAGGGATTTCCTTGTCAATAATTTAGTAAATATTTCCAGAGTCGACTTAGAGACAGATGAACTCTTTATAGCATCAGATAACTTGGAAAATCATGATCCTAATACCCTAGGTATTCTCTACTCAAATAAAAGAAAAGATTCTCTTGATTGTGCTAGAATCAGTAAAAGAAGGGGTAGAAGATCCCTCGTTGAACTGAGATTAAGGGATGGAGAAGCTAGGGGTCAGTCTAAAATATCTACTCTTTTTAATGCAGGGGAGGGGAAGTTCCTCCCCACAAAGCCATGAAAATCACAACTTGGAATGTTAGGGGACTGAATGCCCCTAACAAACACCACATCTTAAAGTGTTACATCTCTGATTCTAAACCACACTTTTTGCTAATTCAAGAAACAAAAATGAACTCCTCTGAGATTTCCCATTTTGAGCAAAAACTAGGTGCTAGACAACTAAAACACTCCTCGGCCACAGGCACTTCAGGAGGTTTAGTTATCATCTAGGATTCTAGATCCCTTTCGTTTACACCTTTAGAGATTAAGCAAAATTGGATAGGAGGAGAAGTAGTAAGTTATAAAAATAACCTTAGATTCAAATTTATTAACGTTTATGGCCCTATTCAGAATAGGGATAAGGTGAGGGTATGGATGGAATTGGAGTCCTTCCTAAGAAGTTTCCCGAATGAACTAAGCATCATTGGTAGAGATTTCAATGCCATCACCAAGGTTTCAGACAAGAGAGGAGGAAGAGGCAAACTCCCTCCATCAGCTGTAGATTTCAATCTATGATCAATAGGAATTCCCTATTGGAAATCTAGATGGTAGTGAATTCCTTCACCTGGAACAATAGAAGATTTGGTTTTTGTAACATTGTGGAGAAACTTGATATGTTTTTTATCCATGGAGGGCTCTCAGAGTTAAATTACTCCCTTAAGGTAGAGCCTCTCCCTTTATCAGGATCTGGCCATTTTCCACTCCAACTAAACTTAATATCTAATCAAGCCCCTAAAAAGAGCCCCTTCAAATTTGAGAGCATGTGGTTTAGAGATGATAACTTTTTAAACTTAATTGAGAATTGGTGGAATAGCTCTGTTTTCTCAGGCTCAAAGATGTTTATTGTTGCTAGTAAGTTAAAGCTTATAAAAAGGAAGCTCTTAGAGTGGAATAGGACCAATTTTGGTAACATTTTTGACAAAAAAACCCTAATAGAGAATGATCTTAATAAGGTCAACATTGAGGTAATTGAGAAAGGGATGGATGAACATCTCTTCCTTAAGGAAAATGACCTACTCTCTGAATATGACAAGATACTATCTTACGAAGAGATCTTCTGGAAACAAAAATCTAGGGAAACTTGGCTGAGTATGGGGACTGGAATACCAAGTTCTTCCACAATAGTACTAAGAAAAGGAGAGGGGTCAACCAAATATCCAAAATCATGAACTGCCAAGGATCCATCCTATCTGAACCGGAGGAGGTTGCTTCTGAGGTAGTTAGGTTCTTTGAGAAAATGTTAAACAATCGTGAAGGATCCAACTTGAGGGGCCAACTCAATATTATTAAGAATATCCCAAAACTCATTACCGATGACCACAACCATGCCTTATTAAAGAAAATTTCAGAGGAGGAGGTCAAATCTTTCCTTTTCAAGATGAATCCGGATAAGGCTTCGAGTCCGGATGGCTTCCCCACCAGCTTTTTCCAAAAGTGTTGGGGTTTCATGGGGACATAAATCATGGATACCTTAGAGGGTGTGAGGAATTCCGGTAAGATTCTCAAAGAGGTCAACAATACCTTCCTTGCCCTCATACCAAAAAAAGAGGACCCTAATAGCTTTAATGACCTCCGACCAATTTCTCTTTGCAACACTTTGTATAAACTCTTAACTAAAACCTTAGCAACCAGACTTCAGAATCTCCTCCCTTTAATTATTAGCGAAGAACAGACTGGCTTCGTAGCAGACAGATCAATCTATGATGGGGTTATTATTGCCCAAGAGGCCATTCATTCGGTTCAACTCAACAAAACCCCAAGCATGCTAATCAAATTGGACATAAGTAAAGCATATGACAAAGTGGATTGGAACTTCCTATGTAAATGCATGGAGGCCTTTGGCTTTTCCAAAACTTGGATCAACCTTATCTACGAATGCATTTCTACCCCTAAATTCTTGGTTCTAGTTAATGGTTCTCTGAAAGGTTTCTTTAGCAGCTCGAGAGGACTCAGGCAAGGTGATCCTATGCCCCCCTTCCTCTTCATCATCATGGCTGAAGCTCTAGGCAAATCCATCTCCAAGACCAAAGAGGAGGGAAGGATCCAAGGAATTCCCATCACCAGTGGCCTCCCCCCCTTCACCCACCAGCAATTTGTTGATGACATAATGTTTTTTGGGCAAGGTTGTGTGGAGGAAGCTGGATCCTTCAAAGGAATCCTCAACTCCTACAAGTTAGCCTCGGGTCAAGAGGTAAATTTGATGAAATTTGTAGTTTTTTTGTTCAACATAGATCCCTATTTAGGAAAAGAAATCAGCAATGTCCTCGAAATTAGCCAAGGTACCCTTCCCTACAAATATCTAGGCATTCCCCTTGATAGGGGTAGAAGATCTTCAAATTTATGGGACAAATTGGTGAACAAAATCAAGTCTAAGATTAGCACTTGGAAGGGGAAATGGCTCTCTTTAGCTGGTAGGACAACTCTGGTTAGATCGGTCTTATCAGCTATGCCCATTTACCAGCTCTCCTGCCAACATCTATCTTCCTCCAAACTTGCTGAGCTCAACAAGCATCTTAGGACCTTCTTTTGGCAAGGTGCTAATAACAGCCACAAAATCTCACTTATCTCTTGGGACAAGATTTTCACACCTAAAGAAGATGGTGGTGTTGGCATCAAAAATCTATAGAATCATGGTAAAGCTTTGGGTGCAAAGTTGGTGTGGAGATTGTTCAGAACTCCTCACCTCAAATGGGCAAGATTGTTAAACCACAAATACCTTAATGGTGATGATCCAACCCAAATCTTCAGAGAGACCAACCCTCCTAGAGGATCCTGCCTGTGGAATCTTATGCTCGATTACAGGAAGATCATCTCTGATAGGCTAACCTGGAACCTGGGGTCTGGGGATAAAGCCCTTTTCTGGTCCGATTCTTGGGGTGGGTATAAGGCCATTGAAAATCTCCATGACTTTGGGGCCACTTGGGCCCTTCTTGAATCACATAGAGGTCCTTTTTTAAATAATTATCTCTCTCCTTCAATGGAAGGGGCTGGATGGTAGTGGATCGAAAGGGATGGTGAAGCCATCCCGGAGAAGGATAGGCATAAACTTATGTCAATTCTCAACTCTAGGAAATTTGTCTTAAGTCATAATGAGGACAAGCTTGTATGGGAGGGTTCCTTAAGAGGGGAATATAATCCCAAGGATGGGTACTCCCACATTTCCAAAGCTTTCTTAAGACCCAAGTCAGAGCTCCCCTTAAATCTCCGTTGGGATAGAAACTGTCTGCCTAAGGCAGGTATCTTCTCCTGGCTGGCGATCCAAAACAAACTCCTAACTGCAGACAAATTCAGGCTTATGGGATATGAGGGTCCTAGAAGATGTCCTCTTTGCAAGGCAGATGAGGAGGACGCCAATCATATACTCCTTAACTATTCCTTTCTCATCAATGTTGGATATGGTTCACTAATAAACTTGAATGGTCTACTGCCTTCCCCCACACCATCTTAGGAATGCTCAAAGCTTGGCCTCTCCCTAGGAATGGTTGTCTCTTTGAAGGTTTATGGATAGCTCTTTTGTCATCCATAATATGGGAACTATGGAAGGAGATAAATAGACATATCTTTAAGAATGAAAAACTAGATGTCCTTAGAATCATTAATAATAGAATCAGCAGACATTGAGCTTGTGAACAATAGACTTACCTCAGGCTCATTAAAAAATGCCTTTATATCTTATTGGGATGAAAAGATGAAAAAATGATGGGTGGGCATATCCTTCCCCCCCTTTGTGGGACAGGGTCCTACTGCTAGCCTTTGAACAAGAGCAACATGCAGATGGCAGCCTCCAGGTGAAGGATGGGTGAAGCTAAACTTTGATGGGGTAGCTCGGGGCAACCCTAGGCAAGCTGGGATAGGATGCGAGGTTCATAACTGGGAATGCATAGAAATAGCCACCCTGGCCTCTCCGATCGACATCAACACAAACAATTGGGCGGAGTTGATGGCCCTACTGGAAGGTTTGTTCTTATGTAGGAAACTTGAAATTAAATCATTAGATATTGAAGGAGACTCGGCCATAATTGTCAATGCTCTAAGGAAAGGAAGCATGCCCAATTGGAAACTTAATACCTTGCTATCAAAGGCTCTGGACTTATGCAAGGGTTTTGATAGGTATATAGTCAATCATATCTATAGGGAAGGCAATAAAAGGGTGGATGAGCTGGCCAACATGGGAGCTGATGACATCAAGCTCCTTTCTGTGCCATCCTAAGGCCAGGTCCTCTTCTTTGCCCGATTATCCATCTTCAAGTTTCCCTCCCCTTATGTTTATCTTTCCCGGATCCCAGCTTCCTCAGATCAGCCCCCCTTTTCTAACCTTCCCCTGAACCTTGTAGTTCATTGACATTCAAACATATTTTTCATTTAAAGTATTTCTATTTTCCTGCTCTCCCACACTTCAACTTAGGAAGCTAGGCTTAACCCCTTTATCTTCACAGTCTTCCCCTTCTATCCTCTCCATTCAGCTAGCCCCGCTCCTTCAAGACTGCGAAGAGACCCCTCGTATAACACCCCTATATTTGTATTTGGTAAATGTCATCTATATCTACCTCAAGTTAGTCTTCCATCCTTTTACTCAAGTCATACTATCGACATACATATACACATTAATTTCTACATATACAATCACATTTTCGTACTCCCGCAATCTAGAAATTAGGGCCCTCTTGGAAGGCCTTAATTTATGCGTTACTAATAAAATGACCAAAATCGTCATTGTAGGGGAGTCCTTAGCTATCATTCAGGGATTTGAGAGTATGAACCTAATCAAATGGGACCCATGAATATCCTGACTCTTCATTGATATTAATCATTAAGAATTGACTCACACATATAGAGAGGGAAATCGAGTGGCGAATTGTACTGCCACTCTAGGAGTTGATGCCCCACTTGGTAATTCCACTTTTGATAAACAATCAGTCACAGAACCAGTCCGTGAATTAATCAAAACTGATCATGCTCAGAAAAATTCTACGACGGGTTCACATTTTGACGGCGTGCTAGGACACTTTTGGTATGCAGGGTCTGTTTGTGATCTATAATGACTACGGATGTTACAGACAAGTGGACCATGTGCATAGTAGATCTGTAATCTACACTGACACTTTCCGATCTCTCAGTTTATGAGAGATTTTACAATCCTCATTGTGGAAAGTGCTATTTGGTGGAAGCTCCTAGAAAGGGATGTTTCCTACTTTTTATGGGATCGTTCTTTGAATATCTCCATACCCGAAGTGTCTTCTCTTGAGTTAGGATTATTGACAATGGCCTTCTTTGGAGATGTCTCATGTGTTAACTATGAAGAGGACCTAAGGGGGCAACTACAAAACTTGTTCTTTACAGTGGACGTGGACTATGATGCCATGGAGGGGTTGGCAGGTGTGGTCCTCAATCTTCAAAGGCACTGGTGTGACTCAAAGGTCCTTGAAGCCACACTTATCCTGATGGTGGATGTTCTCAAGTCAAAGGAAAAAATGGTTGAGTTTTTAGGTGGATTTGTTAAACTGCTCCTGGTGGACGCAGTGGCTAACTGCAATTTAAGTTTACCATCAGATCAGAGACTGAGTATCCTGAAAGTTTATTTTCAGATGGAAAACTATCTGCCATCTAATAGCTCGGATGACGGCTTGTCTACGGAGGATGGGGAGGAGTCAGACAATGAAAGGCACAATCGTGCTATGGAAAAATATTTGGCAAAGCTGGAAGAACGGGATAAAATGAGAATCTTTTGCGAGAACACTTGGGAAGTGTTTCATTGTGCTGTTATGAACGGTAATATGGAACCCTTCAGGCAGATTACCCAAATTGAGGAGTGGTGGTTGTCGGATCAATCAACTAGCAATGTCATCCATGTTGGAGAATGCATTTCTGTTATTTTACAAGCCCTACATGGCATTTAGTTGTTGTTAGGCCTTCATGGACGGGTTTACGGTTGTTTGATTTGAAACTTAATGTAATATTTTCATTATTAATATAGAGTGCTATCCCCATCCTTGATAGCACTTTATATATATATATATATATATATACTCATATTTACATATAGATATGTTTGCAGACATTTATATATATATACATATGCTCACATGTATATATATATATATATATATATATATATATATAGGCAGGCTTCGACCCTTGCAGGCTCATCTTTAGATTCAAAATCATCTTCTATTTGCTCATATCCTTTTAGTCGCTTTCTCATATTTATTTTTTCTCTGAGCCATTGTTTATAATTATTCGGCTTAAATAGAGTTTTTCATATATATATATATATATATAACATATATGTCTGCAGGTAGACCTATAGACCTATAGATACTAATGATACATATACAGAGGTTATATATATATATATTCTATTTATAAGACATAAATATACAAACAGATATATATACTCATATATATTATTAAACTGAGGTATATAGATATATATATACAAATATATATCTAAAACCATACTTATACATATATATACATTTACATATATTTAAAGATCCATTTATATTATCGAGATATATACACATAGATATATACCAAGATATAGATATATTCAAATATATTGATCATCATAGAATTTTTCGTTACTAACAATCCTTTTATTTATATGACAAACATATCAATGTTAATTTATATATATACTTTAGACTCATATATATATGTACACTTTAGGTATATATATATATATATATATATATATATATATATATACTTTATATAGACTCTTTTAACAATCATTCATATTCACTTAGAAATACAGACTTATATATATAAATAAACTCTTATATAAATTAATTCATTCTCTCAACCCGAAACCAATAACAATAATTAGTATTCATTTTCATATTTAAAGCCTACACTGTCAAATCCATAGCATACCTATAGTACATTTTACCTTAAACTGGAAATTAATTAAATCTTCATCAAGACTTGAGCAGCAGCTTGCCCTTAGGCTTATATGTCCTTCATCTCCCAAATTAGAGGACGATTAGTAACTCAGCAGGTGGTGGCACTCATATCTAAACACAACAACTCCATAATAATGAACCTCGGATAAGTACTTGATTATCAAAGCATATAGGATCCCCACGTAATCCTAATCATTATGACAAGTCAGGGCTACGGTGTGTGGTATACCCGTTTGATTATCTCCCAAAATTAATCGTGGCTCCTCAATTGGATTTCCTACAGACGGCGCATCATTAAAATATATGCACTATTTCTTTGCCAATTAGATTTATCCAAAGTAGGTTAGGGCTTGTGTGTATCTTGAAAGAATAAGCAAACTTAGTTCTTTCACATCAATAACCCATTCGGCTATTAACCAAGCTTTAGCTAATTCTAAGATGTTCTGTAATCCATCAGAGAGCTAGAATTAAAGAAAACTGGTGATGGACACTCTGATCAAACTACACAGTACGAAGAGGCAAATGGCTTTTGAAGGGGCTATTACTAGAGATTGCCTAAAGCATATCATGCAACTTCCCCATACCTTAGTGATTGATGCGGTTGAGAGCATCTTGGGCCCAGACTTCCTCACAAACTCCGACAGAACTAGGGAAAACATATTTGTGGCCACCATGTTTCTCGCTGTGACAGTTACTTCATCCAAAAATTGCGAGGATACAATTGCTCTATGTAAAGAGGTCTTTATTGCCTCTATACTGGGTGATCTAGAACGGGTCTTAGTCAACATTGACAATGAATGGGCTATCCCTTGGCTGCGGCACTATGACATTCTCATTTGAAACAACAGGCTGGTCCCCAGATTCCCTATCATCTCCGTGGATGGTGAGCCTTTCACCAGGGAAAGGCTTGAGGCAATCAATAGAAATGTCAACTTTCTGCTCTACTTGTTTCATGTGCGACACCCTCCAATTTCCACCTGGTTCGAGGACTTCCTCAAGGCTGAAGGCTTGGTTCTGGATGATGAGAAAGCTTCTACCTCGCCATCGGGGTTATAGTGAGTAGGCTTAGCCCTCGGTGTATGCATGGGACCATTTTTGATAGGAAATCAGTGTTATTTGCAGGGGATAATCTTGTCACTAAATATTAGGATCATACTAGTAACTTAAGTAGATTACTATATCTAGTAAAATAGGGTTTTATCTTTAGTTAACAAAGATTGGGGTAAAGATAGTAACTAGTGTTGAATCTTAAAGACAAACTTAAGCGACCTACGAGACACTATATTAGTTGGTTTTAACGGTCAATCTTAAAAATTCACAAAGATTAAATAGGCATGATGGATTATCTATTTATATAAACATATACTAGCTTTCTATTTTGGATACCTAGCAATTTGAATATATACTCTAGATTACAAGCAGTTGGATGCATGCATTTACTAGTATTTATTCATATTGAGGGTAATTATTTTAGAATGGGTAATATTGGCTTATTTTAGAATACTAATCATCGGTTGAAGTACCCTAATGCAATTTTCTGAATTCTTCTATATTTGATACCCATTTGTCATATCTGAAGACTTTGGATTAAATGTGGCTGACATGCAAAATTTTGGGGCTTGGAAAGAGAATATATCCAGCCTTGACTACTCATAGATTCCATCATCTTCTCTACTATAAATCTACAAGGAAGGGGAGGAGGAATGACTGAATCTCATTCACCTACTCTTGTTAGTGTAGCCTAGATAACATCCTTCACTAAGGACTGCATCCAGGAGCATAAACAAGAGTTGGTAAACTGGAGATTTTCTGTTTTGATGGGTCATGGGTCGATCATGTTTGGGCTTAAGATAAATGAATTGAGAAACCCAATTCAGTTTAAAGTTTTAAATCTCTATACTCATGATCTGTGAGGATAGGTTTCACAGGATATTTTATTATGGTCACTTTAGAGCTTTACAGATAAAATCTCTTTGAGGATATTTCATGGACTGTACGATACTAACAAATTTGCCAAGTGTTTGAGAAACTAACCATGTAGGCCAAATAGGTATATCTTGGGCAATTAAGGGATACTATACACAACAAAGAACAACTTCAGAACCATGCTGTCGGGAGTTGAGGGACAAATGATTATTGAAATTTATAAATAAGGGCTTGTAAGGGAGGGGTAAAACAGAAATACCCTCCCTCCTGATCACCCTGGCCCAGGGTGTTGATGTATTAAAATCTGATACTATTGTATATTGAGATAAGACTAATTGGACTATGGTCTCGGGAAAGGCCAGAGGTTTTCTTGCCTCCACTCTTTCCTACTGGTGCCTGCACGAGTGGAGTAATGTAAAATTTTAAAATAATTAATAAAATTCTTGGCCTCGGCCTCTTACCGATCAAAGAAAAAAAACAAAAAAGAAAAATAATTAATTTTTCAAATGAATTAATTAATTCCCTATTCTTCTAAAGTCTCTCCAATAATTATTTCCTCTAAACTAACTTAGTGAATTAATTTTAATTAATTAACTTAATCATATGATTCCTACAAATCACTTTTCTTAATCCCACTTAACCTAATTAATTCTTCTATAATCTCTCATAATTCCACTTATATTTATTATCCAATTTTAAATTCCCCCACTTATGTCACATCAATCTTGAATCTCTCAAAGAAATTGAAATTTATTTGAATCCCCCTATGCATCCTCATTTTGAAATTCAAATTTCCTTTCCCTCCTCTTTTCAAGGAATTTTATATTCCTTTTTATTTCTCCAATGCATCCTTGATCCATGTCCACTATTTTGAATCAATCTTTTCCTTTCATAAGCGAACCAATATTGGCCCTCCATTGACCTCCTCCAATCTATAAATTGGAGCATCTCTCCTTATGCTACCAATTTCTCCTCCTATCATGCTTTCTCATAACCCTCTATCAAATCCTTTTATCCATCATCCAAATCCAAATCCTTAATCCCTCAATCTTGTTGAGAACTTGAGAGCTATCCACATCCACAACAAGAAAAAGAGGAAATCAAGTGGAGTAATCAAAGGGGTGCCTTCAATTCATCAAGCTCAATCCAAGGAACAAGTGGAGACTCACAAAGGTATAATGGTGTTGTTGGTATTTTGGTATGGTTTTGTCATTGATGTCAACACCTACTAAACACTTATCAACTCTGGCACTTTGGAGTATCAACAACATTCACTGGCAAGCAAGTGACTTATGCACAGTCACCGATATCTAGTACACCGGTAGGATAAAATGACCACCAGCAAAGCATTCTTTCTTGGAAATAGACTAGTTTCTTGGTTGAGTAAGAAACAAAGTTGTACATCTCTATCAACAACAGAATCAGAATATGTTGTAGCAGCAACTAACTGTACACAGGCACTATGGCTTAAGCAAATGTTGAAAGACATAAAGGTAAAATGCAAGGAACCTATTACTATCTATTATGATAACACTACAACAATTGATATATCTAAGAATCCAGTATTACATTCTAAAACCAAACATGTTTCTATCAAATTGAATTTTCTAAGGGAAAATGTTGAAGCAAAGGAAATAAAACTAGTTTATATGAATACTAAAGAGCAAATTGCAGATATCTTCACTAAACCTCTACCTAAGGAGACTTTTGAATATCTCAGAGACTAGCTTGGGGTCATACCCCCACTGGTAGAGACTTAGGAAGTTGATGTTTGTCATCAACCGACAGAATTAACAGAGAAATATTTTACTCCGGCTTTGATGAGGAAGCTACTTCTTAGGAGGAGTAGTTGGTACACTAAATTGTTTGGTATTTTGTATATGAACTTGGCTTGGTAATAACTTTGGCACTTGATGTCAAAGGGGGAGAGATCAATATGGAAAAAAACAAGGAAAACACATGTTGCTCCCAGGGGGAGAGATTGTTATTTGGGAGAGATTATTACTCTCTGCATCTATATTTTGATTTCTGGTTATGAACTCTTTTTGGGAGATTGTTGGTTTTTGGTATTTGGCATTTCTGTTTTGGCACTTTGATGGTTTTTCCATCTTATGTTACCATCAATGCCAAATGGGGAGATTGTTGGTATTTTGGTATGGTTTTTTCATTGATGCCAACACCTACTAAACACTTATCAACTCTGGCACTTTGGAGTATCAACAACATTCACCGACAAGCAAGTGACTTATGAACACTGTCATCAGTATCTGGTACACCGGTAGGATAAAATGATCACTAACACTTGGAAGGGCATGGAAAACACTTGGTTATGTTGAAGACATCATATGGGCACCTTGTCTTGGAGTTTTGTTTATTGGTATATTCGTATTTACATATTTGTTGTTACCAGCAAATAGGTCCAGGTTACACTGGTAGGTTTATATTTTCCAGATCAGTATGGCACACTATGAAGATGATTTATTATTGTTGTAAATGCATCAAGCCGACATGGTGAATCAGTTATTGCATTAGGTATTAATTAATTTGTAAATTAACTTTATTGTAATATCTTGTAGAGCCGACCTACTAAACTTGGTCCTAGGTTATGGTATAAATGTAAGATCTAATTTGTAAGATCAAGTGTGGAATCCAAAAAAGAATTGTGTGAAGGTATATGCGAGAATAAGAAGAGCTATACATGCAGAAATCATTTGAAGATTGAAGGAGGGTTTTTGTGAAGACAATCAAAACTACACCAGTACTGAATCCAGCATATGAAGATGTTATTTTGAGCAGTACATTCTTATTGGATTTAACCATCCAATGGTAGTTAGTGTGACTCCTATTTTATGATTGAGCAGTGAGCTCTAGGGGCTTGGTCTTTCTGCATGTGCAGAACCCATTTGTATACACTTACTATCTGCAGTAGTATCATCTGATTGTGGGTAAGGTTTCCTACCGTGGTTTTTCCCCTTACAAGGTTTCCATGTACAAATATTGGTGTTATGTGTTGTGGATGACTTTTTCCTTTTGTCTCATGCATTAACCCTTACCAGCATTGCAATTAATTGTTAAAACTGTCTACCAACACATTAGACTGGTTTACAAGTATTAAGCATTAAGTTGGTTTAAGTTGTTTTTGGTTTGAATTGTTTGATAATTGATTCACCCCCCCCTCCCCTCTCAGTTGTCTTCGAGACCTAACAAGTGTTTGTTGCATTTTCTATTCAAACTAACCATTTTCCTCTCAATCCTAGTTTCCCCCATGTTCAATCATTTTATATAGAGATGTTTGTTAGATCTAGTGGTCATTATGATGATAAAGTTTCTACTAATATGGTCAATTATTGAAAGTAGCATGGTTATGTTTCTATGTATCATAAATGGAAAATGGATGATATCACATATTTGAATTGATGAGAATTCATGTGATATTGAAAATCCCCTTCTAATGAATTTAATATTTTGGTTGTTTATACGTATATGAGGATGCCTAGGTATAATGTGTAAATATCCTAATTGTACTTATTTAGATGTGGTAATTTAATGATACTTTGATAATGTTGTAATGTGTAGCTGATAAGTGGGTTTTCTAACCATTTTTACTTTGTAATCTCTTTTGAGGGAATGAATAATGATCTAGGATAAAACCTTCTATGTTCATTCTTGAATATGTTCTTTCGGATTCATGTTGAATTTAGTTGCATGTGTTTGTTGGGGGTAGTCTTATGTTGGTGATCTGTTGAAGGTTGTTTATCCATAATGACTCTCTATTTCAGGACAAGAATATCTTATGATGATTTATATATAAGGACCTATTGGTGGTACTATGGTTAATGATTATAGTTATGAT
Source organism: Cryptomeria japonica (assembly GCF_030272615.1). Taxonomy (NCBI): domain Eukaryota; kingdom Viridiplantae; phylum Streptophyta; class Pinopsida; order Cupressales; family Cupressaceae; genus Cryptomeria; species Cryptomeria japonica. The sequence goes on along the minus strand of NC_081408.1, from coordinate 276,399,793 downwards.
TTACTAATTATTTTTATATGATGAGGATATAATGATTATTTTAGGGTTAACTGCTTATGATTTCTTAATTACTTTGATGTGTAGATAACATATTATGACTATAATGGATCATTACGTCTAAACATATGTTTCAGGTGATCATATTGAGGGATTGATTATGATGTATTGATGCTATTTTATTTCATGTTATATGTGTGTATTTATATGGCTATAGATTGTTGGATATTAGAGTTGTTGAAATGTGTTGTTGTCATTGATGTCAACATATTCCTATGTTCTTGAGCTTCGGTGTTGCAGAGAGTTTGTTTGGTTGGTATATTATAGATATGTTGATGTGAATTTAAGGATTCATATATTAGTATCTTCATTTGATTCAACATGAGTTTTAGTGTTCTGAAAGGTGATTTGATCAGGTTATGTGGTCCAATGTGGTAACTGGTTTTTCTATTGGTTATGTATTGCAGAATTGTGATTTCTAGTTTGTATTGCTCCGGAATTGATTCATTATGTTGAGTGGATTTTGGAGAATGTTTGGGACATTCATGTGTGTCCAAAATTTGAGTAGTTCATGATTTGAAACTTCATAAGTGTATCTTTCAGTTTGTTAGTTGGTGTTCTTGAGCTTTGGTAGTGAGATGATGATGATTCTAGTTATTCGAGTTGTTGCGGTTGCTGTGGAGGAACTCACATTTCTTTTTGGTGTTTCTAGATCATGTTCTATTTTTGTTGTTGGTCCAGATTGATCATTGTGCACATTATTGAAGATTTTATTAGTTCAATGGTATTCTTTGTGTTATGCAACCTTCTAGCTGACCCGATGATTATTGCATGTTGCGTATGATCTTGGCGAGATATTTGGTGGAGTTGTGTGTTCAAGGTTTTGTTTTGGGTTCATGTTATGTCCTTTTGGATATTGTATTGGTCCACATAATGATTTATGTATCGCTTGATGTAATTTTGTAATTAGGTCTTATGAGTTGAGATGACCTTGAAATTAAGGTTAATGATTTGTGTAAATAAGTGTAATAATCATGCAAGGTGGGTGTCTGCATTGTGTTTGCGTTCTTGAGAGTGTTGTAAGTGTGAGAAAGAGAAATGATCTTTCATAAGAGTGTTGAAGTGAAGAAGAGAGTTGTAGAGAAGACAATGTGCTTAAGCGAAACCATGATCAAGCATTTAAAGATGCTATTCTTTCAGTTCATGTAATCCGGATTGGTGTCTGATCTTTGTAAGGAAGTGAGCCTTCCTTGGGTTGTAGCTCTTTGTTGCTTTTGAGAAGTGAGCTATAGGAAGTGTGCCTGAATGCATGTGCATTCCCCATTGTAATATTTACATAGACTACGACAGAGTATCATCATATTGTGGGTAGGTTTCCACCATGGTTTTTACCTTAACTGGGTTTTCCACATCAAAATTTTGTGTGTTATGTGTGGTATTTATGTGGTGTTCATCTTTTTCATTTTTTTCTTGATTAGATCTTAAGTTGAGGTTAAATTGTTTAAGTTTGGTGAAAATTGATTCACCCCCCCCTCTTAGTTTTCCTGCATTTTTGTTGCCAATAATTGGTATCAGAGCTAGATCCTCTGGAAGGAGATTGACCACTTGAGGAGATCTTGGATGGCAACTATTGTTTTCAAGAAGGAGAGACTGAGATTTGATGGAACTAATTACACCATATGGAATAACCTAATGGAGTGTCACTTGAAATGTCTTGGAGAAGATTATTGGAAGGTCACAAAGAATGCCTACATTGTTCCTCATAATGGTCCTATTACTACAAATGAGATCAAGGATGCTGAACATAACATAAGAGCCAAAGAAGCATTGCTGAGTGTCCTCACTGATTCAAAGATGACTAATGTAATGGGATTGCAGATTTCTAATGAGATTTGGGAGAATTTAGAAACCCTGTATGAAGGAGACAAACTTGTGAAAGTTGCTAAATTGCATAGCTTGAAAGGAAAGTATGAGATGCTGAGAATGGGAGAAGATGAGAATATTTCATCCTTTATGGCTAAAGTGAATGATCTTGTGTTGAACATCACCTATGTCGATGTAATCATTTAAGAAGACGAGATTGTAGCTAAAGTATTAAGATCCTTGCCTCATGCTTACAAACATAAAGTTGCTCATATTGATGAGATCCGGACTATGACAACTGTGACAAGAGACATGCTAGTTGGTAAGCTCATTTCTTTTGAATTGAGTGAACCATGAGAATCACATGGAAAAAATGAGACAATGTTTAAAGCTACTATATCTAGGAAGTAGAAGTATGATCTGGGAGAGAGTTCAACTAGGGTTTCCAGATATGAAAGGGAAATGAGAGAGATGGAAGAATAGGAAAGAGAATTGGAAGATATTGAAGCACTTATTGCCAGAAGATTTCCTAAGGAAGTCAATAAGTATGAAGGAAATTTACCTTTAAAATATTTTTCATGCAATAAGATAGAACATTTTTCTTCTAGGTGTCCGAAAAGAGCTGAAAGAGTGTCAAAGTATGATAAACTGTACAAGCCTAATCACAAGTATATATATCAAAAGAAGTATTATTATGCTACCGTTGAAGGTGTGATAGATGATGAGTCTAAGAAAGGGAATTCAAAAGATTAATTTGTATTCATTTCTATCAAGGAAGATGATCTGGTACCTATTGATTCTACAAGCTGCATTATTGAAGAGAAAGTCTTGGCCGCTAAGATTGAAGAGAACGATGAATGGGTAATTGGCTGTGGTTGTTCGCATCAAATGATAGGTGATAAAGGAAAATTCATGAATGGAAAAGTATGATGGTGGTGTAGTAAGATTTGGAGACAACAAAGCTTGTGTGATCCATGGTAGAAGTTCTATTTCTCTTTCTGGTAAGCATAATACTTATAATGTTTTATATGTTGAGGTTTTGAAGCATAATCTTTTAAGTTTTGGATAGATGGTTTATAAGGGATATGATATATAGTTCAAGAATGGGAAATGTAAAATCTTGAATAGATCTGATATATAAATTGCATTAGGAACTAAAACTAAAGGTAATATCTTTCATTTGAATGTTGGTGAGAAAATTTGTTTGATTTCTCATATTGATGAAATTTGGTTGTGGCATAGGAGGATGTGTCATGTTAACTCTGACTACATGGTTAAGATAAGTTCTACTCAAGCTATTAGAGATATGCCTAAGATAGTGAATCCTACTAATCCGATGTGTAAAGAATGTTAATTGGGAAAGAAAAAAGAATTTCATTCAAGAGAAAATAGTATACATCTAATGGGATATTAGATCTTGTGCATATTGATTATGTGATCCTTCTAGGGTGACAGATACTTAATGTTGTTGATTGATGGATTTTCTAGAATGATGTGGGTCACTTTTCTAAGGGAGAAATCTGAAGCGCTGGAGAAATTCAAAATATTCAAAGATAGACTAGAGATAGAGATAGGATTGAAGTTGAAGTGTCTAAGATCTAACATAGGAGGAGAATTCACTTCCAGTGAGTTTAATTCCTTTTGTGAAGAGCGTGGAATTAGGAGAAAATTTTCAACTCTGCAAACCCCTTAGTAGAATGGATTTGTTTTTAATAAAGATAAATGGGTTTTACATGGACTCAAAACCAAAAGTTATACAAAAGTTGGCCATCAACCAAACAGACATAAACCAACAACAAAATAGGGTAGCACCCCAGAACAGTCACGGAAGCAAAAGAGACAGACAACAAAACAAAACAAAATAAAAGCACTCAATTAAGAGAGTGCACTAGCTCCTTGTTCTTCTAGATGGTAATCTTATTGATTTCCTCCAGCTCCTCCATAATGAATCTGGAGGTGCCCTTATTGCTGCTCCTGCTTCTGGTCATGGAACTAGGGCCTGTGGTTTTGTTGTCTCTAGCAGCCATGTCTTCACTTCCAAGATCTTTCTCAGGTTCGTTGTGAGTGGATCTGTAATCCATGACCATGACATTGATCTTTTCGACCCCCTCTATACTATTATTTGTGGCTTCCTTGCTTATGTCGACCAGGTTCTTAAGGTTTTTCTTTATCTCCACCATAGACTGTTCCAACTTTTCAATTATTTGTTCATGGTTGTATCTCATAACCTCAACATCTTGGGAGAGCATCTAGGTCATAATCATGAGCTTCTCGGATTTGCTAGGCTCAAGAGAGGCTATGAAGATATCAATAATCTCCTTATTCCCCACTTTGAGGGTATCAATTTCTCTATCCACACACTTCCAACAACTCTCCTAGCTTCTGGTCGCTTCCATCACCAAGTTCATCAAAGTACTATTCCTCTATAACCCATTGTCCTGTTCTTTAGACATGGTCCCCTACTTTTCCTTCAGGACGTTAATTAGAATGTCCAGTTTAATTTCCTGGTCCGAAGTCTTCAGACCATAGTCCTTAGCTACAAGATTCTTCTTTTTAGAAAGGGGATCGGCCTTAGAAATCAATTTGTTGGTAGATTTATATTTGTTGGCCGCCCATCTGGGGGGATTCTTATTTCTAAACATCCTAGGCATGACCATCATCTCACCTTCTTCCACTGGCTTATAATCAGGTTCGTCAAAAGGAATGGCACCCCCACTATCCTCCAAATCCATTTCCAAGTCAGAGACATCCTAAATAGTATGTTTTCCTTTCTTAGATAGAGAGGGCACAACTTCAAGGGTCTTAGTGTACTCCATGATGAGCACAATAAGCCCTTCATGAAGAACAAGATTATTTAGATTCTCCATATGTTTTTCAAGACTATTATTTAAAGAGGAGGCCAGAGAGAAAGGAATAGAAATGATTTTACCATGACTAAAATGATTCAAAATGGTAAAATGGTAGGAAAAGATACTGGCATATTTGCCATCAAGCATAATATACCTCATGATGAACTTGGCCATGTCCTCCCAGGGAGTCATAAGATCTTTCCTTTTGTAGCCACCATCAGCCATTTTGTTAACTCTTGAGCACTCCTTGTCTTTGTCGAAAAAAATTGCCAAGTCCTCCTCCCGAGTTTTCCTATCTCTATAGAACCTTCTGCCATTCATCGCCTGACCAGTAACCATCACCACCAAGGTTTCATCCATCGGGTAATTAGAACCATAAGCCCTCAAGACCCCATTCTTCCACCCATTGACAAAGGATTTTGTGAGCAGAGGAGAAGGGCCATGAAGTATTTCCAAGAAGAAGACAATTCCCCCATCAACGATTTCCTACCACACCTTCTCGTTTTTCTTCCATTTCTCACAAGTAGACGGTTCTTGTCCCCACCTATAATGATTCGAGTCACCAAACAATAGGAAATGGGCCATGCCAAAGAAGTCTCTGAATTGTCGCTGGAAATGGGCCACACTAGAAAAGTCTCCAAATAGTAGCAGAAAATGGGCCATATAATTAGACAGAAAATCCAGGCACAAGGGAAGTTTCTAGATCTTCAATTAGGGAAAACAAAAAGGATCCATTTCACCAACAACTCAATCAGATCATGATTAAAGATCATTGATTAACGCAAGTGGGTGGACTCATCACAGCCAAATCACACAGGTTTTTTAGAAATGAATCCCTACTACTCCACCATTTAGCCACCACGTAGCCCACCGTCATATTGGCCAGTAGATCTGCCACTTTGTTGCCTTCCTAAAATACATGTGGAATTTTAAATTCTTCCAACTCATTTATTATATCACGACAATCCTTGATCAGATTAGAAATCGTTCAGCTAGGATCCATGCACCCATTTAGACAATTGACAATGTTTAGTGAGTCAGACTCCAGCCAGACTTTTCAAAAGCCTTCTTTTTTAGCCATGTGTAACTCCATGTGGGCAGTGCTGGCCTCTGCAAAGTGGTTGGACTGAGTGCCCAAAGGGGCACTTCCATTCAAACCACATCCTTTGAGTTGAATCAGGGAAGACCCAATTAGTGTTCTAGATATTAAGGAAGAAATTCCTGATATCCCTGACAAAAGAGCACTGAAGCAGCAAATGACCAGCATTTTCCTCCATTTCTTTGCAAAGGAAACATCTATTAGTGAGAGGAAGACCTCTTTTGCAAAGATTGTCAATGGTAGAGATCTTACCCTACATAAATAGCCAAAAAAAAATTGTTAATTTTTGGAATTAAGAGCTTATTCTAGATACTTTCCCAGAAGGGAGGGGAGGAAGTTTCTGGAGATGAACTTATAAGCATCAACAACCTTGAAATTCCCAAAAGAGGAGAAATTCCATAACACTTCATCTTCCATAGGAGAGCTGGGGATGTGTATACAATTCAACCAAGGTTGCATAGGTATCAAAGCATTATCCACAGAATTGAGATCCAACCAGGCTCCATCTCTAAAATAATCAGCCACCTAGGAGCCAATTTTTCTGAGACATAATTCTTTGAAAGGAGAAGCCCAAATAGAATCCGATAGGGGGTCATCACCAATCCACCAATCATTCCAAAACCTGATTTTGGCACCATTCCCCAACACCCATCTACAACCATGCAAAATAACTTTGGAGGAGCTAAAGAAGTTGCTCCATAAATCATAAACATTATTGGGAAGGTCATAAGTAGAATGGATTTGTTGAAAGGAAGAACATAACTATTTTGGATTCTGCTAGGACTATGATGATTGAAGGAAATGTTTCACATATCTATTGGAGAGAATTTGTTAGCACTGTTGTGTTTACATTCAATCGGGTGCATATAAAACGTGATTCTGGTAAGACCCCTTATGAGTTATGCTTTGGTCACGTTCCTATAGTTAGATATTTTATAATCTTTGGAAGTAAATGTTATATCAAAAGAGATGAGGATATAGGAAAAATTGATGCAAGATGTGATGAAGGAATCTTTTTGGGATATTATACTAAGAGCAAGGCCTACCAATGTTATAAAAAAAGACTAAGAAAAATAGTGGAAAGTGTAAATGTGAAGGTTGATGAGTGTCATGAGAAATATATTAGAACATGCAGATATGAATTTGATGATCATGATGTTAATTCAAAGCAAACGTAGACTCAAAACATGAAATAGAGTGATCTAGAAGAGTTAGTAAATCCAGATGTTGTTGGCAATGAAGAAGTTCAAGAGACTAGAAATCAGAACAATCAGAAGACTCCCAGGTATGAAAGATTAAATCATCCAAAAAATCAGATTATTGGTGATAAAAATAAATGTTTAATGACTAGGAGAAGAAATGATGCTGAAGAGACATGTCTGATTTCCAAGATTGAGCCTAAATATGTTGCTAAATCTTGTAAAGATGAAAATTGGGTATAATACATGGAAGAAGATTTAAATCAGATTGAGAAGAACAATACATGGGAACTTGTTCTGAGACCTAAAGACAATAATGTAATTGGTACTAAATGGGTATTCAAGAATAAACTGAATGAAGATGGAGAAGTTAGTAGAAACAAAGAAAGATTGGTATGTAAAGGGTATTCACAAATGGAAGGTATTGATTTTGAAGAGATTTTTGCTTCGGTAGCTAGAATTGAAGCTATTAGATTATTTCTTGCATATGTTGCTCATAATAATTTCAAGGTATATCGAATGGATGTGAACGCGACCTTTTTGAATGGTGAGTTGGAAGAAGAAGTCTACATTGAACAAGAAAATGGATTTTCATTGACAGATGAAGGATACATGGTATGCAGATTGAAGAAAGCATTGTATGGACTTAAACAAGCCCCTAGATCTTGGTATGCTCAATTGGATAGGTATTTGATGAAGTTGGGATTCTGTAAAGGTATTGCTAATAGTAATTTATATTTCAAGATTGATAATAATAACATTTTAATTGTTGACATTTTTGTTGATGACATTATTTTTAGAGGAGATGATGATTTGAGTAAGAAGTTTGCTGATGATATGCAAAAAGAGTTTGAGGTGTCTATGATAGGTGAGATGAAATTATTTTTGGGATTACAAATTACACAGACTAATAAAGACATTTTCATATCTCAATCAAAGTATGTGAAGGAATTATTGAATAAGTTTGGGTTAGATGATTCCAATCCTATTGGAACTCCTATGGTAACTGGTTGCAAGATGATAAAAGATGATGAATCTCCAAAGGTTAATTAGACTTTGTATTGATCTATGATTGGTGGACTGCTATATTTGACTCAGACTAGACAAAACATTATGAATGTTGTATGTCTTGTTGCAAGATTCTAGATTGATCCTAAGGAAAGTCATGTTACTACTGTGAAAAGGATATTTAGATATTTAAAGGGAACAATTGATTATGGTTTGTGGTATCCAAAGAATGATGATTTTATTTTAAGTTCTTATATAGATGCTGATTGGGAAGGTGATGTTGATGACCAGAAGAGCACTATAGGTGGTGCATTCTTTTTAGGAAAGAAGTTAGTTTCTTGGTCAAGTAAGAAGCATAATTCTATATCATTATCTACTACTGAAGTTGAATACATTGCTGCTGCTAGGAATTGTACTTAGGTAATTTGGATGAAGTTGCAGATGCTAAAGGATATTAGAGTTGTTTATAATGAGCTTACTGTTATATATTGTGACAATTCAAGTGCTATCAATTTTTCAAAGAATTCAGTGTTTCATTCTAAAACAAATCGTATATCAATCAAGTTTCATTTCTTGAGACAAAAGGTGAATGAGAAAGAAGTCAGATTGGAGTATGTGTCTACTAAGGAATAAAGTGCAGATATTTTCACTAAGCCTTTGCCTACAGATACATATGTCTATCTAAGAGAGAAGTTAGGGGTGCTTTCCCATCTTTATGTGAACTATATGCATTGAGGTGCATCAATTTGGTGGACTTCATAGTCTTATCATGATATCCGGATTGATGAGTGAGTGCTCCTACTCGAGGGGAGTATTCAGTGGTGTTGGAATCAATGAACACTAAGAGGGGGGGGGGGGGTGAATCAATGTTCTACAATTAATAACTATTTTAAACTGATTCTTAGACCACCAGATGCAAAAGGATGAAAGTAAAATGCAAAAACTTAACACACACAAGCACAAAACCATAACACCAAAAATTTTATGTGGAAGCCTTGAAAGGGAAAAACCACAATGGGATTGAGACCCACAATATTATAATATTTTGATCAGGAGTATAATAATATTATTAGAGGGGAATGCACATGCATTGTCATTGCTAAATTACAAAAGAAGGCTACAACCTCAGATGACCCACCATCCTACAAATGAATTACAATGACAACAAGAATGTCGGAACTAATGAGTAGCATCTACAAATGCCAAAATACAGTTCCGCTTAAGCACAAAGTAACTAACTTCCATTGTTCTAACAACGTGCTCTATTTTGCTACTCTCTCATATACTAGATCACAAAACCAAGGATAGCGCACATGAAACTGCGCTTAGACGCTCATACACTCTTCACACATAAAAATCCATATATTAGATAATCAAATAGATCAATCTTATATATTTACACCACTTGATTAGGTCACCAATATGTTAGCTCCAAAAATATGAAACATGTAACAAGAAGTTAGCTCAATCTAATTACCAATCCACATGCAGAACTAAACAAATTGATTAAATGCTTCACATACATTGGCCCAACACCTTGAACTTGAAACGAATCACCGCAATCATCCCAAAGATTTTGCATAATATGCTACACCAAAATAACCCTATTCTTCCTAAAATACCTGATGCCAAATCTTCAATCTTGCATGAGAATCAATACTAGAGGCTAGGATTGCAAATTAAGATGTCTCAAACATCCAATCACCTAACTCTTCTACCACAACCAAAACTATGCAACCAGAATGTACTCATACTCTACCACATATTGTATTCCACCTTCTAAACTTAAGAAAAATGGATATCAAACTTCCAGTAGAATAATTCTACATATACCTTAAGCACTAATCTCTACCGGTATAGTGTCTCTTGCCAACAAGTTGTGTGTTTCAGTTATTCCAATTTGTGAGTTTTTCCAAAGGGGGAGAGATCATCTTCCTATGGGGGAGAGAATAATGTTTGTCTTATGAGCATTTTGCATTGATGTCAAAGGGGGAGAGAAGCATGTTAAAAACTGTCTTATCTATCTAAGGTAGAGAGCTATGTGTGCATCATCTCAAGGGGAGATTGTTGGAGTTTATTTCTTTCTTTGTATTGATTATTTTTAACATTCGTATGTTGTCATCAATGCTAAAGGGGGGAATTGTTGGAATGTGTTGTTGTCACTGCTATCAACATATTCATGTGTTCTTGTGCTTCAGTGTGGTAGAGAGTTTGTTTGGCTGGTATATTGCAGATATGTTGATGTGGGTTTAAGGATTTAGAGATTACTATCTTCAGTTGGTTCAGCATGAGTTTTAGTGTTCTGTAAGGTGATTTGATTAGGTTATGTGGTCTGGTGTGGTGACTGGTTTTTCTATTGGTTTTGTATTGCAGAGTTGTGATTTCTAGTTTGTACTGCTTTGGAATTGATTCATTATGTTGAGCGGATTTTGGAAAATGTTTGGGATGCTCATGTGTGTCCTCAGTTAGAGTGGTTCATGATTTGAAACTTCACAACTGTATCTTTCAGTTTGTCAGTTGGTGTTCTTAAGCTTTGGCAGTGAGATGATGATTATTCTAGTTATCTGAGTTGTTGTGGCTATTGCAAAGGAATTCATGTTACTTGTTGGTGTTTCCAAATCGTTTTCTATTTTTATTGTTGGTCTGTATTCATCATTGTGTGTGTTATTGAAGATTGTATTGGTCCAGTGGTATTCTTCATGTTATATGACCTTCTGGCCTACTCGATGATTCTTGCATGTTGCGGATGATCTTGGCGAGATATTTGGTGGTGTTGTATGTTTAAGGTTTTTTTGGGGTCCATGCTATGTCCTTGCCGACATTGTATTGGTCTGCATATTGATTTATTTATCGTGTGATTTAATTTTGTAATTAGGTCTTATGAGTTGAGTCAGCCTTGAAATTAAGGTTGATGATTTGTATAAATAAGTGTAATAATCATGTAAGGTGGGTGTCTCTAATATTGAGAGTGTTGTATGTGTGAACAAGAGAATTGATATTTCAGAAGAGTGTTGAAGTGAAGAAGAGAGTTGCAGAGCAGACAGTGTGCTTAACTAGAATTGTGATTAGGCATTTGGAGATGTTATTCTTTCAATTTATGTAATTTAGATTGGTGTCTGATCTTTGTAAGGCAACAAGCTTTCATTGGGTTGTATCCCTTTGTTGTTTTTGAGAAGTTAGCTCCAGACAGTGTGCCTGAATGCATGTGCATTCCCCTTTGTAATATTTACACATACTACTCTAGAGTATCACCATATTGTGGGTAGCTCCCATCATGGTTTTTCCCTTAACGGTTTTCCACATCAAAATTTGTGTCTTATGTGTGTTGTTGATGTGGTGTTCATCTTTGTTATTGTTGTTCTTGATCAGATCTTAAGTTGAGGTTAAATTATTTAAGTTTGGTGAAAACCGATTCAGCCCCCCCCCACTCTCTGTTTTCATACATTGTTGTTGCCAACATATATGTTGTCTGGATGTTTTTTGTTTTTGGTTGATGGAGGTATAAGGAGGTGACTCCACCTAGCTTCATAGGTTTGAGTGTGCCTAAACAATCACTGATAGTGGTATATGGAGATAGCATTAAGGCCTAAGTAACCTAATCCAAACCATTGCCCTAAATTAGGATAATAATTTTAGTTTTAAATAAATACCTTTTTGGGTTAACATGAAGGCAATGTCCATACACTCTTAGTTAGCAAGATTTGGTTGTGTGGTGTTTGATGTTCTAATGTTGGTAATGATTATTATCATTTATATTTTCTATTATTTATGTTGTAAATGATATTATTGATGGTATAATGTTTCCCATCCTCCATCCAATAATGATTATTATTATTAATAGTTTTTTATTTCAACCATTTTAGGTGGTATAAATTATTAATATTAATATTGTGGTATTTAATCTATTAATGCTTTTATTTTGTGGAGTAATTTATTGTAAGGATCACCATAATATCAAATTAACATAATCCACAATTTACACATCATCAAGCATGCATTAATGTCAAGTGTTCAAATACACAAGATAGAGATATGAAATTACATATTTTAACATAGAGTTAGAGTAAGCAAACAATAACAAGACTAAGCATAGGGAAACATATACCTTTACAATAGACAACAAGGTTTGTTACATTGTTTACAAAAGAATAAATCATGAAGACCACCCTAATAGGAACTCTCGACATCTGTCTCCCTTGAGCACATCACAAGCAAGAACATTGTCGAAGTGCATTTCCACCCTAACACAAAGCAATTACACTTCCCTAGAATCTTTCATGACACAAAAGATACCCAACCCAGTAGGAGGAAGATTAACAATGTGATATTGGAAAGAGTAATGGAATTTGTGGAACATGATACATAAATAATCTAACACTAATGTAACAATATAATGGGAACACAAGATAGAAGCAACAATCCTTGCTTAATTATCTAAACTTATTACAAGATCTTAGTTCTATCTCAATTACAAGAAATACATAATATTGATAAACACAATCACCAAAATACAATCAAGCAACAAATCTCATGTCATGAAGGTAAAGGAAATTCAGTATCTTAGCAATGCCTAGAGAATTTACACCCAAGCATCTTCATCTTACCAAATTTCACAACACAACATACTCTTAATGAGATCAACATTAATAAAGTCAATATAGACACTCATTTCCCAAATTCAATGAGCCCCTAACTATCTATAAACACCCCCTTTTAAGGGCTGGTTTGTTATTTGATAATCGTTATTGAACATTATCTCATCGCTTATAGTACAAATAACATTTCTTATATTATATCTTCTCTTACAAGTCTATGTGTATCTTGATCTATAATAATTATGTTAAAACTCTCCATACATTAACAATGGCAATACTCTATATGAACTCTTCTAACTCAAGAAATATATAAAGATATTTAGAAATCATCTTCGATATAAGAGAAATATAAGAGAAAAGATTTCATTCAACACCTTTGATTCAATCATGGGTCAGACTCCCCTTATTGGTGAATATCATGCTATAGTCTATTACTTCAATCTTAATGTTCAAGGACACTAGATCATTGATAATTAAAAGGCTAGATTCACAAAAGAACGTATATGATCATTTGCACTAAAAGTTGTCATGAAACATTAAAGTACACTTTATGGAAATTTGAATAACATAAGCATTATGGACACGATGCATCCAAGATTTCAATACTTCAACTATACAGAAGGTGCACCATCACCAACACGACACTATGGTTTAGTCATAACCTTAAAATACAGAATCCTTCTATGAATCCAATGTAACTAGAAAATTTCTATATGTATTACTAGTAAGTTTCTCATTTATGGAACAAAAGAATAACTAAATGTAAAATTGTTTTAAATGCCAAAAGCATTGATCTTTGATCAAGAAAGAATAGTATAAGAAAAGTCAAAGTAAATAGTTTGTTTTCCTGCTCAGATCTCCTGATGTTGATCAAGAGAAATTTAAGAAATTGAAGACATTTAGAGTTGAACAACGAACCAAAATAGAATTCGCTTAAGACATGATAATCTCATTCAATTCTTGTTATGCGTATACCTGGATCATACTAAACTTAGTCATGGTAAAAATGACAGAGATTAATAGCGACTGTCTTCTTCCAAATCTTTATACATATTATATATCTGCTCCAATGCCTTTGTAGCTATTGATGGATTGATAGCCTGAATAATATCTTAGTTGACTATTAGATGGGGCTCTCAAGATTTATATCATTATATAAGCCTATGCACGTAGTTGGCAATATTGGGAAATCATTTGGTCTCTTTTAATATAAACTGGATGAAATTCTAAATTGGATTGAGATGAAAAAAGAGAACCAATTACTAATGCGGTGGGGATTAAATGAAAAAAAAGACATGGTTGATACAAGACCATGATGATTCTTATATCCGCATTCGAATCCATTAACATATCAAGTTTTAGATAAAGAAAATATATAAATAGTGAAATAAATATTTTCATATATTTTCTAGTTTTTCTATATGTTAGTAATTGGTGTTTTTGAAGGCCTTCGGGGCATTTTCAGCCTTTGAAATTTTGGCTTGTCCTTTGAAGAGATCTTTTAGGACTTCGCCTTCAACTCTTGGAGACCTTTCCAACAAGTTAAATGACTCGCAATTTCAAGTCGTGAGTAGAAAGTTATGTCTAGTTAAAGTTAAGACAAAATTTCATATAGTTTTTTGAAATTTTCGTAGTTTTGGATTTTATTGTGTAAATAAACAAATATGACTGTTGGGTTTCGATTCTCAAGGGGTTTTGGTGACCCTTGAAATCTCATGAACTGATATATGTTGGATTTTTGAATTGAATAGATTACTTTTCGTCTTGCTTCAATTTTGTGTTTACCTTGTTCATGTAAACAAATCCACAATACCTCAGGTTCTCACTCAGATGTTGTCATCCGAATCCATAATTCGGATCAGTTCATTTGATCGTATTTGCATGTTCTAAATGATGACAGGGATGATTGGCCAAATCACAACTATGAACTCTCTTAGAATGAATGATTTAATTTAAAACTACGGCTTCCCAACAAGGTTACAGGCTATGCTCATTAATTATTTACTTAAGTTCAAACCTTTCATTCTATTCAAAACATGGAAGATCTAAAATCTACAATCATGGGCAGATTAGATATTCATTTTAGATGTTCATTTGCAAACTCTCCCCTCCCCCCTTAAACGACAATCTCGGATATCTATATAAAAATCTCATGAAAAGCCATGCAAAGTTTCTTGGAGTCTTTTAACATCCGCACACTAAATTTATCACGGAAAAAGCTAAAAAAAATTCTCTTTACATGCATGCAAACGCGGACTCTTGCTTTACTTTTGGTTAGTCAAACTTGAGTTTGATATATTAGCTTTCTAAAATAACTTTTCTTAAGCTCACGTTACCTGCATAAATTTCTTTAATTTTCTTTTAATTTCAAGAAACTACTTCTTAAATTTAGACTTGCTTTTAAGTTTAGAGCTTTTATCTGTACTTCTATATTAAGTTAGATATTTTAATATAAACTCCCTCTTTTTTAAAGTTTCGTTTCTTTTTTTTTTAATTTAACTTTTGTCCTTTTTAAATTAATCATTGCTTGTGTTTGGATTTTAAACAATTTCATATTAAATGAGATTTTTTATATAGAATTTTAAGTTTATAAATATAATATCTTAAATAAACTTTTTCATTAATTTTTTAAAAGTAAAAATATAATATATATCAATAAAAAATTTATAATAAAAATATAATATATTCAATTAAAAATTTATAATAATAATATATAATACATGTAAGATTTCTATTTTATTGTTCTTTACAATTAAAAGTAAAATTATTTGATAAGCATAAATTATTTTGTAATTTACAAAATAGAGTGGTGACACTTATATTTATGTATTTCAACCCTTTCTACGTATGTTATTATATTTGGGGCATAGGTAAATAATATTAATTTATTATTATTCATTTGGTGGTAATTGGTTGAGTATTTGGGTTTAATTAATTAAATTATTTGTTAAATAAACTTGGTTTTGTATGGTTTGGTCATTTCGTGGTTGTTTTCTCTTGTAGAAGTTTTGGAGAGGGAAAATATTATTTTGCTTTTTAAATTTTTGGAGAGAGTTCCTACAATTTTGGAGAGAAGTTTTGAGAGGAAGTTTTAAACTGATTTTTGGGGAAGATTCTTGCATTTTTGGGTGGATTTTTTGAAGAGATTTTGGTGATTGATTGCATGTGATTGAACTAGGGAGAAACACATTAATAAGATAATTTGGTGCCTTAACCATGGTATTGAGTGCTTCTATAGGGGTATGTGTAGGATCATGGTGGGCCAAACAGACCCTTAAGTGACAATGGAAATAAAAATTTGAATAAGTTACCAACATTATTTCAATAATATTTAAGAATAAAATTTGTAGCAAATTGAATTTAGTTTCTTTCGAAAAAAAAAAATCTATTTGACGAAAATTTGAAATTTCAATGCAGTAGTACTAAAATTTTAGGAAAAAGATAAGAAGTACATGTTGTCTGACCACCCTAACCACAACCATATAAAAATGTTTTTTAATAAGATTTTAGATTTAAGTAGAAGACTCATGTCTAGATGTGACATATTTTTTGTATTTTTTAATAAATAATTAACAATGATTTTTTTTACTATCACTTTTTAAAAATATAAAAAGCTTGTATGTCTAACCACCATAACTTGGTCAAAACTTTATGAAATTTGTTTATTTTTTATAATCCTATAGTATGTGAAGCATAAAATGTGATGCATGTTTTGTTTTAAAAAAGTGTGTTACCGTTTGAAAGTTATAGATATTTTTCAATCAGCCTATCAATCAAGACTTTAGTCAAGATATCGCTACTTTTTGGCTCCTCATCCTGCACATGCCCATAGACTGTTACAAGCTAGGGTTATCGTTGCACAAAAAGATCAACCTCTCAATGCTCGATACAACCACTAGACTTGTAGAATCCACAGGAGGCTGCTAAACCATGTCACAAATCCCCACGAGGGGTGCTGGCCCACTGCCAACAATCCCCCTCCCAGCGTCACTCACTGTGGTCTGTGTGATTCGAACTTGTGACCAAGCTCTGATACCACTTGTTACAAGCTAGGGTTGCCGTTGCACCAAAATATCGACCTCTCAATGCTCGATACAACCACTAGACTTATAGAATCCATAGGAGGCTATTAAACCATGTCGTGAATCCCCGCCAGGGACGCTGGCCCACTGCCAACATATACCAAGGATGGGATTGAGAAGGCTTGGTTGTCTATGGGCCAGGGCCTAGAGAGGCTACTATTCTACATGAAATGATTGTTTAGGGCTAGGGCCTAGAGAGGCTACTAGAATACCCATGTTGAGGCTATGTGATGACACTCTTTCCTTATTGTACTATAGAACCCTATCCTATGAGGTTGTGTATAGAAGCCTCTAGTGGAACCTTGTTATGTATCTTACTTGTCCTTGTGTATATGTTATGTTCTCATCGATGTTGATGTTGCACTTGCGAGTAGACCTTGTTCTCTTTCTTGTTGGCTTGTGTGTATGAGGCCTTGTGTCTATCTCCTAAGAATGGTGGGGTGGATCTAAGGGTTCCACATGGTTAGATGGTTGTCACCAACCTTCATTAGGGACTAGTGGGCGTGTTTCTGTGTGTTGGACGGATCTTTTCTTCTTCATTCTAGTACCTCTTTATTCATGATGCAATTTATTCAGTCACTATAATCAATATGTGATATGTATCATTGGAAAGCATTGTAATTGTATTGTTATTGTATCTTGAACACTCATAAGGAGGTTTATATAACTTAGATGGATGCTATTGATAAGCAATGCAATTCTAGATTAGTGTTAAGCGGTTCGATGTTGGTGCCAACTCCTTGTATTTGAATGAATGCTTACCATATCTTATGTTGGAAAGTTGTCATATTAGGAACATTTGGTTTGGTGCTTAAAATGAACATAGTGGTAGTTGTAGATGTTTTTATGTTATGCTATGTTATAGTTATTTCATTCATGATTTATGTATCTTAGATCTCATTTAGGAGCATTGCATAGTAGCAACATTAGGGAACCCATAGAGGACATGGTATAGAGATGTATGTTTGTCTTTTGCTTGTGTATTGCGATGGTTAATTTTATGATGAGTTAAAAGATGTAATGTATTTTGTTTAAAAAAAAATTGTTGCTACATTAGTTTAATTTGTTAGTTGTTAGTCCTGTAGAGTTCCTTAGTGGGATGTTACATGAATAAAGATAAAGTATGTGTCATCTCTCCTTTACAAATACACTCCCAAAATAAGGTGTAGCTTGGTATGGATACAATTTGTTAGAAATTTTATGTGAGTAGAAGGAAACTTTAAACTAAATGAGCATATAGCAATAATTAATTAAATAATGGCAATGATGTTACAATTTATTTTGAGTTTAAACTATATTATTCAAAAAATCAATTGAACTTGCAATTGTCATCCATGATCCATGATTCTCTAATGATACGTTTGAGTGCTAAACTCATGAAAATTCATAAAGGAACTTGCAATTCATGACTCAAATACTATGGGATAATATCTGATGTAGGAGCACTGGTGTAGTTCTTACCAGTTGAGCAGTTTTTAGTGGAATTGCTTGCAGATTGTGGCATTTCTTTTTGTATGAGAGTTTAGCATTGTGGTTTTGGGTTTATTCCCTTGTGTTTGTTGTTTTTTCCATGTTCGTGTTTCATGGCATTTGGATTTAATCCTGGTGAGTTATCGATTCCGGTATTGGCCCGGTTGATATGTTCTTATCAGTTAGTCTGGCAGTGTGTTGAGCGAAGTTGGATTGGGTTGCGGTTGATCTCTGTGACTTGTAGATCATTGGAGATGTTTTTTTGAGTCTTGGTCAGTATTTCTAGAGGTCCGCGCATCATTTCCTACTTTGGAGTTGTTCTTAGTGATTTGAGCCGACATGTTACCGTTAGCACGTTTCATGAAATGATTGGTCTTTAGGTCGACTTGATTAAGAAGTTAATTATTTGTGGATGGTATAAATAGAAGTTTACAAATCATTTGAGCAGACAGAAGATAGAAGATAGAAGAGTGAAGTTCGAGATCGAGTGAAGGTGCAGTTTTTGAAGAGATTCTGGTTTGGGGAGACGGAAGTCAGGATGGCTGAAGTCTGGATCAGTGCAGACTGTTATCGGAGATCCATTCGTCGAGTAGAAGATCTACAGATCTTATAGATTTCTATATTGATTCTGACGAGATTCTGGTCCGAGGAGACTAAAGCCAGGATTGTTGCAGTGCAGATTAGTGCAAAATTGTGGAAGTTGTTATCAGATGATGAATTGTTGAGAAGATGATTTGCGGATCATAGATCTAAGTTGTAAGAGTCATTTTGTAATCCTGGGTTGTGGTCCAACATGTGGCATATATAATTATTTAGACTGTAATAAGAATTGTTCATATTGTTTACCGGTTATGTATTATGTGATGTTACCGGTTGTTCTTTCTGCTATTTATAGCATTGTAATACCAATTACTAGTATATTTTGCATGGTGTTTGTGTTAGGTTGCAAGGATGGGTTGTCCTTCATTGGATCTCCCTACCTTGACTATATCAAGTGGTATTAGAGTTGGTTTGTAAACCTGTTGTTGGAGGAAGACCTGGTTATACACTGGTTGGTTAAAGAGAAAGTTGAGGCACCTTATGGACTTGTTCAAATCACTGAACGTGAGGTAGAGAAAGGTTTGCAGGTATATCGCTGATCCTAGAGCTTGAGCTTGAGGCAGTTAGTGGGTGGAGATTTGAACAAATCGCTGATTGAGGCAGGCTGTAGTTTGGACTAGTAGATCGTCGAGGAGAGGCAACCGAAAGCTGTAGTTAGATTGTTGAACCCCCTGAGGCAGGTGCAAGTACCTACTGACAGATTGCCAAACCAGATCAAGTGATGGGACTCACTTTTCAATTAAACCTGAGATTCTGATGCAGGAGCCCTAGTGTAGTTCTTACAGGATGAGCAGTTTTTTAGTGGAATTACTTGGAGATTGTGGCATTTCTTCGTGTTTGAGAGTTTAGTGTTGTGGTTTTGGGTTTATTCCCTTATGTTC
Organism: Cryptomeria japonica; assembly: GCF_030272615.1. Taxonomy (NCBI): domain Eukaryota; kingdom Viridiplantae; phylum Streptophyta; class Pinopsida; order Cupressales; family Cupressaceae; genus Cryptomeria; species Cryptomeria japonica. The sequence continues at coordinate 276,380,150 of NC_081408.1, read as the reverse complement.
AGTGTCTTTGTCATGTTTGATTTTCATGGTATTTGCATTTAATCTCGGTGATTTATTGATTCCGGTATGGCCCAGTTGATATGTTCTAACCGATTAGTCTGGCAATGAGCGAAGTTGGATTGGGTTGTGGTTGATCTCCATGACTTGCGGATCGTTGGAGATGTTGTTTTGGGTATTGGCCGGTATTTCTGGAGGTTCGCACATTGTTTCCTTCTTTGGAGTTTTTCTTAGGGATTTGAGCCTACACGTTACCGTTAGCACGTTTCATGAACCGGTTGGTCTTTGGCTGACTTGATTAAGAAGTTAATTATTTGTGGATGATATAAATAGAAGTTTGTGAATCATTTAAGGAGATAGAAGATAGAAGATAGAAGACTAAAGTTCAAGATTGAGCAAAGATGTAGTTTTCAGAGAGATTTTAGTCTGGGGAGATGGAAGTCAGGACTAATGGAATTCACATCAGTGCAAAATAGTGCAGACTGTTATTGGAGACCCATTCGTCGAGAAGAAGATCTGCGAATCTTAGATTTGTATATTGATTGCGGTGAGATTCTGGTTCGGGGAGAATGAAATTGGGATGGCTGAAGTCCAGATCAATGCAGAACAATGGAAGTTGTTACCGGATGATGAATTGTTGAGAAGATCTATGGATCATAGATCTAAGTTGTAAGAGTCATTTTGTAATCTCGGGTTGTGGTCCAGCATGTGGTATATGTAATTCTTCGTACTGTAATAAGAAATGTTCATATTGTTTACTAGTTATGTATTCTGTGATGTTACTGTTGTTCTTTCTACTATTTTCTGGCATTGTATTATCGGTTACGGTATATTTTGCGTGGTATTTTTGTTAGGCTGCAAGGATGGGTTGTCCTTCATTGGATCTCCCTACCTTGACTGCATCAATATCTAAGATAATAATACATCAAATGATAATTTCCACAAAACCATAAATAAAGAATTGAATTTGTAGTCATCATCCATGCTCCATATTCTCTTATGATAGGGTTGATTACTCTAGTTTCAGTAAAAATCAACAAAGAAATTATAGTTCATGGTTCAAATATTGTGTTAAAATAGCTAAGATCATAATACAATAGCTAATCATAACTCACACGATAAAAAATAGCATAGATGAAAAAATTATATAAAAAAGGTATAATATGTACAAATTAGCTCCTCCTATAAGTAGGACAAAGAACAATAATAAAGATAGAAGTGGATGATTGACAAACTCTTGAAGAATGCAACACACGTTAGAACACTTGGGAAAAGTGTAAAGACATGTGTAAAGTCTTTATGAAGTGAGGAAAAAAAAAAAGGCCAAAAATTGAATTTAAAATAGATTTAAATGGATTAACTCTAGAAAAGATAATTATCTAACTAGATATAAAATGACCCTATTTACACTAAAACAAAAAATAAAAACTCACCAAAATAGCCAACTACATACTATGACTAAACATTAAAAACATCGAGATAAAATAATGCAAAAATGAGTGAATAAAGAATTTTTAAAATGCACTTTCTCATGTACAAAGACACTAACTAGAAAAAGTGTAGCTTGGTATGCATAAAAGTAGCTAGATTCTTTTTAAGTAGATGGAAACTTTTAACTGAACAGCTAGGCAAACATAATAAATTACAATTATGGCAAGTATGCAGCTATATATTTTGAGTAAACTATAATATTTAAGCAATGACCACTATCAGTTGTAGAGCCTTATAATGGGCTCCTATGAAAGAAATCTGCACATCTCGCTTTGATTGTCTCATTGTCTGGGGCTAAATTGCATAGATATATTAATTTTTTATTGTCCATCATTAGCATAATTTCCTAAACTGAAAATAGGAACATGAGACATTTGAAAAGCAAGCTAAAACCTAATCTATACCACTGGCTAGATTTAGTGGCATGGACCACAAACTTAAAAAAAATCTTTCCCTGGAAATAATTACAGGCCATTTATATCACATTGTAGATCTGAGAGGTCCCCATTCTATTAAATGGAGAGTCTTAATCAACAATAAGTCATCCTCAAAAGTGAAACAGAATTCACCTATATTATGGCCTTCACATCCATAGATCATTGCTTAGTTTCTTAGATTTAACACTTAGACGTGGCTTAAGCAAAAGAAGCCATATAATAATCACATTATTGAACATTATTTAAAGTTAATGGAGTCAAAGCATTTCCAGTCTCCACTACCTAGAGAATCTATTGAATGGTCAAGAATGGTCGATCATGGATCCCACTCATGACAGTGAAATGATATGATCAAATCAAATCACATCATCTAAAAAGCCAGTTAACATCCAATAAGTTATGAAAGGTACGACGTGTGTCATTGTGGAAACAGTGTACAAACACAACATATAACACTACAGTGGTTTCTGTCACTTGATTGATAACAATCTTCAGATAAGTTCAGCAGAAGAGAAATTTACAGACATATGCAGTGCCTAAATTTCATGCCATGTATTCATTTAACCGACTGATTTTATTTGATTGGGACAATGAATTGCATTGAAGCAATAGCTCTTGAAAAATTTGGTTATCTGGCATTAGATTTTAATACTGAATTTAACAATTCAAATTTTAATACTGAATTTAATAATTCAATAGTTGTTGTGAAAATGGGAATGCGAATTTTATAGTTCTAAAACCAATTTCAAGATACAGAATATTTAGGTGAATTTAATTTGAAGAAGCACAATTCTAATATTGAATTTAATAATTCTTTATATCAAATATATTAGATTTTCACAGTTCATGATGTTGTGTCAATGTGTAATGATGTCTCTGGATTTGACTGTGTCAAGTTTTGTTTATCATGCTTCGGATCATACTCTACAATCTATTATCAGACAATAGAGAGCATGAAAGTAGAAATTCTTGTTAAAAGAAGCATGAGAAATTTTAAAATTGTAGAAACAATTTCAACATACATAATTTTATAATTGCAGAAATAATTTCAAGATACAGAATTTTTAGGAGAATCTAATTTGAAAAATAAGATTTAATATTGAATTAGATAATTCTTCATATTAAAGATATTGGGTTGATCTTGTGTAATTGTTTCTGGATTTGACTGTGTCAAGTTTTCTTATGGATGCTTCAGATCATATTCCATGATCCATCATCAGAAAATTGGGGAGCAATAAATACAAATCTCTGTTAAAAGAAGAACGAAAATTCTATAATTGTAAAAATAATTTTAAAATATAAGATTTCTAAACATATCTAGCTTGAAGAGAGACATTTTTATTTCCTGTAATTCATAGGAAGGAAATTTTTCAACCTCGAAAGAAGTGAGATGAAAAGATGCAATCTCACTGACAAAAATAATTGTTAAAAGAAGACTGAAAAATTTATAATCTTACAAATAATATATAAAATTTTAAAATGTACCTAACTTGAAAAAGAAGACATTTTTCCTCCTGTAACTCACATGAATGAAAATTTTCAACCACACAAAAAAAGAGGTGAAAAGATGTATTCTGATTGATAAACAAACAATAAAATTAGATAACATTAGGCTCTGAATTCAAAACCTCCCCAACCTAGAGATAGTTTATTGCAGAGGATTGCAAAACACTATCATACACAAAAGAGATCAGCAATATAAATCCATAAGGCCATTTTATTATTAGTAAAAGATGATAGAAGCTACAGTGAACAGCACTGAAACATGGTTCAGATAACAACAACAGAAAGCTAACTACCTGAGAGTTTTTTTTTCTTTTTCTTCCCCCTCTTTCTCTCCTAGTCTAAATTTTGAGAACCCATCTGACAAATTAGTGAAAATTATTAAGAAAAACATATATTGCTATTATGCTTTACTTGCTACTCCCATAGCTTCTATGTGGCCTTACATATATAAGTTTCTCAGACAATTACCATAGCCAAAAACAACCAACACAACCCATCAGGAAGACAGAAATCTTCCTTTGCCTTTGCGTGACTTGCCGATTTTTGGTGAACCCATCACAGAGATCATGAAGGCAGGAGAACTTTAGAAGAAAACGCATTTGAAATACCCATTGCCTTGATTCTGATATAGGATTCCTCAAAAAGATTATATGACCAGTATCTTGTTCTCTACATTAATGTCTACTATTGCTCCTGCCATGATTTGGGCACACAGCAGCTTTACTCAAGACAAGAATGCAGCAAAAACAAGCAGGTAGAGGGGGTCTCTCATAAGGGAATATAAATACATAAATACCCACACAAACAAGAGGGCCCCTCTCATTTTGAGTGGCCAGTAGAAATTATTAAACAAAGAGAATAACCCTTTTTTTTTTTAAAAACCCTAATTCTGAGCTGATGGCACCAAAGTGTTCCCCCACTAAGTCATGCTTATCCAATTTGTTTGTAATACACTTTGGGTAGCAGTCCACATCAACAGTGCCGCCATTATCGACACTAGCCATATGTTCCACTAAAACTTTTGCAGAGATACATACTTTCCCAGATCGTTTTGGATTTTCAACGTATTTGTTAATTTGGATGCTTGACCATTTACACATTTTTTTTGCAAGCACACAAACTTTTTTCTTCACCTTAGTCATCAATTGTTAGATTTCACATTCTCCATTTCAGAGTGGCTTCCTCCTCAGCCTAGCAAATTCTCCATTATGAACCGAAAACAACAAATAAATTAATAAAAAACCCACGTGATAAGACAGCATTTTATCTTAACTTAATTATTACAAATCAAGATCGCCGACGAAATTCCGCGTATTTAACATCTGAACAACGTTCTCTCAAGAGTTGTGCCCATCAATGATTGTGCTCTCTCACTTGCCGATGAGTGTATATTCATTGTGTATATGAAAATCAAGTATTTTAATTCCACGTTAAGGATATAAATTGACAGTATCATTAAAATTGTATGTTCTTTTATTTTTTAATTTTATTAATAAATAATTAAACAGATTTTAATTTTTAATTGATAAGATAAAATAAGTTAATTAATCATAGGTGTCAGATTTTCTTGAATGCATGCAGTTTTCACATTTGGGATCACGATGACCAGAGGATAATGTTTCTATTGTGTAAAATTTGTTTTGCATCAAACTTGGATCACACTCCATGATACGTCATTAGGTTAATAAAGAAGTAGAAGAAAATGGTTCCATTATGTAAATTTCGTGTTCCACCATAGAATAATAGAGAGCTAGAGGAGAATGGATCACAGAGCGTGATCTCAAATATTGATGTAAAAAAAAAATTACACAATCAAATCCAAAAACAATATGAACTCTGTGCAATTTATTTTTTACTTTAATCTAGGAATTCATACTTATAACTATAACTTTCGTCTTCATGAGCTGGCTTTTACTCATGCTAAATAAATTTAAGAAAATTGAACTTGTAATCATCTTCCAGATGTACTTCTGAGAAATAAATTATCATTTATGTCTTCCCAACTACGCTTGAAAATTAAAATTCTATTTAACTTTAATAGCAAACAATTATTTTAGTTTTTAGTTTAAAATGAACATTACTGTTGAGAAAATATTTTTAATTTAATTACTTTCAAAAGAATCTGATTGATTTTTCTACTTTAAATTTATCTGGTTTATTATTATTTTACATAAATTTATTATTCTCAGACAATTTATCTGCAAATAATGACGACTATTTTATTCGTTTCTTATGTAAAACACACAGTTAACGCCTTTCTTGAAAGCAGAAAGAATGTTTTAATATTTTAAAAATATGGGAAAGAATCAGCATGCTGTAATAGGACACAGATTTCATATCGTTATGCTGTTTGAATTATCTCTCATATGCATGACAGGGTGTGTATACATATATACCTGACCTGGGAAAAATGGAGATTAGCTTTCATAATAGCATGTCATCTACTTGAATATATAAACCTGAGCTAGAAATAATGGTCAGAAAGTTTTATAAAATCTAAGGCTTTACCTCCATAAATATGTTTTATAAAATTCTAGGATCTACCTGAATATATAAATGTGAGCTTAAAAAAAAGGTCAGAATTTTCTATGAAAATCTAAGGCTTTCCTCCATAACTATAGTTGAAAATCATATTCTATAAAATATTTAATTTAAAAGAAAATAAAATAAAATAGGCGAGAGATTATATATGTAGAAAAATAAGTGGATATTAGTATTTTTGCTTTTAAAGTGAATTATAGTATCATGCCGGAGTATATTTTAAAAACAATCAACATGGCACTGATATTTGTTGCGTTTGTAGGACCTCTGAATCCATTGTTCATATATTATTTGAATGTATTATTGCTAAAGAAATATGGAATTTATTTGGCGTTAATATTTCCGATATTGTTTCCTATCATGACATTGTTATGGATTCATACAGGGGCTTAAAAAGGATAGTAGTCTCTTCTGGTTTCTATATTCTTGTGAAATTTTATGACAAATTTGGACTCTTAGAAATGAGGAAAAGTATCAAGGCAAGGGTAGGTTTCCTACTAAGTCTTTGAGAAGACTCATATTTTATAGTGTTGATATGTAGGTTACTCTAGTTATGAAGTTAGCAAAGAAGGAATTTGAGAGATTTGTTCACGATGGAACCATAAGAGTGTATACCTTAGAGATATCTCATGGCTACACATGGTCACTATACAAGGAGGAACAAACTCCCTTTGTGAGAGCACTTGAGACCTTCCTAAAAGAACTCAACAAAGGAAGAAAACTAAACAAAAATCAGCAAGAAACTCAGGCAATCCAGGCAAAGGAGAACATGGAGGGACCATAAGGACCACCCCCAATGGCTAACTTGGAGAAATGGAACAATAGCATAATATTGATGGATGGACCTATGAGATGGACAACATGGATGGAGGACCGACCTAACTAGTAGAACATATGTGACCATTTTGAAGAGCATATATTTTGTTAGTGTACCTTTTGGTATAATCATTAGTTCTATTCACAATTTTTTGTATAGGCTTGTAAAGTTGTATACTTGAAATTTTATTATGTAGTACACTTCTAGGATCTTTGTATGACAATTGATTCAACTTTGTGGCAAAGGCTTAGATTCTTGATGTATGATGTTTTTAGTTTATACTTAATATTAAAAAAAAAAAAATCTTGACAAAAGAGTATGGTGGAGAGGACATATATATTTGTAGAGAACAAATGTGCATATTTTACAAATTTTACTTTTATAGTTTACTTTTTCTAAGTGTGAAATAATAGTGTATGACTTTTGTATTTAATTTCATAATGTTGCATTTTTATAAAAAAATGTTGAATCTAAAACTTAGATTTTTTAAATGGTCCAAACTTTCTTTTGCAAAAGATAAAATGGATCTAAAAATTAAGCCTAAACACACAACATACGACCAACCAACAAGGACAATGAAGCACTCACCTAGAAAGAAATAAAAATACAACAAAAAGAGTCAATTCACCAAAACTAAAAGTACTATAAGACTGGCCTAACCAAGAGAAAGTCCTTAAAATATAATTTCTAGGCTAGTTATCTCTCAAAAATTCTAGGGAGAGAACTTCATTTATGAGTCATAGCTAATAGTTTGGAACTAACTATCATTAGCTATATCTTTCTCTATTTTCTTACTACAAACTTCCTTTAGATTTGATGTCCAAATACTATCTCTATTACTTTCTTTTTATTTCAAAATTTTCAAATTGGTGACTATTCAAAGATTTGGTATACATATGAGCTAGGGGAGGCCCATTAAGAATCCAAGGGATGTACTAGGGAGCAAGAGATGAAATCAACATTAACAAGATCCTTATCAATAATTTGTCCTTCCTCGAATGTTAACACATCCAAAACTATTCCAACACCTTTCCCATTCATTCTAACAAACCTATGTTTTTTTTGTTCTTTTCTACTCACTTTGAGGTCACTAAAGCCAAAAGAAAATTATTCCTTCTTCTATATCATTAAGCTTTATTTTTGTTTCAACATTTGTTAGAGTCAACACTTCATGCAGTAGATTGATCTCAGTAGAATAAAAAAATACTTAGTCATCTAAAAATTCTTGCTCTCCTTGTCTTTATAATGTGCTGCCTAAAATTAAGGCCCTTAGCTTCCTTTTCCTTTTCTTATGTATTCTTTTGGGTTTAGATTTTCTTTCTCCCTATAAACCAAGACAAGTATATTTTCTTGTTACCGGAACCCAAAAGATCAATACCAGAATGCTTAAACCAAATATTGAAATAACAGATAAACCAATAAAGAATAAACAATAATAAGAGAATAAATACCATCCACATGAAATCAAGATTTATATGTGGGAAACTCGATAAAGGGAAAACACACAGTGGGAAGCCTACCCATAGTCAGATAATAATTTTTTAGTAAGTACGTGAATAAAAATTGAGGGGCCTACACTTGTAGGAAGGCGAACAACATAGAGCGCACAACTCATCACAAAAGGAGTCTCACTAACTACATAGAAATCCAGACTACAATTTGGAAGAATGAATGAACTGCAAAGATAGCATCTCCTATACCTAAATACAATTTTGGTTAAGCTCAATACCAGAGGACTAAATCCTCTTACATTAACCCAACTTGATCTCCGATGATAGACCGAATCCTCTACCTGAATGATATTACATTATTCACACATTACATCCCATGCCATGATGATCTACAATGAGATCTTACATCATATATATACAAACCCTCGATCATAAACAATCAGGTCGACCATTAGACAATGAACCAATTATATAATTACAAATCATGTCGGCCTTAGGCCAAACAAATAATATCCAACCCATAAGACATCTCGGAAACACATTGAGAGGTCAAATCCACACATTACATTAAGTCGGTCCATAACCTAGATACACCAGGACCCAAATTAGGTCCACACATGCTAAAGCAATAATCTCAATCATCAAGTCTTGAACATGATCACGATTAGCATCCCGAATCTCCACCAAAATCCACACCAACACCACTTATACACATCATCAAAGATATTCATCAAAGCTCTGTCGGTGAAACCCTTACCGGAACTAGAAACCAAGCTTCCAAGGAAACGTGATAGCATCTGATCACTAGATCAAAACTAACTAACTAAATATAAACATGAGTAAGCCAATTCCATAACCAAATCATACTAAAGCATATCAGATCATGTTGGATCCAATCCAACCAGAAACCACACAACCTACCGGGACCAAAAGGGTGTCGATAAAGCATCCAAAACAACTAATATTGACATCAATGATAAAACATCAATGCAACACATAATCACTTCCTCCAAATGGCCAATAATCTCCCCCTTTGGCATTGATGGCAACACTAGATGTGAAAAACATCTAAGTACCAAGAAATGCCAAACAAGTCTCCCCCAATGGAAGACAGCCAACAATTTCCCACTCAAAGATATAGAAATGAAGTTCTGAAATAAAGACCAAACTCCCCCTGTAAATGATATCTCTGTAGAGCTCTATATTACACATATATTTCTCCCCCTAATGTATACAACTCGTTAATTTTTTCACATCAATATCTCTCCCCCTTTGACATCAATGCCATAAATCTGATAAAAATATCAAATAAAAAAGATAAACCACTGAATCAAAAAGCTAACTACTCCCCCTGAGCAATAGCATCCCCACATCAGTGTCATAATGAATAGTATCTCTGATAATGCATACCGAATTGATGTCAAATAACATCAATTAGTTCTCTATCGGAGGGGCAAAAAATCCTAACCTGCCTCTCAGGTACTCAAATGATTCTTTAGGCCAAGGTTTAGTGAAAATATCTGCAATCTTCTCTTTAGTGTTCACATAAACTAGTCTAACTTCATTTTCTTCCACCTTCTCCTTCAAAAAGTTATACTTCATAGATATGTGCTTAGTCTTATAATGAAATATTGGATTCTTTGATATGTTAATAGCAACAGAGTTATCACATTGAATAATTACTGGTCAAATGCAATGCACTTTGATATCCTTCAACATTTGCTTCATCCATAGAACCTGTGTATAGTTAGTATCAGTAGCAACATACTCAGCTTCAGTAGTAGATAAAGAAGTACATGATTGTTTCTTGTTGATCCATGAAATCAACTTCTTTCCAAGAAAGAAAGCTCCATCGAAAGTACTTTTCTAGTCATCAACATCACCAACCCAATCAACATTTGTATATGCACATAAAGTAAAGTAATCATCCTTAGGGTACCACAAACCATATTCAGATGTACCTTGCAATTATCTAAAAATCTTTTTCACCGCACTTTCATGATTTTCTCTAGGATCACTCTGATATCTAGATGCAATACAAACAACATTCATTATGTCAGGCCTAGTCTGAGTCAAATAAAGAAGACCTCCAATCATAGATCTATATCTTATAGGATTTACCAGTGCAGAAACATCTTTCCTTGACAATTTCTCACTTGTAACAATAGGAGTACTTACTGATTTAGAATCTCCCACACCATATTTCTTCAACAATTCCCTAGCATACTTAGTTTGACAGATGAAAATACCTTTGTCAGTCTGAGTAATCTACAAACCTAAGAAAAAATTAATTTCCCCAAACATAGACATTCCAAATTCTTTCTCCATATTCTTAGAAAATTCTATGCACAACTTATCTTCACTTCCAAAAATTATGTCATCAACAAATACTTCAATAATCAATATATCATCATCAATGACCTTATAATATAAATTACTGTCAGCATTACCCTTAGTAAAACCAATCTTCAAAATATATTTATCCAACCTTGCATACCAAGCTCTAAGTGCCTGTGTCAATCCATATAAAGCTTTCCTTAACTTGCAAACCATTTTTGTATCATCCAAAAGTGAAAAACCATTAGGTTGCTCAATATAAACTTCCTCGTCAAGATCCCTATTCAAAAATGCACACCTAACATCCATCTAATAAACCTTGTAGTTTTTAAGGGCAGCATAGGCAAGAAATAATCTTAGAGCTTCAATCCTAGCTACAGGTGAAAAAGTTTCTCCATAATCAATTCCTTCCTTTCGAAAATATACTTGACAAACCATTAATCTAGCTTTGTTCCTTACATCTTGACCATCCTCATTCAATTTATTCCTAAAAACCCATTTAGTTCCAATAACATTCTTATTTTTAAGCCGAGGAACTAAAGCCTATGTGTTATTCTTCTCTTCTGATCTAATTCTTCTTCCATAGCTTTCAGCCAACATTCATCTTTACATGATTCAATTACTAATACCAGTTCAATATGAGAAATTAAACACACCTAATTAGTTGCCAGTCTTCTTCTTGTCATCACTCCATTGTTCTTACCCCCAATGATCTGATCTTTTGAATGATTCAATCTAACATACCTAGGAGTCTTCTGACTATCTGTTCCTCTTCCTGGTTCTTCAGTTACTGTTGAATTTTTTGATACTGTCGGAGTAACGGGTTCAACACTCTATTCTAGTAAAGGTGCTATTGGTTCATATAATCATTTCCACCACTGGTTCTTTCTCATAAACTTTGATTTGACTTCTATTCACCTCATCCACCTGACATTAGCACTCTCCACAATTCTCTACAATCTCTTGTTATAACATCTATATGATTTGCTTTCATTAGAATAACCAAGAAAGATGCCTTCATCACATCTAGGATCAAATTTGCCAATGATATCATCTCTCCTGATATAACATTAACTACCAAAGATTTTGAAATACTTAACAGTAGGTGTATTGCCAAACTATAATTCATAAGGTGTCTTACCGGTTTCTCATTTGATATTTACTCTGTTGAATGTATAGACTGTTGTGGTCATTGCTTCTCTCTAGTAGATATGAGGTAGACTAGCTTCTATCATCATTGTTCTAGCAGCATCCAATATAGTTTTGCTCTTCCTTTCCACAACTCCATTCTAGTGAGGTGTTCGGGGAGAAGAAAAATGTCTCCTTATACCATGCTTCTCACAAAAGTTATTAAACTCACCAGATGTGAATTCTCCACCATTATCTGACCTCAAACACTTAATATTCAATCCCGTCTCAGTTTCCACTTTAGCCTTAAAGATTTTAAACTTTTCAAAAGCTTCAGATTTATCCCTTAGAAAAGTAACCGACATCATTCTAGAATAATCATCAATGATTAGCATAAGATATCTATCACCTTGAAAACTTTTAACTCTAACAGGGCCACACAAATCAGTATGAATAAGATCAAGAACATCATTTGATTTATCTTGGTTACTCTTAAAAAAGGTTTTGACCTGTTTTCCCATTTGATATTCTTTACATACCGGATTATAGGGCTTAACAATATTAGGTATATCTCTAACTGCCTTAGTTGAATTGATCTTTACAATGCAATCAAAATTCACATGACATGGCCTCTTATATGCCATAGCCAACTCTCATCAATTTCTGCAATCAAACATGTCTTCTCACCATAATTCAAATGAAATATATGTTGTCCTTGATTTTAGCGCAGCCAAAATCATGAGGTAACCCTACAAAACTCGTCCATTTCGTACCTCACGCCCTCCTAGAGAGCTTGATCGACTCCATTGATTAGCTCATTTTAGCTTTTCGCTTTTCATTTTTATTATTTTTAAGTTCTTTTAGATTTGTAGTTTTTCCTGCAGGTCAGACTTTAAAGTTTGACCTATAGGGTTTCTCTCTTTTTTTAAAAAGAGAATTGCACATCGGACTTTAAAGTTTGATGTGCAGGTTGTTTGTAATGGCATGCATGATGGACTTTAAAGTTTGACTTGCAAGGGGTTTAGTCCTGCATGTCAGACTTTAAAGTCCGACATGCATGGCACGATTAACAATTAATGAAGGCATTAATTGCTAATTTGGGGTTATTTATTTAAGTTTTTTTGTTTTGATTATTCATTTCATTTGCTAATCATGCATGCCCTCCTCCTTTTTCCTCTGTTTTCGCTCACCTATCTTGTGGATTTATTGAATTTTCATCAATCGTGGCAGATTGAGGTACACTTTTTGTGTTTCATTTTGGGTTTTTCTTATTGCAATGTATCTTTTATTCTTCTTTTTCATTGCTCCCTTTATTTTGGGTTTTCATTTTAGAGATTGGAACACATCAGGTTTTGAAATCCGATTGCTCCCAATCTTTCCTTTCCACCTCTTTCTTCATCTGCATGTCGGGTTACAAATCTCGACATGCAGGTGAAGGAAGATATCTCCTACATGTCAGACTTTAAAGTCCGATATGCAGGAGATGCCCTCTTGCTAACAAGTCAGGTTTTAAAACCCGATGTGTTAGCAGGAGGGTTAGACCTCACATATCGGACTTTAAAGTCCGATATGTGAGATGAGTTTGTTTGATTGACATGTCAGGTTTTAATACCCGACATATCAATCGATTATCCTTCCATAGCACATCGGACTTTAAAGTCTGATGTGCTTGTCTTTTGAATGTTTTTTTTTTCTTGCACATCAGACTTTAAAGTCTGATGTGCTAATGACTTTTTTCAACCTGGACATCAGATTTTAAAGTACAATGTGCCTATGGCTTTTCTCCAACTTGCACATTGGAATTTAATGTCTGATATGCAAGGAATATGTTTTACCCCTACACATTGAACTTTAAAGTCCGATGTGCAAATTTATACTCCTAAAAGTTCAGGTTGGACTTTTTTTCTTGACCTGCCAGTTTTTACCAATTTTGTTCCCAAGCCCGTTTTGACTCCAAATTTTTGATCAAGTTGATAAAATTTGGTTTTTTGATGATGATGACTATTGAAGAAGCTAATCATTGGTGTTGAATGCAGTAATTTACAAATGTCAATACCCCTTATGAGAAATCAGAGCCTTCTTTGAGTCAGTTGAAATCTTCACTAGGTAAATCATCAGCAAAGAAAATGAAGTACAGGTATGACAAATACTTGAACATGTACCCTGAAAGCTCAGTAGATTCCAACATCTAAGAGATCAAAGATACAAAGATTGGTCATGTTAATATGCAAGAGTTTATTGATCAAGTTGAGAAAGCTCCTTCCTGCCTAACGAACTTGATCAGATCCGAGTTGCATAAATATGCTTCCTTCCCAGTTGCAGCTCATGATCCAGAATTTGTACTTTCAGTGGCGGATCACTTCAATCCAAATACAAGATAGGTTAAGGATGCTGATCAAAATGTGGTCATAAATTTGGACAGTGTTTTCCTCAACAGTGATTTCAAGGGTTCTTCAGTTGAGGAAGTGGCTGATATTTCTGAAGAAAGTGCTCAAGAGTATTATGAGAAAATTGAGGTAAAATGCAAGAAAGTAATTAATATAGTCTACCTCTATGCTGCTAAAAACTCTACTACTTCCACATGGCCTAAATATTTCCATAGAAGTGACTTCAATGAGGAATATAATGATATGGTCACCATGCTGGCATGAGTGAAAGGTTTGAAAGACTCATTATTTCCAAAATTGGATGTGCTATTACATGAATATAATTAGGAAAGGGGTTGCTAGGATTGATTGGGATGAGTAGATCAGCAATGCACTCTGCTCACAATTGAAGGAGGTTAAGGTAACATTGAAATTCTATATGACCTCGTACCTGGTATATGCAGCTACTTCCATGAGGCAATATCCAGGTTTATCTACAAAAGGTGACAAGAGGTTAGTGCATGTATGGAATTATTATGATCAACTCACGATCCGTAATACCATTTCAGAAGAGTTAATGATGCTTTCTTTTTTGTGTGGAAGTGCATGTTTGATAAAATCTTGCAGAAGAAAAGGCTCTCGGAGGCGGCATATAACAGGGTTTCTCATTTTGGATGTGTTTTTCTTCAGTTCCCAACATTCACTTACATCTGGATAGGATGTTTCATAGGATAGCCTTTCACTCTACCAAGATATCCATCTGAAAAGATTGTACTCATGGAGCTGTGTCGGCAACTAATTTTGGTGCATGAAAAGCAATCACAAGCACATAAAACCAGAATGAAATTCCCAGAATCTATTGGCAGGTACTCAGTTTTAACTAACCCCAAGAACTAAGAGCAAAGAAGATCCACAAGAACCATCCTCGGCCCTTGTAACACAATCTAAGGGGAAAGGACCCAAAATCAAGTTCACAAATAAAGGGTCCAAAAAAGGTGAATCTTCTTCAGCAATGCAAGAGATAGTCACAAAGGAACTAGAATAGCAGCTTGCTAGAGAGACTGAGAAAGAAAATGAATTGGAAGAAGGTGAAATTCCTCATCAAGAGGAAGCACAGGATGAAGAGCCAGCACATCATGGTAAAATTAATGTCCCTTCCACCTCATGGGTGCCAGCCCATCTAGAAATTATTATTCATTCTACTGAAACTGAATCAGATCAAGAGGATGAGGGATTTGATGATGAGGATTTAGATTTGGACATGTCACAGTTAGAAGCTTCTCAACAATTTTTCACACTATCCAATTTTTCCAGTTTAGATGATATTCCTTGAATCACCATTGAATCTTCAATGTTGAATTTTTCTGAAACTATGAAGCAAGCATTTGTGGAACAACAGATGATGACTTTAACTTCTACGACAGTCTTAACAGAAACTCCACCTTTGGTAAGTACTGAAATTATTTCCACTACACCTTCCACTCTCCCCTCTATGGCTATAACTGAAGAGGTGTCAGCAGCAACAACTGTTACTACATCAATAGGCATATCACTATATACTTCAGCATTGATACCGATAACAACATCTACAACCTCTACAAGTTCGAGTTAGTTTGCTCCTGAAATACTGAGTGATACTCAACAAGAAGCCACTACTCCACCCGCCAATCCAAAATTATCACCTTGGATGGAGGTAGTGGCACCCAGGAATAAGAAACGGGTAATTTCACCTAATGAGTTTGATTTTGAGCAGTTGGCTCCTCCAAAGCCCAAAGGAACAAAAAAGCCGAAGACTCTCTCTCCAGTGTTAGTAGATTCAACTACTAAAAGGAAATATGCTGAGGTCATGGTACCCTTAACAGATAAAAGTTAAGATAATATACAACCTGAAGACTATACCATGCAAACTATAGAGCTGGGAGTAGAGACGCATGAGAGTGTTAATCTGGATTCTCATTTTAACTCTTTGTTACAGAGGTTTGATCAAGAGAGGGATGAGAAGAATGAATTAAAGTAAAAGTGTGAGCAATTGACCAACGTTCTTCTTAAAGTTACACAATCTTCCTAGGAAATTGAGCCCATAGGTTCCTCAAAGGACACTGAAGCTCTTAAAAAAGTTGAACAGGTGGGAGCCAAGGGTCGAGTGGTGGATGAATGGATTGCACGGTTGAAATCAGAAGGGTCTCATCTTCTAGGTTTAATAATTGGATTATTGGCCAATTTTGAAGTAATCCAAAGTCACATGCAAAGTATCAAGACTTCATTATCTCAAGAAATTGAAGATATTGAGAAGAGTACAACCATTTGGAGACAAATGGAGGACTTGAGAATAGACATCCTCGTTGAAAATAAAGTGGTTCCCACAAGAGAAAAATATATCCAAATCTTTTCACTATTATCTCACAAGAAAGAGACAATAAGATTGATGATTGTGGAGTTGAATCGAGAAAGGAAGGAAGGTGATGATGAGATTGATCTCATTTCTGCTAGAATTGCTGACCTTCCTTGTTATCTATATGATGACAAACAAAATCTCATTACTAGTGATGCCATCATGCAGGAGTTTCTTTCCTTAATGGATCACTGTACGAGACAGGATTTCTCACTAAGTGCATTCGACAAGTTATTGGAGATCCAAGTCAGTTTTGAAGTCCTTGCATCCATGTTGAAGGATGGAAAAAATAAATATGTGAAGGCTGAAGATGCAATTTCTCGTGTTCGTGTGATCACAGATTCCACCCCAATGCCAAACAAAGAAGAGATGGAGGCCATCCTGACTAAGTTCAAAGAATTTCACAAATCAAATGAGGAGGAGAAAGATGAATAAAGTGTCCCCTTTTGACATTTTCTTTTCATGTAGTTGCATTGTTAGATGTTGCAAGTTTTCTCGCAGCTACATATTTTCTTTCTGCTGCAGTTGTAGTCAAGTGGGATGGTGTAGTTGAATTAGTCAATTGTGCCCACATTTTTCTCCACTCTTTTCCTATATAAGGAGGACCCTCAATTGTAAATATTTTTCTTTGATTATGCTAAGCAAAACTTTGTCGAATTTTTCCCTCAACTAAGACTTTGAGCTTTTGTTGTGAAGATTCGATCAAGCAAATAAAGAAAGCAATTTTGTTTGATCTCAAACTTTGTGTTGTGTCAAATTTTTTTTATATGAGTTAATATTCTTATGTTCATTAGTTATATATGTTCTTTAATTCCTTGACATTGGAGATATTGTTATGTGGGTAAAAGAGCTCTTGAATTGTGAAAGTAGAGTTTGTCCTCCTTGCATGTTTGGGAAATTTTCTATTGTTAAGTGATTAGTGGTAGGTTTTGTATTGCTACTATTGCTTGTAGTTTTAAGGATTGGGGAATTACACTTGAAGACTTTGAGCTGCAAGTTGGATTTCTTACCAGTTGTGATAATCAGTTTAACTTAGTGTTATATTCAAGAGACTTTGTGCTTCTTGCTTGTAAAATTTGATACAATTTGTTGGATTAATTCGTTTATTTCTTTAAGTATCAAAGTGATAGAGAAATTGTAACAAAGTGGAGGGAGAATGCATAGACTCTAAAAAAATAGAGTTATATGCCCAAAACTAACCCACATATTTTAATTTCTTGTTAATTAGAGAAGAAATTTCAAAGGAAACCTCCCCTTGATGAGAGGAGAGATTAATTTCTCAACATAGCTATGTGTGAATTATATATTTTGTCATTGGTACGCTAGTGAAAAAATATTCACCCAACAATATATTACCTTTTGTCTATGTACCGGTTGCAATACCCAAACCAAATCTATTAATGATTTTGCATTTTCCATCCTTGAACTGTAATTGAAATCCCTTATCCACCAATTGTCCTACACTCAAAAGATTATGCTTCAAACCTTCAACAAAATAAACATTATCAGTATTTTTCGTACCATCCAATGATATAGTTCCTTTTCCTTTTATCATACATTCTTTATCATCTCCAAATCTAACTAGACTGCCATCAAATTATTGCAAAGATAGAAATTTCCTTTTGTCTCCAGTCATATGATATGAACAACCACTGTCAGTTACCCATTCATCCTTATCTTCAATTTTAGCAGCAAGTGCCTTCTCTTCAAGTAAATTCTCTTCTAGTGCTAGAACATCTTCCTTGATAGCCAAGAACACCCATTCCTTCCCATTGTTGGAACCACTAGTAGAGTCTTCTGCCAGTTCATCATCAGAATCAATCACACCTTCCTCATCCGCTATGTAGAATTATTTATCTTTGTTTTTCCTATACTTGCACTTGTTCTAATATCTAGGGTTAGGCTTAAAAGATCTTCTAACTATCTCTTCAAATCTTGAATTCCTTTCAGGACATCTATATGCAAAATGACCAATCTTATTACATGCAACATTTAAAAGGTGGTTTTCCTTCATACTTACCTCCTACTGGTCTTGTAGGTACTCTTCTAGAAAATAGGGCTTCAAGTTGCTCAAACTCATCATCTTCTCTCTTCATATCATCCAATTCCTTTGCATATAAGGCTTTCCAATCTTTTTTTCCCATTGATGATGCAGATGCATGAAAAGCAAGTTTAGACTTCATAGCTCCAGAAGGTCCAAATTCTTCAAGCTCAAAAGAAAATAATTTCCCAACCAAGGTATCTCTATTGACATAAGTATTAGCCATTGTTTTCAATTCATTAATTGCAGTAGCCTTCATCTTGTAAGATGGTGGTAGGGCTCTCAGAACTTTAAAAACAAATTCATCTTCACTTAGAGTTCCACCACAACATTGAATTCCCATAACAATCTCATTTACCCTTTCCATGAATGCAGTAATCCTTTCATCTTCTTCCATCTTTAGGTTTTCATATCTAACTTAGTAACCATCATGTTTAGCAATCTTCACAGAAGATTCACCTTCATTAAGAGTCTCCAACTTATCCCATCTAACCTTTGCAGATGATTTGTTAGTTAATCCCATTATTTGTTGATCAGAAAGTGCACACAAGAGGGATTCTCTTTCTCTACAATCATTCTCAAGTTCCTTATCCAATTTTGCCAAAGGAGGATTGCCAAATGCCAGATTATAAGGTTTAATACCATTCTGTGTGATCTCCCAAATATCCTTATGACATCTCCGATGAGTCTACATCTGAATCTTCCATACTGTGTAATTTGTTCCATCAAGCCTAGGAATATCTCTCTGAAAGATAGCTCCAAATAAACTAGATGAACTTAAACTGTTAGTCACCATAGGATCTTCCTCATGAGGTTAATATTTTTGTAGAGAGGACCAGAGCTCTGATACCAATTGTTAGACATTTAAAATAACCAAAAGACAACTGAGAGGGGGGGGGGGGGGGTGAATTAGTTGTCTCAAATTACCAGAACATTAAGAAATTAAAACTTTAATATCGAAACCCAAAAGATCAATATTGGAATGGTTAAACCAAATACCAAAATAATAGATAAACCAATTAGGCATAAACAATAATCAAAGAATAAATACCATCCACATGACGCCAAGATTTATACATGGAAAACCCGATAAAGGGAAAAACCACAGTGGGATGCCTACCCACAGTCAGATAATAATTATGCAGTAAGTATGTGAATTAGAATTGAGGGGCCTACACTTTTAGGAAGACAAACAACATAGAGCACACTGCTCATCACAAAAGGAGTCTCATTGACTACATAGAAATCTAGACTACAATTTGGAAGAATGAATGAACTGCAAAGATAACATCTCCTATTCCTAAATACAGTTCTGATTAAACTCAATACCGGAGGACTAAATCCTCTTACATAAACCCAACTAGCTCTCCAATGATCAAACAAATCCTCTGGCTGAATGATATTACATTATTCACACATTACATCCCATGCCATGCTGATCTACAATGAGATCTTATATTATATATATACAAACCCTCAACCATAAACAATCGAGTTGGCCACCAGACAATAAACCAATTACATAATTACAAAACATGTCACCCTTAGGCTAAACAAATAAAATCCAACCCATAAGACATCTCAAGAACACATTGAGAGGTCCAATAGACACATTACATTAAGTTGGTCCATAACCTAGATACACCGAGACCCAAATTAGGTCCATACACGCTAAAGAAATAATCCCAATTGCCAAGTCTCAAACATGACCAATATCAGCATCTTGAATATCCACCAGAAGCCACACCAAAACCACTTATGCACATCATCAAAGATCTTCATGAAAGCTCACCCGATGAAACCCTCATCGGAACCACAAACCAAGCTTCCAAGCAAACAGTATAGCATCCGATCACTAGATCAAAACCAACTGACTAACTATGAACATGAGTAAGCCAATTCCATAACCAAATCATGCCGGAGCATACTAGATCATGTTGGATCCAATCCAACCAGAAACCACACAACCTACCGGGACCAAAAGGGTGTCGATAAAGCATCCAAAATAGCTAGTGTTGACATCAATGGAAAACATCAATGCAATATATAATCAATTCCTCCAAATGGCCAATAGAGCTCCCCTATTATATCTCGTGAGCCTAGGTACCAAATTTTAAATATAGAGTAATAGATAAAGGAGGATTTCTATCAACATTATCAATGATATAAATATAACATAAAGTAGATATTTCCTTGATTTCTCTATAGCATCAAGAATAATAAGTTGTCCAAAGGATTTATCAATGCCAATAATGACTCTGAATCATTCCAGTATTATAGTGACAAGCTTGGTAACCTAACCTAAAGTGGACAGATTATATTCTTCAACTCTTTATTAAAGAATAATCTCCATATTGATACAGATAAACACATTCTCCCTAAAAACTATTGTATACCCAAAAAAATTTTGATGCAACCAATGATTCTAAAATATGTCAACAAAATTTATTTTCCTATTATAGATATCAATCTAACTTTCTAATTTCAATTATATGTAAACCTAATTCTTAAAGATATCAAGATTAGGTTTATAAATTCCCTATTAGAGTGTTTATAAGTCGACCTAACAACATCAAATTCTAGGACCTTTGATAGTGACCCTTTTCAATTATGGTCAGATTTAAATCAACCATGACATAGTAGGATATATGGAATTTTTACCTTTAAATCATCCCTTGGGCCATGAATTCTAACCTTCTCTTTGAATATTCCAAATAGGGAAAATTATCCATACTAGTCATCATTTTGAATTTTCCTTTCACTCAAATCATTTTTTATATCCCCACTAAATTTTGATGAAGCCTCACAATAGTAATTACCACCATCCTAAATGCTAGAGGAAAGTACAATTATTTATATATTATCGCAATCACCCTTAGGAACCTTAGATTTCATTCAATCAATGTTCCTCTTGAAATAAATTTGTAAATCCAATAGGCTAAGATTCTTCTCCATTTTTAAGAATATAAAAATCAAAATTATTGCCAAAATAAAAATATTAAATACATTCTTAATATTTGCATAATTTTTTTTAAAATTTGATCTTGAACACACTAGTCTTATTTGTCCTACTCTAATTATAGTATAGAAGGGAAAAAACTCCAGATTTAAAGACCTTCACAAACTACTATAAATAAAATCAATCATCCACATTCTATCATCAAAGGTTCAGAATGGTGAACCACTAAATGTGAGGGAACATTTTTTTCCCTTAACTTGATAACAAGGTAGTATCCTATGAAGATCCAAAATTGTAGATCATCACTCTCAATATTATCTTTAATGAACTAACTATGGATATTGTGAACTCTACTTGAAGTTCCTCGACTACTATATCTAGGCCTACATTGTATGCTCCTAACCCTAACCACTATTTAAAACTAAACATTTACTTTCTTTTATTAAATTATCTATCTTACAATATTATTAGTCCTTTTATAATTTTTCTTCTTGTCCTAGGATCCAAAGTGATTGTATCCTATATTTAAATAGTTATCTAGCAATGATATGTCCTCTCAATTTTAAAATTTTAATTTCCTACTTTCAAGATCAATCATTACAAGATGCGATCATTACTTATTGACATGCACATAATTGTTTAATTGTGTATCTAAGATTGTGTAATTTTTAAACATCATCTTAGGTCTCTTTAATGATTGATTAAGAACATATTTTATACATACATTTTCTCTTATACATCAAATAGAATGAGTGCACAACTTAGTGAAACTTTACATTTAGTGTTACAATCAACAATCAACAAAATTAAATCTCTTTTTAAAAAGTAAAATCAACCTAGAGGCCTATCTATCATTAGTGAAGCTTAGTGTTCTTTCATTTGCGCATAGTAGAATCCCAATGCTATTAATCAATAACACACTTTCTCATGCGTGGATACAATTAGTTGTAAACTAGTTTTAAATATTTATAATCCTTAATATAAATTTACTTGTAGATGACATGATTACATTCCTTCAACCATTATAGTTATGATACTTTGTCAAAACCGCAAAGCTCAAAATTTGTTTATTGAAGGATTCTAACAATGAACAAAGTTCAAGATTTCAATTCATATATTGATGTCACATATTAGTATTTAAATTCATCATCATGCCTATGTCTATGTAACTAAAAATATGTCTCATTAATGTTAAGACGCTTTATTGTTAAATTACATGTAATTACTTAACTTATCACAATGTATGTTAGTTGATTTCATGTTATTTTAGAATAATTTTTAATTAGTATTACAAAAGTGTTAAACTAACTATAGGGTTACTTTAGAAAAATGTTAGATTTAACAAAAATATAGTTTCATATTCTGAAAATTTTATATTTTATTTGATGAATTAACTATGGTAAAAAAATATTCACATATATACCCATAAGTAGTGGATTTCAAACTTATAAATAAATGTACACCTATACAACAATTCTCCCTAAACTAAGCATACTTAGGTGATCATTTCAATATATTATTACATAGGAAAAATATACTTATTGCATGTATTACCATATGGTAAATAACAAAATCACAATAAAAATATTCAAGGATAGTGAGAAAGAGTTAACAATTCAAATAAATCTTTATGGCTTTAAGAAAAAAAATTGAAAACAAAAAATAAGCATGTGATGGACCTAAGATAATGGGATTGTTTGACAATGCTATTAGAATTCTCTCATAAACACTATGTAATAGTTCATTTATAAAACCCTAACATCCTTATTGATAATTTTCCTAAATGATGATCCTTAATATTTTCAAATGAAAGAATGATTCTATTTTAATATGACAATCATATCATGTAACAAAAAAAATAGATATTAGATTATGTCTATTATTTTCTTGTTAGTTACTCTTCTCCTGTTAATATATTTTCTAAACATTAGATATACTACCAACCTTCTACAAGGCCTCTTCCATATATTAAGTTACTTTTGTAGTGCTGCCATACTTTGCCATCCAGAAACATATAGCCTCCCATTACATTTCCATTATTACTTTGCAAAATTGGTTCTTCCATACACCATTGCACCGTACACATAGGGAGAAATATTTTAAGAGAATTAAAAAATATGTTTAGTTGCTATCACCCTCTACACATAGACCAACACATATTTATTGGAGAAGAATGAATTATGATAAAGTCCTTTCTCATAGGGGTTTACTTGGTGTAGAGTCTTATGTAACTTCAAATAAAATTTGTATTTCTAACCTATAGATATCAAATCTATTTTCTCTTCATATATCCATCAAATACTATTTACTAAGACAATAGTAAATAATATGACAACATGCAACAACTATAAAAATATCAAAGCCTAAAATGCCAAAGTCACCATTTCACATATGTAATTGCTAGAAAGATTTACTATCTTTGTAAGGATAGTCTTCATCACAAATCATTATGTTAAGTTCTAAATTTAGTTTCTTGCATTTGTATACAAGTTTCTTCCTACATATGAGGATACCAACACATTGGTATGATTGGGACTACTATGTCACAATTAGTTATATAATCTATTGGATTTGTTTGAGATATAATCTCTAATTTTTTTGTATTATGTCATTAACCTTGTTCAATATTGAATAATGAATTAGTGGCATTATGTTTACCTCTTTTTCTTGTCATTCCAATATAGCAATATAAAAGTCAATTTTTTCAAGTGAATTCTATTTTTATAATATGTTAGGTACATGCTCTAGTAAAATATACCTGATAGATTAGATAATAAATCATATTATTACTCTTCTAGAAAAGATTGAATCATAGATTACCTACCTACATTATGAAAAATTTAAAGTTTTAAATCTATAATACAACATCATCATAAAAGAATATATCAACGCTTTCATCAATAGTGTCTATTGGCACTAACTTTTTTTCAATGCAGCTTCCAAACATCAAGAGGCATATCTATGATTACAATTTCAGCATAGTTCACTTATGGCTATGTAGGTTTTAGATTCCCATTTGAAATTCATATCTATCTATGTAAGATTTAGATCCACACATAGATTTCTTATCTTTGATTACAAACATCAATTCTATAAACACAAAAATATAATAAATACCAAACAACAATTTTCCAATCCTAACACAATTATTAAAGAAGTCTTAATTTTCTA
The DNA here is from genome assembly GCF_030272615.1 of Cryptomeria japonica. Classification (NCBI taxonomy): domain Eukaryota; kingdom Viridiplantae; phylum Streptophyta; class Pinopsida; order Cupressales; family Cupressaceae; genus Cryptomeria; species Cryptomeria japonica. The sequence goes on along the minus strand of NC_081408.1, from coordinate 276,355,516 downwards.
AAATATAAGAAACCAATTCAACATCTATCATATCAAAAACAACAAATCCAAACACCAATAATATTATTCTACATATTTAAATTATATCCATTTACTTCAATAACTTTATTATTCCAAACTATCATTGTAAATTGAATTTCTTATTCCCTATAATCTAATTCATTACCTGGAATATCTGTATACATTTCCTTATAATGAGGTGGCCCTCTTACAAGGTCATTATGGACCCCTCAGAAATGACCATCCAACTGAAAACCCATCAACTTATAGTGCATCTCAAGGAAAGCAAACTGTTTCAACATTTTCTGTACTGTAACTTAATAATAATAAAAGTGACCCTCATATGGCGTGTCAATCCAGAGTCAGCTCGGCCATCAACATTCTCACTATTCCCCCCCAAAGAGTAAAACAGCTTCCCCTCTGTCTTTACCTGGCGAAAGCCCGAATACCCAATGTAAAATTTGAGTCCTTACAGTTCACTGCATTGCTTTGATTACTATATTAGGAAATTATCTCAGAATCCTCCATCATCAAAGTTTCTTTGGTTTCTCTTTTCCCTCTGCACGGACTGGTTGGTCTTTTATCATTTGTGCTGTGGGGAACAACCTAATGTACCCTCATACGTACTGTGTTGTTTTAATTATGTGTCACTGTCGGGCCACCTTAATGGAATAAGTTGTTGCCTCGCAATCATATTCATCCAATTTGTTTGGGCACCCTATTTTTTAGAAGAGAGAACACAACAAAAAGCAAGATTTTAAAATTATCGATTTAAGACAGACCATAACAATAAGATACAAGAGTAATTTGGAAATTTCATCTACCCTAATTCTGAAGGTATCTTTTTTTGTCGTTTTAATATTTTAGGTTTAATTCAATCTTGTGATTTATAAACCGTTCTTGGACATGGCTTCTAATGAACCTATGGGGATCTTCTAGTCCTAGAGGCCACACTTTGCGTGTTTTTGATGCGACTTTTAATAAGTATTCACATTATTGGGTATATTCACATAATGCATACCATTAGTATGTGTGATACACAATATGTAATGTCCTACCAACGAAACTCCAAGAAGATTAGCTAATAGACATAAATAAACAAAGATTTTTTTTTTATGAAACATTTAATTTTAACAAATGCAACACAAAGAAGTTCAACAATCCAAACCTCAAACTTACATCAACTTGTTGACATGCAAGTATGCACAAGGAGAAAATTTAAGCCACAAAACATCTACTGAGCATAGGGTAAGATTCAATACACATAAGGAAAGGTATGCAAGGTGTTTTGATATGTACAAGACCCCTCAAGAAGTTACAAGATTCCACTTAGCATACTAGGTCTTATCCTTGGCCCTAGGTGCGACAAACAACCTCTAGTGATCAACTCGCAAAACGACGCCACCAACGCCATTCGAATACATTTTAAACATATTTGAGATGCCTTAGAGGTTTGATAGACATTCCAAGCTCCAACAAGAATATTTTATGAGGCCAAACTACCCTTATGGTACCTCAACAAACCTATTGGACTCAAGCTCAAGATGGTGGCTCATACTGGACCTGGGTACCAAACCAAGACACATGCATGCCTAAAGGACACTAGCATGCTATAGTCCACTAGGTGTGCTAGTGTCCAATCTAGGTGCTAGTGTCCTTGGATGCCAATTTTCTTTGCGTCATCCTCTAAACATGCATATGTCCTAGGTAGTGAGAAAATTGAAGGTATGGTATGATCACCTAGACATCATAGACACATTGGATTGGAAAAAATACCATAGAAACACCCAAGGAACACAAAAACACCAAAAAGGATAGGGGGACATAGTAAACAAACTATTCCTTATAGAAACTAGGCACCACCAATGCATGCAAGGAGAGGATGGAGAGGAGGAAAGCACCTCCACAAAAACCTAATATTGACCTAAGATGAAATACATAAGAGCCAAGAGAATTGACACGTGTACACTTTTACAACACTTCACAAGATGCTTTTGGAGTGTCCTGATCAAACTCGGATTGACTCGAATCCACTTGAATATTCACATGAGCAGATGACAACATCATGAGGAGACTAAAACACCCTCCAAAATGATATAGGATGCCTCTAAGTTTATTTTAAGCTAATTGAAAATTTTCTAAACACATTGACATGATACAACATTGAACATAAGGATAGAAAGCATATCAAATCATGTTTGATAGCAACACGAACACACATAAATCTAATGTATCTCATTTATATTATCATATTTATATCATCATCCATGAGGAGTGTTAAATATAAATTTACAATATTACAATATTTTGATTATTGGGCAGCTATGTCCAATTTTAGGAGGTCGTGTATTTTCAATAAGGTGGGGAGAGTATTGTACATGATACTAGAAGATGCAATGAATTTTGCAAGGGGGTATTGTGTACTGGGCTAGCTATATAGAGACTTGCATATGTGTGTATATTGAGGTTATCTTAACCTCAACATTGAAGTGACACTTCTACATATATGGGTTTTTGAGCACATAGTGGTATGCTAACTAGTGGGAATGGGTGAGAAGACAACAAGGAAACCTTATGTATGTAGATATGGAGGATGTTTACATTATACCACGGTAAGCACATTAGGGTATTGGAGGAGGGTGCTAGATGAGATGTCATACTTCACCTAACGACCATGGTCGACATGTGAGGAGTGGGAAGAGGATGCATACTATTTGGCTTTTACTTAGAGGGAGGACCATACATGTGATAAAGTGAAACCTTCCATATAGGGTGCAAAGACAGTTTGGGCTACATAAAGATGTCACAAGGAGAGATATAGAACATGCACGAGTGACACAAGAGGTAGGGCCATTGGGAAATCGATATATCACTTATGGGTTAGATCGAGCTAGATGAGTATGGAGCTAGTATCATGGGAATCCAGGCCAAATGTGGAGGATGTATAGGTTACACTAGTGTATGCAACAAAGTGGGCTCAAAATTGTCCAGTACCACTCACCATTGCAAGTGTTATAGGGGATGACAAAGTAATAAAGTCCTGACCAAGTAGCTGGAGTGGATGATGGAGGAGAAGGTGGTTAGGATATAGAGATGGCTGAGGGAGGGGGATAGGAGGAAGGAACTCAGTGGGTATAGGTTCCTCAAGTGAGAGGATATGCATAGGTATAGGTTCCTCAGGTAGTAGAGAAGGTATAGATATAGAGGTGATGAGATAAAGAGGCCACCATGAGTACCAACACCAAGATAGAGGACTAGACATAGGTTGGGGTTGATGTAGAGGAAAGATAGAGTTGAGATTGCTCAAGAGATGTACAACCATCTTATGTAGGAGAGAGATATACTATCCAAGGCTCAAGATGGGGAGTGAAGTAGAGTAGCCGCATTACTGGTTAAGCAGGATGTAGAGAGCACACATAAACAACCTACAAGTAGCTCATAATTGAGTAGCGGTGGAGAGAGATACTTGAAGGCCTCAAGTGGATAACCTACAAGTATCACTTGATATAGCTATAGTAGACAAAGATGCTTCTAGAGAATAGAAGGATTTAGTGCAGTACCACCTAGAGGATATGGGAGGTGGAGAGTTAGCAGAGGGGATGGAGGCTTTGAAGGGGGAGGTGGAGGCAACCTGAGCATTACAGGCTAGGGTGAAGTTATATGTAACTCACCTTAGGAGTGAGCATGATTTAGCTAGATAAATACTATAAGGACATGGCATAGCACATGATATTTTAAATTCATTGGTGGGGTAGAGAGAGACAAATAGGTTGACCCAAGAGGTGAGCTATTATAGGCATCTTTATGAGGAGGTCACACTAGTAAGATAGAGAACTCCTAGCTTTACAAAGAGTACATGACTAGGAAGAAGTAGATAAAGGGCTTTAGGGGAATCAGTGAGGATTAGGGAACCTCAACTGCCAGTAGTAGCACGAGGATTAGGAGTAGGACCCTCAAATTCAAAGGATGAGAGCACTAGTTAGAATATTCCCACAAATCCTTGGATGTACATAGACATTTTGGAGCCTTGTAGCTTTTCTTGTGACACTTATGTACTATGACTCACATTTTTTAGATGTATATGAGATGGATGTATTTTTAACAGTGACTATTTATTGTGACTATGTATATGGACATTATTATGATGGTTGATGATCATGCATTATGGATCATTGTGTTGTATTATGTGTATGATGTGGCCGACATGATTTGATGCACATGATATTATGATGATGGATGCTCCTATATATTATAATATGTAAGCATGTGCTATATGCTTATGGATGTTATTTATGTGGAGGGATATCCCACAATAATGGTTCTCACTTTTGCCAATGAAGAAAATTGGCGGAGGTGGGGAATTTTTTTTTTTTTTTTGGGGGGGGGAAGGTGGATTGGGGGGGGGGGGGGTTCGAATGAACTAGGGATGTTCAAGTGAACCCCCCTGTAGGGTTCGATCGAACCCCCCATCGAACATGGGTTCGATTGAACCCCAAGTGGGTTTGGAGGTTCAATCGGACCCATGTCCGATGGGGGGTTCGATCGAACCCTACAGGGGGGTTTGGGGGTTCCATCGAACCCATTAAAATATTCATTTTTAATGGGTTCGATCGAACCTGTTTTTAATTTATTTATTTTTAAATTGCTATAAAAACTAAAAAATGATAGTTTAACTGTTATTTTCAAGTTTGGAGTTTTCAGTGTCCAGAGGGGGTTAGAACGAACCCTACGTAAGGCACTACGTCACCATGCCCTTTCAGCAGTAGCCAACGCTTCTCACCTTTCGGCTTTCGACCTACATTATTTCACGTGCACAAAATAACCTTTTGTTGTTTAATAATGTTTTTTTTTATTAAATCTATTTAAAATTAATAAATAATTTGTTTGTTAATTTATTTTTTTAATTAAATAATTGTATATTTATTGTTTTTAACATTTTAGAAAAACATTTGAAATTTTTTAGAAAAACATTAGCAAAATTAATACTTAGAAAAATGCTATAAAACTTAATTTAATGTTTTTATTTATTGTCAATTTGTTTTTAAAATTAAATAACTGTATATGTATTTTTTTTTCTACTTTTAAAAAAAATATTATGAAAAACTTAGAAAACTAAGGTAGTAAATTAAAAATTAGAAAAACGTTAAGAAAAACATTAGCAAAATTAAAAATTAGAAAAATATTAGAAAACTAAATTTATAATAAATTAAAACGTTAAAAAAATTAAATAATAAATTTAAATTTAAAAAAATATTAAAAAACGTAGATAACAAATTTAAACAAATTAGACAAAATAAAACCTCTATGACCCTTTTTCACATCCTATTACACACACAACATGACCCCTTAGGACCCCTTAAGACCACATATGCCTTGGACAACACTATATGTCCCCTTAGGACCATAGAGGATCACATAGTGAACCCTAAGGGGTCATATGTGGTTCTAAGGGGTCACGCATCTATTTTAACACATGTGTGACCCCTTATAAAATCCTAGTGTGTACAACATACCCCTTAGTCCATCACATAGTGTCCTAAGGGGTCATATGTGGTCCTAAGGGGTCACACATGTGTTAACAAATGCATGACCCCTTAGGACCACATATGACCCTTTATAACATCCTAGTGTGTACGACTTACCCCTTAGGCTCACATAGTGGCCGAAGGGGTCATATATGGTCCTAAGGGGTCACACGTGTTCTAACACATGTGTGATCCCTTAGGACCACATATGACCCCTTATAAAATCCTAGTGTGAACGACGTACCCCTTAGTCCATCACATATTGTCCTAAGGGGTCATGCATGTGTTAACACATGTGTGACCCGTTAGGACCACATATGACCCCTTATAACATCCTACTATATACAACATGTACCCCTTAGGATCACATAGTGTCCTAGAAGGGGTCATATGTGGTCATATGGGGTCATGCATGTGTGTTCTAACATTGTACATGTGTGACCCCTTATAACATTCTAGTGGCTACGACATACGATCCCTTAAGATCACATGTACAATGTCCTAAGGGGTTGAATATGTGGTCCTAAGGGGTCACGCATGTGTTCTAACACATGTGTGACCCCTTAGGACCACATATGACCCCTTATAACATCCTAGTGTGTATGACATACGGTCCCTTAAGATCACATATATTAAAGTGTCCTAAGCGATCAAGAATATGTGGTCCTAAGGGGTCACACGTGTTCTAACACATGCGTGACCCCTTAGGACCACATATGACCCCTTATAACATCCTAGTGTACATACAACATTCCCCTTAGGTCATATGTGGTCCTAATAGGTCACGTGTGTGTTCTAACACATGCTTGACCCCTTAGAACTGCATATGACCCCTTATAAAATCCTAGTGTGTACGACATATCGGTCCCTCAAGATCACATACATTAGTGTCCTAAGGGGTCAATAATATGTGGTCCTAAGGGGTCACACATGTGTTCTAACACATGCGTGACCCCTTATAAAATCTCTCTTTGTTATAACTGATGATAGTCCCAAAGATACTCAGAGGGGGGGGTGAATCAGTATCTAACCGGTTTACATAATATTTGACCTTATTAAGTATTTTGCATTCCAAAACAATGTACTGGTAAACAAGAAATAGTGAAGTAAATATGAATAGTAAAGACAACATAGAAAGAACACCATAACACAAGACGTTTAACAAGGAAACCTAGTGTGGGAAAAACCTCGATGGGATTTGTGACCCACAACATTCACTCACTAGCCAATGAATGGATATTACTTACAAGAGGGGCCTGCACATGCAGGAAGGCCAACTACCTAGAGCTCACTTCTCAATTACAAAAGGAAGTCTCATTGACTTACAAAGTGGATTATGAGAATCCAATATAATGTAGTGCTATAAAATAGTATCTATTATGCCAGGTTTAGTACCGGTTTAAGCTCATACGATAACCATAAACCCTTCTACAAAATCTGCCTTAATATTTGCTCTACATATCCATCATATCTATTATCTATCATGTATCTCTAAAATGATCTACAAGATCTCATACTTATATATGAGTCTTATTACAAAATCCCATGTCGGCTTACAAAAAGATATTACAATTAAATACAAAATACAATAATCAAAATCCTATCGGCTAGGGTGTCGGTAAACATTATTGTCATTGTCGGTGAACTATCTGTTGGTGTAGAGTCTGTTGGTGCCGGTGCCATAAGATTGCAAGGTTTTTATCAATGACAACACCTTCAATCACCTTCAACTAACATTAGAGTGTGCAATGCCAACAATCTCCCCCTTTGGCAACACTCATGAGAAAAATCCAAAAATCTGTCCCAAAAATGAAGTCCAAAAATCTTACCAAAACTATGTGCTCCCCCTCAGCAGATGATCTCTTATGCAAGTCATTTTTCTCAGTTCTACTACTCCCCCTTTGACATCAATGACAAAGGTTGTCAAAAATCTATCAAATGAGTGTAGTTTTCAGCTAGAACCTTGTAACTAGTTGGTTACAATCTGGAATAAGTTTGCTAACACCAAGTTCAAACTCTGAGTAAACCTATTGCTATCCTTCAATGATGTTTCTATTCTTTGAATAGTAGCGGCGAGATGATGCATTTTCTCTTCCGATGTCTTCTGCCCTTGAATAAGTGCCTCAGAGATCTCTTTCCGTAGCGAGATGAGGTTATCCAATTTTGGACTGAGTCTGCATTTAAGCTCTTTCGCTTTTCCCTTTATTGGTTCAATAACTGATATTGGTTCAGATGAACCAATGATATTGTCAGCTATGTCATTAATTTCCTTTTGCACTTTGTTGATTTAAAGATTAGTCTTACAGATGTCTCTGTATAGTTCCTTGAACTCCATAATTGTTTTGTTCAATGCCAGTAAGGGGGTATCAATATGTTCTATGCACTTCCTTATTGTTTCTCCAAAGAATTTATCTTTTTCCTTGTCCATTTTCTCCTTAAATGTCTCTTCATTTATTTGGTCCACAGTCATTATATTGTCGATTATGTATTTACACAATGTGTCTAACTAACTCAAAGAATCCTTATTATCTACATTACACTTGGGTGCAATCAATTTAAGAATGGGTATTGTGTCATCTATAGCCTTATAAGCCAATGCATTGCAATCAGTAATTTTCTTAATAGAATCTAAGAGTACTTCATTCACATTTGTTGGTCTGAATTTTGTCATAGAAGTACTGGATGACTATCCAATTACCTTAACAATTTCAGTGCTTCTGGTGGTAGCAATCAATTTGCTTGTCTCGACCTCAAGAGGGTCAGTTTGTGTCTGCATTTCTATTAGAAAAGGTTTAGGCTTCTCAGTAGATGTCGGTGGCACTGTCTCTGTGTGTACATGTTTCTCAACTTGTTTCTCTTCTTGTTTCTCTACCTGTTTCACAATGTTGTCAGCCGGTTTTTCTGATGGTTTTTCAGTGGTATCCACTATCGGTTTCTCTGTCAATACCTCTGCATTATCTACTACCGGTATCTCAATTGGTTTCTTTGTATTCTCAGTAGTCGCTAACTCTATCTCTATTGGTTTTTCAGTGCTTGCACTGACAATATTGTCAGTAACCATTTCACTAACCCTAATCTCAATGTGTTCTCCTTGTGATCTAATCTCAACATTATCAGTCGGTTGCTCAGTAGTAAGATCATTTTTCTTTTTCTTGATTCTTTCTTTGTCAACTACAATATTTACCTCCTAAGTATCTATGTTCATAGTATACAAGATTTTGGACTCAGGGTTTGTGTCCTCATGTGGTGTTTCCACATTCTCAGTAGCTGGTGTATTGTTAGTTAGTACCGGTGGAGTAACTGAAGGTGGCAGTAGATTATCTGTCACTTTAATATTAGGTAGTCCACCTACCTTTCCTTTTCCTTTGTCTCGATCCTTTTGGTATACCTTGAATGTTTTAGGTCTATTCAGTTCTTCTTGTTTCTCTTTCTCAACAAAGAAAATATCCCATTTGTCAGTTGTCTCTTCTAAGATTTCATTAACCCCGTCGACCATTAGAGTTACAAGTCGGTGTCCACTTGAAAAGATTGTTCTGTTAGCTTCACTAATCAATTCATCAATTTCCTCAACTAATTTTACTAGATGTAGAACGAGTAGTTTCTCAATCTTTATTTTCTTGTCAAGTTCCATAATAGATAACCTTTTAGCATCTAACTGCCTATATAGATCACTAAGCAAATCATCTACAACCTCTCTTAAAACTTTATTATAAATATCAAGGTGTAAGATGATGCTATTTCCAACACTTTCCTTCTCCTCATTGGTAAATGTATCATATAATCTGCTAACATTAGATAAGTTTCCATCATCTGTTATCTCATTTAGTAGGTTGTCAAGTGGAGGAATGACTTGTTTTTCCTTTCTCTTTCTAAGTGTCATCTTCTTAGCTGGTGGCCTTACTTCTTGTTGTTTCTGCCTTGTTGTCTTGGTTTTCTTGGGAGGAGGAGAGGGTACCGGTGAGGGTTTTCTCTTCCTATCAACTCTTTTGAATTCTGTAGGGATTTCACTTTCTGAGGATGTACCAACCAGTGAGAGATGAACCTTTGGTTGTAATCCTTCCAGATCACTTTCCTTGATACCAGTAATATTCATTATGTTTTCCTTTGTTTCTTTAACTTGCTTAGATGCACTCCTTATGTATTTTTCTCTTCTCTTCATTTGTTTAAGTTTCTGCACACCACTTGCTATTGTTTCTGCACTACCAAAAGACCTTTTCTTTTAGTTCTCTAGGGGCTTCAAGTAGGGCTTTGGCATATGTTTCAATTATGTTTACATCAGCCTCATATCCCATTTTTGTCACCCAAATAGTTCTAGGAAGAATTGCCTCCATCTAGATCTCATCTTTCTTAATTGCAAAACAAATTTCCTTTTGATACTTGTCTACAATGCTTTGTGGTCACCTTTCTCTTATTTTCATTTTTTCTTTAAGGGCTTGGAAATACTCAGTGATATTGTTGTCCTTGTTTGTCCCCATACCGGTGAATATATCTAATAGTTGTTTTCCTACCGGTATGTCATAACCAAAGTATTTCTTGCCTATACCGAGAACCTCTTTTGTAAGATATAGCATTAGACATACAAGAAGATTGTCAAAATGGAAAGTACCTTTCTTATCTCCTTTGATCTTCTTCAGGTTGTCAATCAACTCATCTTTCAACCACTCACATATATCTATCTTAGCATCACTGTTAACCATATCATATGCACTTTTAATACATAGACTTGAAACTAAGTTCAGTCGGTTTGAATGTGTGGTTTTGTATCATAATATCATGCTAATAAATCTAACATTCTCATCCTTTACATCATTAACTCTCAGGGATTTGTTGTCATAGGTTGTACCTGTTAAAGTCATCACTGTGTTATTTGAAACTTTATTAGTTTTATTTGGCCTACTACTGGTGGATGGTAAGCCAGTCACTGCCCTAACTGCTTCTCTAGTGATTTTATGAATAGAGTCCAGCCAAAAGAATTCACCATGAAATCTGATAAGCACAATCCTTACAGCTTCCTTAGGAAATTACGGGATGTCAAGGATTTCCACAAAACCTAGGGTCTCAATAACCTTATGTTTGGGTTCACAATTCTATTTTCATCATAGATAACATTTTTGTACATTTTCATGATTTTCTCAGAACCTAATTCCTCAATGTGGCAATTTATGTAAATTCTAGGGTCTTCTGCATATGCAACTCCTTTAGGGATTTTTTAAAAAGCACCTAGGGTATCATCTTGTTCTTGAAAACGGGTCTAGGGCGTTTAACTACCTCTATAACAATAGGGTTTGCAATGAATTCTAGAGTAGAGGAGGAAGACATTAATAAATACCTTGATTTGCCTGATAGGTTTGGATGCTTGAAAGAGCTTGCTTCACTTCTCGCTATGGATGCCTTTGCTCGGGTTTTTCCCACTCTTTGAAAGTTTGAATGCTCGGTGAGTGAAAAAGAGGGAAAAAAACTAATTTATAATGTCTTTTCCTTCAACAACCATAATAAATGTCTGTTGGTTAAGTGTAACTTAACACATCTACCGGTAAAGAAGAATTTCATCTTCTCACCATCAACCAAGGGTAAACTTGCATGATTTTCAATTAGTTGCAATAGCCCCAAAAGGTTTCTTTTCAGTTGGATGAAGAATCTCCTGCCGGTGGAGTAATACTCTATTCTACCGGTGAAGGAATAGTCTCATCAACATTTTGATCTCTCTTTCTAATCCATTCTCTTGAAAATTCTTTCTTTACCTCATCTACCTTCTCTTTGCCTTTCAAACTAGGTCCTATATTATTTGTCGGTGAAGTCTTGCTTCTACAAAATTTTGCAATATGTCCAATCTTGTTACAAGCATAACAAGTCACATTGTTTTTCTGAATAGCCTTTCCATATCCTATGTTGGTTTGTGTTCTGCATTGATTAGATAAGTGTCCAAATCTTCCACAAACATAACATCTTACATTCATTCTGCAATTTTCTGAATTATGACCAATTTTGTTGCATTTGGAACATTGACTAGTGGGTGCATTAGTGTTTTGATAGTTTCTAGATCTACACTAATTTTCTCTAGGTCCATACTTGTTACAGTTAAAGTATTTCCCATTAAATTTGTAAGCACTAGGCTGTCTTACGGTTTGGTGTGATCATGATTGTTTGTAGTATCGGAGATTTCACCAACTTCAAATCCAAGTCTATTAGTGTCTCCATTTGGTTTCTGACTTTTCAGCATATCATTAAGTTCTTCTGAACTTTTCTTGAATTTTTATTTATGTTGATTTGCAGTAGCCAACTCATTTTTCAAAAATTCCTTCTATCTCATAAGTTTAGTTTTATCATGTTCCATGTGAATCAGATCTGTCTTCAACATATCTTTTTCATGACTGAGTCTTAGATTTTCATTTCCAACATCATTGAGTCTCCTAGTCAAGTTATCTTCATTCTTCTTTCTATCTTCAATGTCTTTACAAAATCTCATAGTCATGTCTTGAATTTCATTCCTCAAGGTCATGTTTTCTTGCCTCATCTTGCTTACAAGCTCATTATAAGTTTTCTTTTCATCATCATCATTATGTATCTTCTCATGATGTTCTCTTCTTTTGTTTCTAGCAATAGTGAGATTCTCTTGAAGTCCTTGAATGAATTATTGTGCAGTCTTTAGATCATCTTCAAGTTTGATATTCTTCAAATTTTCTACATCAAAGTCTGCAAGAGTTGTTTCCAATTGCTTTCTCAAGTTTTCCATCTATAACAGATGTTAGAATCTTCCTCAAGTTGTTAGGCTTTTGAAAATAGAGGACCAGCCTCTGATATCAATTGTTAGGATTGATGATAGTCCCAAAGATACTGAGAGGGGGGGGGTGAATCAGTATCTAACCGGTTTACAAAATATTTGACCTCATTATGTATTTTGCATTCCAAAACAATGTATCGGTAAACAAGAATTCATGTAGTAAATATGAATAGTAAAGACAATATAGAAAGCACACCATAACACAAGATGTTTAATGAGGAAACCCAGTGTGGGAAAAACCTCGGTGGGATTTGTGACCCACAATATTCACTCACTATCCAATGAATGGATATTACTTACAAGAGGGGCCTACACATGTAGGAAGGCCAACTGCCTAGAGCTCACTGCTTAATTACAAAAGGAAGTCTCACTGACTTACAAAGTGGATTATGAGTATCCAATATAATGTACTACTACAAAACAACATCTATTATGTCAAGTTCAGTACCGATTTAAGCTTATACAATAACCATAAACCCTTCTACAAAATCTGCCTTAAAATTCGCTCTACATATCCATCATATCTATCCTCTATCATGTATCTCTAAACTGATCTACAAGATCTCATACTTATATATGAGTCTTATTACAACATGCCATGTCGACTTACAAAAAGATATTACAATTAAATAGAAAATACAATAATCAAAATCCTATCAGCTAGGGTGCCGGTAAACATTATTGTTGTTGTCGGTGCCATAAGATTGCAAGGTTGCCATCAATTACAACACTTTCAATCACCTTTAACTACCATTAGAGTGTGCAATGGCAACACTCTTCCCTTAATTTGCTCAGTTGGCATGTGTTTTAATTTTGAAAAATTATGTTTTAATTTAATACATGATGTATATATCTTTAATGATCTCTCTCTCTCTCTCTGAAATTAATTGATGCACTGCTAAATGAACAAGGTTAGCAAATGACAAACAACACAAGACACAAGAAATCGTTAGTGTTAGTCAATTAAAAACTAATCTAAATATGTCATGCCCAACTTTTGGGCACGAACGGAAAATTTTTTTTTTGTTAAAATACTTACTAATTAGCGACTTAATTAAAATAATCAACTAAGTGCGATTAACTTAAATAAATAATGCATTTTGGGTTAGGTCATAACTATTTGTATAAAACAGGTAATTAAACTCAGTTGGGTGACAAGGTTTACTAAGTCATCTACGAGCTAAAATCTCTCCCAAATGGATTAACGCTAATCTTCGTTAATAAACAATTAGAATTTCAAGTTTAACAATAATTTTTGAATTTTAAGCTTTCTTTATGAAATTTGTTTTATCATCCCTAACCTTCTAGGACTCCTAAATTTACTTATCCTTGTAATTTTAAACACCTTATTTAAATGAAACCCCCATAGTTTAAAATCACGTTATAATCATATACTAAATTTGGCCCTCTTGGCCCTACAAAAATCTTAGTGTTGACACCCCTTTATTTTTAAATCTGACCTACCTAAGTATTAAAATTCCCCTCATAAAATTACTTCTACATTCGCCCGAAAATAAAAAAAAATACATTCAAAACTAATTTCTATACTCATTTACAAATAACTACAAAAATAAATCCTCTTATATATATATCGTTATTCTTTTACACAATCTAACTATGGATGTATTTCTAAAGAGAGAGGGGCTTTTAATTCCATTTTTAAATCACCCCTTTTTAAATAATCTTCTCCCACCAAAATCATACCTAGTTAAAAGTCAATGAGTTTGTGTTGCCCTAACCCGAACTAGGGTTAGGGCGAGTTTGAAAGCAATCTCCTTTTTTTTTTTGTGCTGTGTGTGTATATTGGTATACGTTATTATTTTCTTTATCTTTTAATCCCTGTGCGTGGGTGTTGTATGCAGGGTCGGCCGCGGGAGGGGCGCGCAGGGCCGAACCCGAGCCACCCCCCCCTCATTTCCCTGCGAGCTTGACGGAAACGACGGGGAACAAGGTTTTTTTTTTTTTTTAATTCTGCGTGGCGTTTGAGATTTGTTTTCTTTTTAACACCGCAGCGTAGAAGGGGGAGAGTTAAGGGGAGGCGGAGCGGCCACCGCAGCCGCGGCACTGCCGGCTGCGGACGGCGTCGCTGCAGGCTGCGGCTCCCGCAGGCTGCGGCGTCGCCGCTCGCAGTCTGCGGGTGCCGCAGGCTGCGGCCGCCGCCGCCGGGTGCTGCGGCTCGCGCTAATCTTTGCACAGTCCTTTTTTTGTTTAAACGTTTTTTCTTTGCTGGGTATTAAAATCATGCGATAAGGCATGCCGTAAAATGCGATTCTTCTTTCATTCGTTCGTCGTTTATTATATATATATATATATGTATATATACATATATATATATATATATGTGTGTGTGTATATTTATACATATAAATACATGTTTATATATATATTTTGGAAAAACAAATACACATTACATTTAGTTTTATATTTTGGGAGCTGGCAGATTTCTTGTAAAGGAATATATATATATATATATGTATGTATATATATATATTTAATCAGATTGTCAGATTTCTTCTTTCTTTAGTATTCTGAAGTAATTATCAAATCTGCAAATGTAACATCCTTGTATTTTTTTTGAACAGATATATATATTTTTTTGTTTTAAAACAGCATGTCAGAAAAATAGTATATGAGATAAAATGTTTAAAGGAAAATTTTCATATATGAATATATTGCTATTTGCTCCTTATATTTTTTTTTGCAAACAACTAACAATGCATTCTTTTTTAGCAAATAATAATGCAACCTTTTTGAGTAACAAAATATACCTAACCCTAAATGCAATATTTCCTTTTTCTTGTAACAAAATACTAAAACTAATTGCTAAATGTATTTTTTTGAAAGAAATAAACTATTATAACAAGTTTTATTCTCTGCAATAAACAGCAAAATAAAAGACTATTTTTAATTAATTATACAGCTGCATATTCAACTTAAAACAGGATGGAGTAACATCTAATCTTTAAATTTCAGTTCACTCAAAAGTACATACATTTCTCTTTTTTTTTTTTTGCAAAACATTAAGAATCTAGATGCAAACTAACTTTTTTCATTTTCTTTTGCAAAACTACCAAGTAGGGAAAAACATGTGTATTCATTGACAAATGTAAATACAAAATAGATATGGATACAAGATAAACACTAATACAAATGGGATGAAATCCCAACAATGTTTTTCTCTACATAGTAACTTGAAAATAATACAACTCTTTTTCTTTCTTGAAAGTAAATGCTACAAATGCTCACATTTCTTCTTTTATTCTACTACAACATAAAATCTATCCTTTTCTCTTTTTCTTTAAAACACTTTTCTGCAACACAAAACAACAACATAATCCTTTAACTCTTCTTTTCCCATTCCCATGCAACCTGCAATAAAACACATTTTTGACCATGGGAAGCTCACCTCCCAGCCTAGGCTTACTAGAAGCCACCCCCGAGCTTGGAGAACCAAGCACTAGACGGGTTACAAACAAGCAAACTCTACACAAACATAGGAAAACACTTACATTCAAATTTCCCTTCCCAAGCTACACATTCACCACTTTCATGGTGACTCTTCCATGGGTGGAAGTGGACCAAGTACCAATGGGGAGAATGCATGCCAAAACAATACAACATAAGCCACCTCATGGCAATACAAATGCAACCAAATACTCCCACAATCCTTATGCCCCCCAAAAGGCTCAAGGCCATATTTACTCCCCTTATGACCCCCAAGTGCATACCCAAGGCTATGCATCAAGGGTCACCAAGGACACCCTTGAGAACACTCTCCATAAGGAGAGCCTCTCACCCATGGCTGTCATACTCCTTCCACCCCAAGATCTTCCTACCCTCCCAAGAGTAGGAGGATCTTGGACACTCCCAAAACAACAAGAACACAATACCAAAACACATAGGAAAGAAAACTACACATTCTTAACTTCAACAAAAAACTTCATAAAACACATTCTTTACAAGCAACTCTTTTCTTTTGCAAAACAACATAAACTAACACTTACAACATAACAAGAGGAGGTAAGAAGTAACCAACCTTATTCTGCCAATAGGTTTGCTAAATTAGTTGGGGATGAGCTGCCCAATTCCACACTAACTTTTCTCCAAATTCCACCAAAAGTGCTAAACTCCTACTAACTTTTTCAAAACAAGCATAATCTCCAAGAAAGGAGAGTGGGTGATTACTCACTAAGTTTCCAAATTCTTGCCTAAGAAGGCCTCTCACACACTTCCCAACCCCTTGGGTGAGGTGTGAGTTCCCATTGGTTGCCCTTCCCAAACTCTTACACATTACCAAAATTGGAAAGGGAAAAGGTGGAAGAAGATGGGGAAGAGAGTTTAACTTCTAAAGGGAAGGTTCTCTATCCTAGGAAGAACTTTCTAAGTTGAATTTTCGTTCATCTTGAAAACACCACTTTTTGAAGTGACTACATAGTCACATGGGAGAAGCCACATGTTTCAAAACACCCCTAACCCATAGGTATACCCTTTGGACCTTTGGAAAAGCCTAAAAACTTACCCTAGGAGTCCATTAAACCCTTTGGAAACCCAACTGAAGTTTACCTACGGGTCAAACTTGAGTTGACCACTCCCAAGACTCCCTACCCAAGGCAAATTTGGGACCACACTCATGTTTTTGAATGGCTTTGGTAGAAACAAAACTCCCTCCAAGAGACAAGTCAAAATCAAAGACACTTAATCAGCACATGTGTCAAGTGACACAATAAAAATACAATATAAAAATCACACATGGAATTTGTCTCTTGTAGGATTACACATATACATACAAATTAATTTTACACTCAAGCATTATACACTTCACAAATAAAATACATTACAAAGGGGTGTTGTCTCTCCAAATAGACAACTCCCGGCTTAACAAACGCACATCGGTCTAGGCTTGGTTCTCCATATAAATTCCATGGTCACATGGATAATTTTCCTGCGCATCTCAATTAACACATTAGTAATTCCAATAATCACATTATACATAATCAAATACATGGATTTCATTACACATCAAACACTCATACATTAGGCAACAATAATTCAATATCTCATTTGTTTCAAATTCAATTTCACATAAGCAATTAACATAATTTTTCCAAAATTGAACCACTCATAGATAAGCATCATTTTTCTATCATCAAAATAAAATCCTGCAAGTTTCCAATAATGACATTCACCATCATAATGTAATTCTAATTCTAGTAACACATCTAGAGTTTCATAATCATCATGCATGAAATAAAGCATCAACATATGTCAGTGTGATCCAAATCATGGAATCATATAAGTTCTAAGTCCATAAACATAAAATAAAGCATCCATAATAGTCTCAATATGCAAATAACTGAAAATGTCAAACTGAATCGGGGTAGGGCCTCACACCCTCCCCCTCTAGGCATGAACTTCCTCCTGGAGTTCATCAAAAAGGTGGGGGTACTGTGATCTCATAAGTGCTGCATCTTCCCATGAGGCTATGACCTCATCATAGCAATCCCACTGGACCCTAACCTGGTCTAGCTCTCGCCCTCGAAGGCTCAGCGTCCGGCGTGCCAAAATGCGAATGGGCTCCAAAGCTAGCTGCCCGTCCGACTCCACCTGCAAGGCATCCCAATCTAGAATATGAGACTCATCATAGATATACTTCCTCAAAACTGAAACATGAAACACATCGTGGATGCGTGACAGGCTAGGTGGCAATGCTAGACGGTAGGCAACTAGCCCTATCCTCTCAAGGATCTCAAATGGTCCTACAAATCGAGGTGCGAGCTTAGAACCCTTTCCATAACGGATTGGACTCTTATGCGGTCGCACTCTCAAGAAAACTCTGTCTCCAACTGAGTAGCTACGATCAACCCTCTTTGCATCTGCATATTTCTTTTGTCTATCCTGTGCCTCTCTAAGACGCTGCCTAATCAAATCCACCTGCTGTTCCATATCCCGAACTATCTCTGGACCAATAGCAACTCTATCCTCTATGTGGTCCCAACTCAATGGTGTCCTACAAGGCCTGCCATATAATGCCTGATAGGGTGGCATCCCCAAGGACATGTGATGCCCATTGTTATAGGCAAACTCCACTAAGGGAAGATACTCCTCCCATCTGGTCTGGTGATCTATGACATACATGTGAAGCATATCCTCTAACACCTGATTAACTCTCTCTGTCTGGCCATCCGTTTCCGGATGGTAGGCTGTGCTGAAATTGAGTTTGGTACCCATAGCTGCCTGTAATGCCTTCCAAAAAGAAGAAGTGAAGAGGGAATCACTGTCGAAAATGATCTTACGTGGAACACCATGAAGTCTGACAATGTCTCGCAAAAACACCTGTGCTACTGCTAGTGCTGTGAAGGTGGTACGAACTGGTGAAAAGTGAGCCACCTTGGTCAACTTGTCAACCGTCACCAAGATGGCATCATGGCGGCGAGATGACATAGGGAGACCAATGATGAAATCCATGGATATAGTGTCCCACTTCCACTCTGGTATAGCATGAGATTGGAGCAACCCACCTGGATGGCTGTGCTCCGCCTTGACTCTCTGACACTCAAGGCATCGGGCTACCAACTCGGCGATAAGCTGTCGCATTCCTGGCCAATAATATAGTTCTCTCAAGTCTGCATGCAACTTCTTGACACCAGGATGCGCTGCATAAGGAGCTCTATGAGCCTCTGTGATAATGAACTCCCGCAATCCCCCGGAAGAAGGTACATAGATGCGCCCTCTATGGCGTAATAAACCATCAGACTCTAAGGAATAATCCACATATTTCCCTTCCAAAGTTTCTTGAGATCGAATAGCTTGGCAAACCTCTAAATACCATCTGTCCTCTGGCAATCGCTGCATGATCCGATCTCTCAAATCCGTGCTCATAGACATAGTGTATACCTCGTGACGTCTCCTACTCAAAGCATCTGCAACTACATTTTCTTTCCCTTTGATGTAGTGTACGTCAAAATCATACTCACACAAGAATTCCATCCATCTCCTCTATCGTGCATTAAGATTCGGCTGAGTAAATATGTACTGAAGGCTCTGATGGTCTGAGTGCAACTCAAAATGATGACCCAAAAGGAAATGTCTCCATCTCACAAGTGCATGTACTACAGCTGCAAGCTCAAGGTCATGAGTAGGGTAATTAAGCTCGTGAGTCTTGAGTTTCCTAGACTCAAAAGCTATAGCTCTGCCATTCTGCATAAGTACTGCTCCTAAACCCTCTAGGGAAGCATCTGTGTAAACCATGAAATCTGCTGAAGGATCTGGTACTACAAGAATAGGTGCGGTAGTAAGTGCCTTTTTAAGTTCCTGAAAGGCCTTCTCGCACTTCTCCGTCCACTCAAACTTCTTCCCTTTGTGCTGAAGAGAAGTGATAGGATGAGCAACTCTAGAGAATCCCTCAACAAAACGTCGGTAATAACCTGCTAAGCCCATGAAGCTCCTGACCTCTGTCACACTGGTAGGTGCTGGCCAATCCATAATAGCTCTGATCTTTGATGGGTCTACTGAGATCCCATCATCGGATATAACATGACCAAGATACTTGATCTCAGTTCTAAAGAAAGCACACTTCGACAAACTGCCATACAACTGATTTTCCCTCAAACACTGCAAAACCTGTCTCAAGTGTTCCTCATGTTCCTCCTCATTCCGTGAATATATCAATATGTCGTTGAGAAACACAATCACAAAACGGTCAAGGAATTTACGGAATACTCCATTCATGAGACTCATAAAAACTGCTGGGGCATTCGTAAGACCGAATGGAACCACGGTGAACTCATAGTGGCCATATCTAGTGCGAAATGCGGTCTTGTGGATATCACTTTCCACTATCCTCAACTGATGGTATCCTGACTTAAGATCAATCTTGGAAAATACTTTGGCACCTTGAAGTTGGTCAAACAAATCGTTGATCCTGGGCAATGGATATCGGTTCTTGATGGTTACTTTGTTCAACTGACGGTAGTCCATGCATAATCGGAGAGATCCATCTTTCTTCTTCACGAAGATGACTGGTGCACCCCAAGGGGATACACTAGGGCGAATGTGGCCCTTCTCTAGGAGTTCCTCAAGCTGAATCTTGAGCTCATTAAGCTCATTTGTGGTCATTCTATATGGTGCTCTTGAAATTGGTTCGGCTCCTGGAACAAGGTCTATATGAAAATCAATCTCTCTATGGGGCGGCATACCAGGTAACTCTGAAGGAAAAACATCTGCAAATTCTCTAAGTATAGGATGGTCGTCAATAGATGGTTCCTTTTCCTCTTCTTCTTCTCTATCACTAATGGTGATGGCAAATAACTGACATCCCTTTCGCATGCTCCGCTTAAGCTGCATGGCGAAGATCATACGAAGAGACACGGGTCTCTGAATTCCAGTGATCACTATAGGAGAGCCATGATCATCCTCACACTCGATCCTTTTCAGGTGACAATCCATCTTGGCTCTGTGGGCATAAAGCCAATCCATGCCAAGTACGATGCCATATGATCCAAGTGGTGTAACTCTAAGGTCTACTAAGGTGGTGGTATTACCAATCTGAAGCTGACAACCCTTAACCTCTGATTCCACAGACACTCTAGCCCCTGAAGCTAATTCCACTTCCCAACTGACCTCTTGCCTAATTGCCACTAGCCCGCAACGCTCCACAACCAATGGAGATATAAAAGAATCAGTAGCCCCTGAATCAAATAGTATAGATACATTGCTACCTCTGATCATACCTGCTACCTCAATAACCGTGGCCTGATGCTCTGCCTGGCAGTTGTCAAACGCTGCGAAGACTCTGTGGGACTTGCCCATGTCCCCAACTGTCGGCTCTGATGCTGCCATCCTCTGATTCCCTGTCATCTGACCCTGAGGACACTCTCTCGCTATGTGTCCCATGGCTCCACATGTGAAGCAAGGGCCTCGTGCCTGAAACTGTACTCCCTGTGGTCTGGAGAAAGACTATCCCCCTGTCCTACTAGAACCACTCTACCCACCTCTAGAGGACTGCTGAGTCCTAGCCGGAGGTGTGTAAGGAGCCTGAGATCTCTGATCTCGCCTCTGACCCTGTGACTGCCACTACTTGGGCTTTGTGCCCTGCTGATTCTGCGGAGGCTTTTGCCTCTGGTTTTGTTGTGATTGCTGCGGAGGAGGGGGTTTGGAGAACCCCGATGAGTGCCTGTTGTTACCTTTCCAATGGGGTTTCTGAAACCCATAAGTCTGTGGTGAAGGGTTACGGTTCTGAAACCGATCCTTCGATTCCTGTGGTCTGGCCTGAATCTCCTCGGCTATCAAAGCCTTCTCCACGACAACCCGGAGGCTCCCTGGAGCGGCCATTCTCACTGGTCCTGCTATGCTGGAATTCAATCCTCTGATAAATCGGTTGACGAGAAGCTTTTCATCTTTCAGGTAGTCTACATAAGGTAATAGTTCAAAGAACTTGTTCTCGTACTGTGTCACTGTAAGACCCTTCTGCTGGAGGTCATGAAACTCATCCACCCTATGCTGTCTGAAATGCTCTGATAAATACCTCTCCCTGAATCTCTCTGTGAAAATCTCCCAAGTGAGGGTCTCTATCTCTAAGCAACCTGATGAGACTTAGGTCATTGTTAGGATAAATGCCCATTTGAAGTCTACGTGGCCACGATTGCTTAACTGTTGAGACCCGAAGATACTTAATCAAAGTATCTATTGATAGTCTAGGTTTAAACTTAAGAAAGTTTGAAACAAAACAATTGAGGGTGATTGATGAATGTCCATGTGCAGGAGGATCTAGGCATGTTACAGTTACACGAGAGACATCCTGCGACACAAGCATTGCAGGATCAATTGACAGAGGTAGAGATAGATTGTATTGCTGCTACTAGATTGTATGAGGTGATGCACATGACCATGATTCGGATGAATCACGGTTTGATCACAGCATTAGCCGAGCGGTGGCACAGTGAGACGTGCACCTTCCATCTGGCACAGGGGGAGATGATAGTGACCCTAGAGGATGTGTGGCGCATCCTACAGATTCCGATTCGGGGGGAGCCGGTCACATATGACAGATCCTGGGGGACCCTTACAGTGCAGAGGTTTTTTGATGAGGACGTTTTTATTGATGATGGTTCTATTGCTTGGGAGGAGATAGCAGTGTTATATGAGCCTCTATCAGCAGTCTTATCAGGTACCGTGGGAGGACTTCTGTGTCCAGACAGGCGATCACACGGTTTGGCCGTGGGGTGGGGGCAGGTGATCGAGATGATGATTACCGAAGGGACCCGATTTGCTTGGGGGCCATGCATGTTGGCGCACTTGTACCAAGAGTTGCATGAGGTGGTTTACTGGGGGAGAGGTTCCTTAGTAGTGGGAGTGACACTACTGCATATTTGGGCCTGGGAGCACCTACCAGTGACTCAACCAGTGAGTTTGAGGTTCCACGTAGTAGATCAGCCGTATATGTTCATGTATAGCAACATGATGAGTTAGCCCCACCTGGGGAAGTTAGAGTGGTGGCGGTGGGCACTGGACGATCTAGATGCAGTCATATGGCGACCATACCTAGAGTGTGAGCCATGGGACGATGATGCAGAGGCACTGCCCTATGTTTTTATGACTCGATTCCTCATTAGGAGGACCTCATACCATGTGGAGAGACAGGTGCCCGAGAGAGTGCTGAGACAGTTTGGACGGCAGTAAGGACTGCCTAGTGGATCAGGGGAGTATTCATGGGTGATTCAGGAGAGGTATGCATGGGGGCTAGTGCTACCGTATGATCAGGCACTAGCAGAGTTTCGGATGCTACAGACGAGATCATGGGACATATGATCGAGGGTCATGGATGCAGGAGTATCAGATGAGTATACGCAGTACCGGGCGGTGCACCCAATCTTACGGATATCCGATCCAACAGAGCTGATCCTAGATTTTGAGGATGAGAGGGGATGGAGACGAAGGAGGTTAGGAGGTCGAGGACCGAGGGAAGGTGGAGGAGGTGGAGGAGAGGGTGGAGATGGAGGAGGTGGTGGAGGAGGAGGTGGAGGAGGAGGAGGTGGTGGGTTGGGGATGCGGATTTAGCGGAGAAGGAGAGGTGGACTGCCACTACAGATAGCACAGGGACCTTTGATATAGGGAGGAGTTCGATTGGGTGGGAGAGGGATGGAGAGGGAGATCCCGATGGACAGAGGGGAGAGAGCTACTGGTGGTACAGGTGAGGTTGCGATGGATATCAGGGAGGGAGCCACTAGAGATCTTCGAGATCACATGATAGCACATTTGTAGACCCGCGTAGATGATTTGGAGGTGGAGGTAGTGGCTTGGGATGTGCAGCTATTTGCATGGGAGTCAGAGCTGGCGGTGGTGCTACAGGAGAGGGATAGTGTAGTGGAGAGATTAGTAGAGCTGTAGGAGAGAGTCCAGATTGGAGTAGGAGCACAAGGGCCTACGGGGGAGGTGATGAGGGAGATGTGGCAAGCACAGACGAAGATAGACTACTGGCAGGGTTTATATGAGCAGGTGGTGCCAGCTAGTCAGTGAGCTCTTAGCTATTCTCAGATGCGGCAGGCTAGATCAGAGCAATCGCAGAGGGTGCAGAGCAGTGGGGGTGTGATGGGTCCTCTACGAAGGGAGAGATCAGAGGATGCAGTAGTGAGTGGTGGTTCGATGAGGCCTCCACGGAGAGATGGATTTGGTGGTGTGGGTACCAGTGGGGGAGCAGGTGGCGATGGTGGTACAGCATCTAGCCAGAGTGGCATTTGAGAGAGCATTTTTGCATATATGTATTGTATCATTTGTTTATTTTTTGGACTGTATCTTGGATGGCTCTTGGTAGCCGATTTTGTAGACTTCATTGTACTCTGATATATGAGATGATATATATGAGGAGATCCCATATTTTGATGATATGTAGTTGATTATGTATGGATGTTTATGCAGGATGATGAGTTATTGCTTAGATGGATATGTGTATATGTATGCATTTGATGAGATGTTTCTTATATGCATGTTTTTATGATGATTTATGATGTGGGATACTGACATATGAATGTAGGTTTATATATGTATTATTTGTTTTGATTTTTTATGTAATGCCATGATGATGATGTATGTTTATGATGAGTTAGGAACAGGATTTTGGTGTTTCCTATTGTGATATAATGATGAGATAATGATATGTGATGATGTTAATGTAATGTTTGAAAATGATGTTATGTATGGATATGCATCTAGATGTTTTTAGATGAATGTAATATGGATAAATAAAATGTAAAGTACAAATGTTTATATGATGATGCCTAAATGAATGCATATGTAAAATGGAGATATATAAAATGGTATGAACCAATGTGTTCTGGAAACAAATGAATTTATGATTCTAAATGCTTAAATATGATTTAAGTAAAAAAAAATGATAATGTGATGATAATGCAACTCCTGGTTTTAATAACTACACCTTAATGCAATTTGAAAAAGATAATGAATGCAATGTGAATGAATCCTAAAAATGAGCATAATAAGATACTTAATAATGGATGAATGAATGCACTTTTTAACTAATGAATAGATAAATGAAAGTATGCAATGATAAACGATAATGAAATGATGATGGATGAATGCATAGTAAATGGCTTAATACAATCAAGGACAATTTTATCCCATGAATGAATCTAATTATTTATTATTTATGCAATGATGCAAATGATTAATGAAAACTAATGTAAAAAAAAAAAGAACTATATGCAATGTTTAAGTTTAAAAATGACATGAATGTACTTAATCCAAGATGCAACTAAATGTGATGATGATATGACCATGACGAATGCAAGGTTTTTGAGACTTTGCATGATGCATTGATGATGTATCAGAGTACTCGGTCGTGATTGTATCCAAGACCAGCTCAATTCTTACATAACTGTTCATACGAACCTTGTTTACTTTTGGCATATAAATCATACATATGAATGAGTGAATGGGTGATATGCAATGGAATGCAATATATAAACAGATGAGATGAAATGATGATCCATAGTGCTCTATTTTCATCATTGAGCTTTAAAATGTTGGAAGAGAATACAAGCATCTTGCCATAATGATTCAAGATGACCTGAGTATTCCTTGCATGGATTTTATATAGCAAGTTAATACAAATGACTTGATATAAGGGTCAAGTCGACCAGAGTATTGTTTGCAGAATAGACAAGGATTATCTCCGT
Organism: Cryptomeria japonica; assembly: GCF_030272615.1. NCBI lineage: Eukaryota > Viridiplantae > Streptophyta > Pinopsida > Cupressales > Cupressaceae > Cryptomeria > Cryptomeria japonica. The sequence goes on along the minus strand of NC_081408.1, from coordinate 276,330,020 downwards.
TCATGCATGACTTGGATTGTCCTCCTTGATCTTAGGCTGATCATATCCTGAGACAAGTGCATACCATACTAAGAGATAAAAACCTTTATCCAAATTGGATGAGGAGAAAGGAACCAAAGGAAGAGCAATGTTCTTGCAAACAAACAGTATATACATAAAGAATAAAGAATGAGGATCCTTGGTAATGGTTCATGCTCATATGGTTGAGGTATATGCTGTAATTAGCAAGCCGTAATGATCTATGACTGCATTTTGCATAAGATCACGTAGCTTGGTGAACTTCCCACATAGACACCATTAGTACAGGCCCTAGTACTTCATCGAAAATAATGCACAGATGATACAAAATAATGCTGAAAGATCTCGATACAGATAAACGAATGATTGTACTCACAAATCAAACAAGTATTTGATAGCCTAACATAATTTTCTTGTCAAAGAAAACGTCACTTTTGTCTTTGTTTTGGTAAGGAAGGATGCATCCTTGTTTAAAGACAATTTTCGATTTGTTGATGTTGATTGTGTGGTTTGATTGATAAGTGGTCATCATGTGAGGATTTTGCCAATGTTTGTTTTGTATCTGTGTGGATAAGTATGTACAAGGTGTTGCCATGTTTTTGTTTGATTTTCGATGGTTTTTCATTGTTTTTTGGACTTTTGTGAGACATTTTTCAATGTTTTTGGATTTTGGGAGACATTTTTGAATGTTTTAACCCAATGAATCCTAAGTAATGTAGAATCCACTTCCATCATCTAGATTTTAAGGGTACTGCCTCCAAGTGTAGACATGACTATGATAGAGTGGGATGCAAGACGCATGAAGTACTATCTCTTTATTGGAGATTAAATAACAAGCCATGGTTTGGATGGATGGATGTGTGTATGTATGAATGTGATTGCAACGAGCTTGAAAGATACTGGAGCCATTGTCTTTACGAGTGGTGCCTGTTTGCCAGGTTTTCACCATCGCACTTACCCAAGGTGCCACCGAAGTGGTTGTTCACCATTTGGATGCATGATTTTTCTTTACTTTTTGAATGTTTTTGTATTTTTTTAAGGACATTTTTCTGGATGTTTTGGGTATTTTCTGGTATGCAGGGGAGCCTGACGCTCTGTTCAGCTTAGGTATAAAACCGTTTGAGGTGCATGTTGTTGATTGGATCTGTGAGCGGTGCTCCTTCTGATGTAGCCAACTGATATGCCTCGGACCTGAATATAGCAGTGACAACATATGGGCCTAGCCAGTTTGATTCAAACTTGCCCTGATGTTCTTTGTTTGGTTGGATGCGAGGATTCTCTCGGAGAACAAGATCACCTACCTCAAATGTATGAGATCTAACTCGGTGATTGTAGCTTCTACTCATGCATTGCTGATAGGCTTTGAGGTGATTGTATGCAGCTTGTCGCTTCTCATTAAGTAATTCTAAGTCTTGGAGGTGTCAGACTCTGTATGCTTCATCATCGATGAGATTGTGCAAGGAAACCTGTAATGATAGTATCTCGACCTCAATAGGCAAGATAGCTTCTGCACCATAGACCAATGAATAAGGAGTTACACTTGTAGGGGTTTGAATGCTAGTTCGATATGCCCATAGTGCTGGATTTAGTTGAACATGCCAATCATGGCCGACATCATTGACTGTCTTCTTTAGGATCCTCAATATGTTTTTATTAGATGCTTCGGCTTGCCCATTGCCTTGTGGGTAATAGGGAGTGGAAAAGCGGTGTTGGATATGAAATTTCTCACAAAGTTCATGGACATCCTGATTTTTGAAAGGAAGACTATTATCTGTGATGATGGACATGGGCACACCATACCAGCAGATAATGTAGTTGAGGATGAATGAGGGGATTTGCTTGCCAGTGACTTGGGTAAGTGGAATAGCTTCGATCCACTTTGTGAAATATTCGGTGGCGGTAATAATGAATTTATGGCCATTGGATGAAGATGGATGGATTTTACCCACAAGGTCAAGGCCCCATTGACAAAAAGGCCATGGTGTTGTGATTGGTTGCAGTTCCTGTGCCAGTGCATGTATCAGGTCGCCATGAACTTGACATTTCTTGCATTTTCTAATAAAGTAGTAGGAATCTTTTTCCATAGATGGCCAATAGTATCCATTACGCAGGAGTTTCTTGGCTAGTGACGGACCACTTGAGTGAGTCCCACAAATTCCTTCATGAACTTCTTCCAAAGCCTTTGTTATCTCAGCTTGTTCCAGACATCGAAGGAGAGTACCATCAAGACCGCGTTGGTATAGGGTTTTAGCAATAATGGTATATCGAGCAGTTTGGCGAATGAAGGTTTTACGTTGGTTATTCGATTGGTTGGGAGGAAGGGTGTGATCGCGGAGATAGGTGTAGAACTCACCATACCATGGGGATGCAGAACCAACAAGGTGACATATTATTTCAGATTTGGGGATATCATAAGCGGGAATTCAAAGCTATTCTACCAAGAACTCGTAGTGTGTGGAATTCTGTAGAAGATCGAAGAGAGATGCGATGGTAGCCATAGCGTCAGCAACTCGATTCTGATCTCTTGGTATCTGCTCAAAAGTGATAGTAGTAAATGATGTCTTTAGATTGTCCACCATTTGCTTATATGGCATGAGTTTATCATCCTTGGTCTGATATTTATTTGTTGCTTGTCAAATGACCAGTTGGGAGTCGCCATATACTTGTAGTTCTTGTAATTTCCATTGTACGGCTAACCTGAGTCCCGTGATCAAGGCCTCATACTCCGCTATGTTGTTGGTGCATGGAAATGTGAGCTTGTAAGACTTTGGGATGCTGTCACCTTGAGGTGTGATAAACAAAATGCCTGCCCCTGAGCCATGCCTAGTGTACGAACCATCAAAGTATAGTTTCCATGGTTGTGTTATTGTGATCATGAATATCTCTTCATCAAAAAAATTGGAAATGAGAGGATGATCACCTATGAGGGGTGCATCAGCCAACTAATCTGCAATAACTTGACCTTTGATAGCTTTACGATCTACATACTCGATGTCAAATTCTTTTAGAATCATCACCCATTTGGCCAAGCGGCCTGTCAGTGCTGCTTTGCTAGGTAAATACTTGAGTGGATCAATCTTTGCAATGAGTTGTGTTGTTCACCAAAAGTGATAACCCAAGAACACCTGTAAATCTTTCTATGAAATGGCCAATTTCAGTCTACAAAACACATCAGGGCTTGGACAACATAACATAGGACCCTAATTGATCCTCCTACACTTTAGGTTCTGCTAGACCTAGGGGGGGACACCCTTTTGATGCACTAAATACAACAATTACAGACACATAACTGCATCAACATTAAGCAGATAGATCATTTCACAAGCTCAATAGGTTAGGAAACATTACAGATTGGCTAGATCTATACAAACAATAGGATGAAACAGAGCTTGGAAAGAATGGAACACACACCCCTAAACATAAAGGGAAATAGATTTGTCTTTTAAAATGTTGATCTGAAACCATCCCCAAATCTGTCAAAGACCAGTGCCTTATTCATTGGGCAAGAGTCACACACACAAAACTACAAAATGTTAATCACAGCTGCAAATTGGTTTTCCATACAACATATCCCTACATTAACACCTTGTATTAATGCGTTACTCAATCCATTCATAAAATTGTTAGATCTGGGACACATTCCATTGTTTATGACTGATTATAGAATTTAAACTCTTCATTAAAGAATGCCTACAAACAGTCATACAATCTCCTCGAGATGAAAAATTATAAGCCTCCTTGAGGATTCAATTCATAACAATTAAATGCATACACAAAGACAATATCATGGGAAATTTACTCATGCCTGACACAAGTAAGACCTGCAACTAGAAAACAATCTGTCATCCTGCAATGTAGCCTCTATACCCTGAATAGATCCATAGAACTTTATAAGTTTGGGTCAAGAATTTCAGAAAATGGAAGCCATGAAAACTGGAGCACTTCCTCACAGAGTTCTGGAACCCTTACAACTGAGAAGAATGGGGAATAAAAAGAGGAGGGAAGAAAAACAAATCCACAACTGAAAATTGCCAAGTGTCTCTCCTCTCTAACTAAATTTTGTTCCCATGGAAACTGCTTCTAAAATATCCCACATTTGTCCAAATTAACTTCATAATCGGATTTCTCGCTCCGAGAGCTTTCCGAAAATATATAACACTTTATACCTTGGCCAAAAATTGAGTCATGAGCAAATTAATTCCTCAATGTGCTCAAACATTTAAATTTTTCATTTATTAATATAGTCTAAACTATATAATAAACAATTTTAAATTTAAATTTTTGCCTCCATTTGTGCTCTGACGCCTTGCCACGTGGCGGGGTCTGATTGGCTGATGGGGTCTACTGGGCGCCACCTAGGATGACACCTCATCTTTTGCCACTTGTCGGCCACGTCATCGCCACTGGGTGCTTGCTTGTATGCCACGTCATTGCCACTGGGTGCCACCTCACCGGGACCCGCCTACTCGACTGCTGATTGTACCCGCCACCTGTGTGCCACATGGACGGCTGTCGTTCACTCTCGCTATTTCGCGGGGTTTAAACTACGTGCATCTTCCTTCGCGAAATAGCCGCGCCGTTGATCTCTCTCGAACTTGCTCGCTCGTTAACCCGGCCTTCGTCTGCAAAATTTTGCACATTTGCCTCAAGAAGCGTGCCTGCGTGGGGTCCACTTGGTCTTCGTCGAGTCAACTCCTCCATCACCTCGAGAAGCATGCTCGCATGTGGGCCCGCCTTGGGCGCCCATGTGCACCTTGTGTCAAAAGCCTTTATGGCTTAGACATTATAGTATAGTGCGTTTTTGTATATAAATACTAAAAGCTCCCAGTGCACAGCCATTGTGGGATAATGCCTCACGCCTGGAACTGCAAGTTTTTGAAGATTTTCATGCCCAATCTGGCAATACCTTTGCTTTGGATTTTTTAAACCTCAGACTAAATGCCTTCTTCATTTCTCCCACGCTAAACATCTGCAGAGAGGACGTTGGCAACATTGGCAATTGATTTGCATAAAGATTTTAACTGTTTTTACTTACCCTTTTCCATTGCATTGGCTGAAGATTTCAATGTCTTTCCATTATTTAACAGCACAGAGGGAGGATGATTGGAGGGCACGTGAGGGAGGTTTTCATTGGTTTGGAATGTTCTGTGCCTTCCACAAAACACAACGCAGGAGGAAAAACATTCATTTGCTGACCCAAATTGCCCCTTTCACCAATCACGTGGGAGGCGAAGCTGATTGCTGTTGTTTTACATTTGTTTGAGTTTATTAATGCTTTTCAACAGCATTCTCCATGCATTTTCTTCAAGGATTTCTACCCAGCACCTTCACCATCCTCCATGCACTTGCTTGCAGCAGATGGGAGGGCACGTGAGGGTTGCTGAAGTGGATTGGAAACTTAGAATCTGCTCCTTCTGGTAACTTCAAAGCCTCCTCCACCACATTTTACTTCTGTAACTCACCTATCACGTGGAGGATGGTCTCTGGTTATCATTTGCATTTTGTTTTAATGCTGCTCTCTACAAAATGTTCAACGCATGGAGGGAGGGGGCAGCATTATTTCACTCATTTGCATAGAATTTAAATGCTCTTCTCTAAATAGTAGTCATGTGGGGCTTCCAATTTACAAGCAAGGAGGAGGCCAGCAAGTATGGTATTGATTGAAAGGTTTCATTTCCTCACCCATGATATGCCAATGGAACACATTGAGGTTAGCACATGACATAGAATCAATTATTTGTTTGATGATTTCTACATTATTTGTCATAAAGCCGAATGCACACAATTGGCTGAATGTCTCAAAGCCACACAATGCACCATACATAGTCTTTGCCTCCAAATAAGCACCTTGAATAACTGAGTGTTCATCGCCCACAGGCAAATAAAGAGAATAACTTTCATTAATTCCAACATTAAGAGTCTCATTAGCAGCATCCTTGAATAAAAATTTCTAATTCGCCACATTGGAATTTCCATTTGGAGTTGGAGTCTCTTTTCTCTTTCACGGTCCAGCTGGCGAATTGAAATCGAGCCATTATGGATACACATATATTGCCAGGAAAAAAAGAACATTTCACCATTAAAATTAAAGCGCAGGCATGAGGCAGGTCGGGCCCCAAAGTGGGTCCGACTAAAAAAATTTTCGTTTTCAAGCTACTGGCCTCTGGAATATCTTAGGAACCTCAAACATACCTCTGGAATCGATCGGCACCATTTTCGGATCATAAAATTGCATTTTGCAACTTTCAGGCAATTACGCCACATTTTTCGCATTTAATCGCGAAGACGTAATTTTCAAACCTGTCAAAACACCTTTCTGGAGCTCACCATCTGACAGGCATGTACTTTGATATACAAGGATGACATCTACCAAACAGTTTCTCAAGACGAGTCCCGAGTGAAGAGATATTAATTTCCGAAAATGGCCAACTGGCTTTGTCGACACTGCGGACCTGATGAAGTCAATGTTCTAGCAACACATGATGCCTTTCTCAAAAATATCAAACGACCTCCGTAGGCTCTCAAATTTGGAACATAGGTACCTTTAAGTACATATTGAATCTTTGAATTCTCATTTCAATCACCAGACTGACAGGATGCAAACGGCGCGCTCACCAAAAGGGCTACATTAACTGATCTAACACTAAAAGTGTAGATAACTGAATTTGATGGCAAAATGAGTCCATTTGAAAACCGATCAAACGGATTGATAAAAGCTTGAAATTTGAAATGTATCTCACCATTTATACTGACATCAACCTGGAAGAAACACTTTGGCATGATGCTTACTGAGGAAAGTTTTACAATTGTGCAAAACAAGGCTCCGACTAGCTGTCGAAACAGGGACTTGCCAAAACACACAAACTGCAAACGGATTCAGTTTTGAAAACTGAGCAAATGGATTCGTCAAGACCTGAAATTTTGCAGGGTGACTCACATTAATGCATACAATTGAATCCATTTTGAATTTTTTCATGACGATCAACAGGGCAAAAGATGTAACCACTCAAAGAAGGCTACTCCATAAAATCTGCATTTGTGCCTAAAATGCACTTCCAGCTCACCCCTCAAAATGGGTACCTCATAAACTTATCCAAAATGAATTCTGAAAGTTGCACATCACTGAATAGGCCAAATGAAAGGTGTGGGACATGAATCCCAAGCCTTACCCTCTGAAAATCAACTGGCTCCATTTTACCCCCTTGCTAACTAGGCCATTCAAACTGACTTATTTTAATCATTCGGAAATGTCGGGAAAATTTTTGAAATGGGCCTATAAACTTTACTCAGTTTTAATTAGTCCCAATAGTGGCTCTGACTGGGGATGGTTGATTGCGAGATCAACACCTGAATCCAGATATCTATGGTTAAGTAGACCACCCAAAAGACAGGTCATTCTTCTCTCAATTCTTCTCTTCTCAAAACAGGGCTTCCTTATTCTACCCAAACAGCAAGGCACTTTATTGAAAACCACACAACTGAAGAAAAGCAACTATACAAAATATACAACTTATAAATGGCCCCGGGCCATCAAAACTAAAATCAATTTTTACCTCTGTCAAACACATGATTTTCATTTCCACAAACTGGAGGTAAGTTGAGATCATCATTCCAATCTGCCTGATCAAAAACACTTCCATTTCCAATTAGCTGATCACATAAAACATAATCAGCAACATGTTCATAATCATGATATCTCTGAAAATCAAACACATGCTGAAAGGACTGATCACTAGGTGACATAAGAGTGCCATACTCTTTACCATTCTTTCCCAGCTAAAATGAAAAGTGGCCTAACTTATTCTAAAAGTTGAAAACATCAGGCACATTTGTATTACTAGTTTGCTCAAATGATGAACACTCCTCCACAATGATGGCTTGCAAACTAGAGAGGAAAACTTCCTCATAACATGACTGCACTTCCACTTGCTGATCACAAAAACTATCAGCATTTTGCACACATGAAAGTACATGATTTTTACTTGCCAATGGTTCATTTCCTCCTTGCAAATCTGAGAAAAACACCCCAGATCTGTCATGTCTTCTAAAAGGTAGATCCTCATAATGCATATCAAAGCCAGAATTCATATTAACATATGAACCTTCATTATCATAATTATCAACCATATATGCATTATCATTTTGTCTATCAAACATAGGAAAAGAATCAACATCATATGTATCATTCTTTACACCCTCAAAAACATCATCAGAATCAAAACATATACTGAGTGGGTATGAAAGATTGGGCACATTTTTGAATCCACATCTCTGAAAATCAGCAGCTAAGAGTTCTGAAATTTGCTCACTACATAGTGAACCTCCTTCATTTTCATTTTCCTTGGCTTCATCCTCTGAGCTGTAAACATTGTCCCAATCTGATAAGGGTATTGGATCTATAGTGCTCACATCTCTATGCACATTTGTTTCATCATCACAACAACTTGCATCTGCATCATATCCTTTCTCATGCTGCTCATAATGTGTTGCTATATGTTGCAACATAGTCTCATAACTGGGGTTGCAAACATATTGTGGATTGAACTTAACAACAAGGTGATCCATACCATTAAGATCTGAAATCTCAACGGGCTCATGATTAGTTGAACAATCGCTGTTCTCACAAATTTCTTCTCGCTCTGAATACACATTTGAACTTTCATGTTGAGAATAATCACATTCAACATCATAGGAGGTACATCCACTCAGGGGCTCATCTCCTTCATTATTTTTAATCTTGTGTATATTTTCAGATTGGTTACTTTCAATCATATCTATCCATTTTTTAATAGATTCAACACATTCTTCTTTGAAGGCAGTAGACCAATTAACTGAGTTAGGCTCATAAAGCTCTAAGAATATCTCAATTAAAACAGACTCAGGGGGTCTATTATCAGTCGAAAGCTCATTCAATGTAGCTAAAAATCTTTCATAGAAGACATATGATGATTCTCCTTTACTTCTTAGCCCTACTTTCCCTTTTAACAACTAGACAAATCTCTCTTGGATCATTTGAAGACATTTTTCAATTTCTATATTGATCTCTTTCAAATTTGACAAAGGATTCACTGATCTAGGAACTACATCTGGATCCATTAGGTTTTATAACAGTCACTGAACCATTATCATGACCATGCACCTTACTGTTTTTTTTTTAAATCTTTTCAAAAACCTTGCAGTCACTAATTTCAGAACTACATACTTCTTTGATCATATAACTGAAATTTGTTTCAAAAACATGAAGTATGCATACTGCAAATTTCTTTTCCTTTCTATGGTGACTGATTCACCTTATAAGGAACATATAATTTCATAAAAACCTTGGGGAATACCTGATAAATTTTTTGCTGCTCTTCACTGCACTTCTGACTAGAAATTTGAAGAACTCCAAATCTCAGGTTCGTTCTTACACAGTCGCCACCTCCCTGAAGAGGAATAAAACTTAACCACTGATCTTCACTCTGAACACTTTCAGATTTCTGGGTCTCACCACACAGTAGAGCCACACAATATTTTCAAATTTCTTAGCAACAAAAATTTGCAAGGTATACACTTCCAAATCGGAAAATGACTTTCAGAATTCTAAACTTCTAAGACTCTTCCCCAAATGAATTTTGGCTAGACTCATGGGATTCGATTCAACATGAATTATTACAACACTTCCCCAGCAGAGTCACCACTTTTGTTGTGGTGACTCGGATGGGATAATCTCAACCTTATATGAATTAATTCTTTCTTAACCAGAGGCTCTTGACAGTTCATTTACTCCCCAGCAGAGTCGCCATTTTTGTTGTTCACCAAAAGTGATGACCCAAGAACACCTGCAAATCTTTCTATGAAATGGCCAATTTCAGTCTACAAAACACATCAGGGCTTGGACAACATAACATAGGACCCTAATTGATCCTCCTGCACTTTAGGTTCTGCTAGAACTAGGGGGGGACACCCTTTTGATGCACTAAATACAACAATTACAGACACATAATTGCATCAACATTAAGCAGATAGATCATTTCACAAGCTCAATAGGTTAGGAAACATTACAGATTGGCTAGATCTGTACAAACAATAGGATGAAACAGAGCTTGGAAAGAATGGAACACACACCCCTAAACATAAAGGGAAATAGATTTGTCTTTTAAAATGTTGATCTGAAACCATCCCCAAATCTGTCAAAGAACAGTGCCTTATTCATTGGGCAAGAGTCACACACACAAAACTACAAAATGTTAATCACAGCTGCAAATTGGTTTTCCCTACAACATATCCCTGCATTAACACCTTGTATTAATGTGTTACTCAATCCATTCATAAAATTGTTAGATCTGGGACACATTCCATTGTTTATGACTGATTATAGAATTTAAACTCTTCATTAAAGAATGCCTACAAACAGTCATACAATCTCCTTGAGATGACAAATTATAAGCCTCCTTGAGGATTCAATTCATAACAATTAAATGCATACACAGAGACAATATCATGGGAAATTTACTCATGCCTGACACAAGTAAGACCTGCAACTAGAAAACAATCTGTCATCTTGCAATGTAGCCTCTATACCCTGAATAGATCCATAGAACTTTACAAGTTTGGGTCAAGAATTTCAGAAAATGGAAGCCATGAAAATTGGAGCACTTCCTCACAGAGTTCTGGAACCCTTACAACTGAGAAGAATGGGGAATAAAAAGAGGAGGGAAGAAAAACAAATCCACAACTGAAAATTGCCAAGTGTCTCTCCTCTCTAACTGAATTTTGTTCCCGTGGAAACTGCTTCTAAAATATCCCACATTTGTCCAAATTAACTTTATAATCAGATTCCTCGCTTCGAGAGCTTTCCGAAAATATATAACACTTTATACCTTGGCCAAAAATTGAGTCCTGAGCGAATTAATTCCTCAATGTGCTCAAACATTTAAATTTTTCATTTATTAATATAGTCTAAACTATATAATAAACAATTTTAAATTTAAATTTTTGCCTCCATTTGTGCTCTGACGCCTTGCCACATGGCGGGGTCTGATTGGCTAATGGGGTCTACTGGGTGCCACCTGGGATGACACCTCATCTTTTGCCACTTGTCGGCCACGTCATCGCCACTGGGTGCTTGCTTGTATGCCACGTCATTGCCACTGGGTGCCACCTCACCGGGACCCGCCTGCTGGACTGCTGACTGTACCCGCCACCTGTGTGCCACATGGACGGCTGTCGTTCACTCTCGCTATTTCGCGGAGTTTAAACTACGTGCATCTTCCTTCCCGAAATAGCGTGCGCCGTTGATCTCTCTCGAACTTGCTCGCTCGTTAACCCGGCCTTCGTCTGCAAAATTTCGCACATTTGCCTCAGGAAGCGTGCCTGCGTGGGGTCCACTTGGTCTTCGTCGAGTCAACTCCTCCATCGCCTCAGGAAGCGTGCTCGCACGTGGGCCCGCCTTGGGTGCCCATGGGCACCTTCTGTCAAAAGCCTTTATGGCTTAGACATTATAGTATAGTGCGTTTTTGTATATAAATACTAAAAGCTCCCAGTGCACAGCCATTGTGGGATAATGCCTCACGCCTGGAACTGCAAGTTTTTGAAGATTTTCATGCCCAATCTGGCAATACCTTTTCTTTGGAGTTTTTAAACCTCAGACTAAATGCCTTCTTCATTTCTCCCACGCTAAACATCTGCAGAGAGGACGTTGGCAACATTGGCAATTGATTTGCAAAAAGATTTTAACTGTTTTTACTTACCCTTTTCCATTGCATTGGCTAAAGATTTCAATGTCTTTCCATTATTTAACAGCACAGAGGGAGGATGATTGGAGGGCACGTGAAGGAGGTTTTCATTGGTTTGGAATGTTCTGTGCCTTCCACAAAACACAACGCAGGAGGAAAAACATTCATTTGCTGATCCAAATTGCCCCTTTCACCAATCACGTGGGAGGAGAAGCTGATTGCTGTTGTTTTACATTTGTTTGAGTTTATTAATGCTTTTCAACAACATTCTCCATGCATTTTCTTCAAGGATTTCTACCCAGCACCTTCACCATCCTCCATGCACTTGCTTGCAGCAGATGGGAGGGCACGTGAGGGTTGCTGAAGTGGATTGGAAACTTAGAATCTGCTCCTTCTGGTAACTTCAAAGCCTCCTCCACCACATTTTACTTCTGTAACTCACCTATCACGTGGAGGATGGTCTCTGGTTATCATTTGCATTTGGTTTTAATGTTGCTCTCTACAAAATGTTCAACGCATGGAGGGAGGGGGCAGCATTATTTCACTCATTTGCATAGAATTTAAATGCTCTTCTCTAAACAGTAGTCATGTGGGGCTTCCAATTTACAAGCAAGGAGGAGGCCAGCAAGTATGGTATTGATTGAAAGGTTTCATTTCCTCACCCACGATATGCCAATGGAACACATTGAGGTTAGCACATGACATAGAATCAATTATTTGTTTGATGATTTCTACATTATTTGTCATAAAGCCGAATGCACACAATTGGCTGAATGTCTCAAAGCCACACAATGCACCATACATAGTCTTTGCCTCCAAATAAGCACCTTGAATAACTGAGTGTTCATCGCCCACAGGCAAATAAAGAGAATAACTTTCATTAATTCCAACATTAAGAGTCTCATTAGCAGCATCCTTGAATAAAAATTTCTAATTCGCCACATTCGAATTTGCATTTGGTGTTGGAGTCTCTTTGCTCTTTCACGGTCCAGCTGGCGAATTGAAAATGAGCCAATATGGATACACATATATTGCCAGGAAAAAAAGAACATTTCACCATTAAAATTAAAATGCAGGCATGAGGCAGGTCGGGCCCCAAAGTGGGTCCGACTAAAAAAAATTTCGTTTTCAAGCTACTGGCCTCTGGAATATCTTAGGAACCTCAAACATACCTCTGGAATCGATCGGCACCATTTTTGGATCATAAAATTGCTTTTTGCAACTTTCAAGCAATTACGCCACATTTTTCGCATTTAATCACGAAGACGTAATTTTCAAACCTGTCAAAACACCTTTCTGGAGCTCGCCATCTGACAGGCATGTACTTTGATATACAAGGATGACATCTACCAAACGGTTTCTCAAGATGAGTCCCGAGTGAAGAGATATTAATTTCCGAAAACGGCCAACTGGCTTTGTCGACACTGCGGACCTAATGAAGTCAATGTTCTAGTAACACATGATGCCTTTCTCAAAAATATCAAACGACCTCCGTAGGCTCTCAAATTTGGAACATCGGTACCTTTAAGTACATATTAAATCTTTGAATTCTCAGTTCGATCACCAGACTGACAAGATGCAAACGGTGCACTCACCAAAATGGCTACATTAACTGATCTAACACTGAAAGTGCGGATAACTAAATTTGATGGCAAAATGAGTCCATTTGAAAACCGATCAAACGGATTGATAAAAGCTTGAAATTTGAAATGTATCTCACCATTTATACTGACATCAACCTAGAAGAAACACTTTGGCATGATGCTTACTGAGGAAAGTTTTACAATTGTGCAAAACAGGGCTCCGACTAGCTGTCGAAACAGGGACTTGCCAAAACACACAAACTGCAAACGGATTCAGTTTTGAAAACTGAGCAAATGGATTCGTCAAGACCTGAAATTTTGCAAGGTGACTCACATTAATGCATACAATTGAATCCATTTTGAATTTTTTCATGACGATCAACAGGGCAAAAGATGTAATCGCTCAAAGAAGGCTACTCCATAAAATCTGCATTTGTGCCTAAAATGCACTTCCAGCTCACCCCTCAAAATGGGTACCTCATCAACTTATGCAAAATGAATTCTGAAAGTTGCACATCACTGAATAGGCCAAATGAAAGGTGTGGGACATGAATCCCGAGCCTTACCCTCTGAAAATCAATTGGCTCCATTTTACCCCCTTACTAACTAGGCCATTCAAACTGACTTATTTTAATCATTCGGAAATGCCGGGCAAATTTTTGAAATGGGCCTATAAACTTGACTCAGTTTTAATTATTCCCATTTGGCCAAGCGGCCTATCAGTGCTGCTTTGCTAGGTAAATACTTGAGTGGATCAATCTTTGCAATGAGTTGCACCTTGTGTGTTAATAGATAGTGCCTTAGTTTAGTGACTACTAAGATTACTACTAAGCAAGCTCGCTCAATAGGTGTGTAATTGAGTTCATAGCCTACTAGTGTGCGAGAGATGTAGTAAACAACACATTCTTTTCCTTTTGCATTATGTTGTGCTATTAGGACACCCAATGTTGTGCTTGTTGCTGAGATATATAGTAACAACGGTCTACTTGGATCTGGTGGGATCAACAATGGTGGATTCATGAGATAGTCTTTAAGTGTCTGAAATGCTTGCTGACATCAGGCATCCCACTGAAAGTGGATGTTCTTGTGTAGTAGGTGTGTGAATGGGTGACACTTATCAGCCAATTGTGCAATGAATCTTCGGATGGATTGAAGTCACCCTTGTAATGTCCTTAGATGACTGATATTCTTTGGTGGTGGCATGTCCATGATTGCTTTTACCTTTGTTGGGTCGACCTCAATACCTTTGCTTGAGACAATGTATCCTAGAAGCTTCCTGGAGGTTACTCCAAAGACAGATTTCTTTGGGTTGAGTCGAACATGGTATTGTTCCAGTCTATCAAAGATTTTATCTAATATGTGGAGATACCCTTCTCTGGTGAGTGATTTTTCTAGTAAGTCATCAACATAATCTTCCATCATAGTATGCATCATGTCATGGAAGATAGTGGTCATTGCTCGTTGATAGGTCGCTCCTGCATTCTTGAGACCAAAAGGCATTACATTCCAGCAATATGTGCCCCATGGACAAGTGAAGGCTATCTTATGTTGATCTTCTGGTGTGATCTTTATCTGATTGTATCCGAAAAAGCCATCCATGAGTGAAAGCATGGCATGTCCTGCTGTCAGATCCACTATGATGTCGATATTTGGCAGGGGGAAGTCATCCTTAGGACAGGCTTTATTCAGATCTTTGAAGTCAGTACAAATGCGGATGCCCCCTTTTGGTTTGCCGATAGGTACAATATTGGAGATCCATTCTGCATAATCAATTGGTCTAATGAAACCAACATCTAGGAGTTTCTTGAGTTTTGTTTTGACTAGTACTGCAATCTGAGGATGCATCTTGCGAAGCTTCTGCTTGACAGGTTTGGCTCCTTCTGCAACGATGAGGTGATGCATGACTAAATCAAGATCAAGCCTAGGCATGTCTGCATATGACCATGCAAAGTTGATCTGACACTTCTGGAAGAACTCTATAAATTTAGGCTGTTCCTCGGGAGTGAGAAGAGATGCCAGGTGTATGAGATGAGGATTTTCAGGAGTCCCCACATTGTATTCTTTGGTTTCCTCGATGAGAATCGTTGATCATTCCTGTTGTGTACTAGCAGGGAGAATGTCAAACTCTTCATCCTTAGGTGCCTCAGAGAGGTTTTCACCGTTGGATATGCTCTTTCTTTTTACTTTTGTCAGATCAAATAGTGCCATAGTGTGGTTTTCACTAGAAGATCCATGTTTTATCGTTATATTTTTGCAGCTAAAGGGTTTGGCATCCGCCCCAAAGTATGCTGCATTATTAAGTTCAATGGTGAATCCAGCTTTGTGATCCCCACTTGGTAGGTTATCCCTTAATTCCAAAAAGTCAATGATAGCCTCATCGTTTTGGAAGAAGTCAAGAAATGGGGAATTGGGTTGGTTCCATTCGATGAGTTTAGGTTGGATAATGGGCATTACTTCATCGATTAGGTTAAGTGCGTTAGATGTATCAGTGATGGTTAAGACGTTATGGTGAAGGTCATTGATGGTACTCTCCCTATCAGAATCAGGCGTAGGATGAGACGTAGGGTTTGTGGAAGATGTTTCCAGTTTAGGAACCCATGTGGTTTTTATTTGTGCTTCTCCATAAACAAGGATGTCTTTGCATGGTGGAGGTAGTGATGTATCTTCCTCATCTAAAGTATTAAGCTGTACAAAATCAAATTCCCATTCATGTGAGTCAGTTTCCGAATCACTTTCCAGCATCCAATTACTATACCATACTAGGATGTCTTTTGAGTTAAATATTATAGGTGTGATTGGTTGATGTACCTTTGTAGTGATCGGTGTTGTAGGAAGGTCGATGGGGATTAAAGAATTTGGTACAGGGAGTATTGGTAGTGTTGACTCAGTGGCTTCTACTAGTACTGCTGGTGCCATAGATGCTGCTGCGGGTTTTGATACAGTTGCTGCTGCTAATGGTGCTATTGATGGGATTGCAGGTTTGTTTGGTGGGATGAGTGGCATTGGTGATGGTTGTGTTGGGATTCTGAGCCTCGGTGGGGCAGTTGTGATGGTGCTCAATGTTGCTTTGATAATGAAAGGTGTCCTTTTTGTAGTAGGCTGACATAATGGTTTGTTGGGTCTTCCTTTGAATTTGAGTTTAGGAAAGATCTCTTTTTCAAAGCTGAGGCCTATATTACCTTTGGGTTTTAATTCCGACAGCAGAGGTTCATGTCATCCTTGTTTGCAATATCCCAAAGCACTTTAACCATCATACCCCATTCTTTGCATAATGAGTAGACCTTTGCCATACTAATCTATAGGAAGTTTAACTTTCGGTATATCAGTGGTGATGGGATCTTTATAGATCCATTTCGCTAAGTCATCATCTTGGGTTTCTTCTTCTTGACTCTTTCCAAGGATGAAAGGTGTCAAAGCACATGCGGGCGTGATTAGTGGTCGCTGTAGTAACTATTGTGGTTTACCATGTGTTCTAGGAGAAGTGGGCATTTTTCCCACACAAAAGAGTTGACTCAAGTTGTATTCCCCAAGACCTTCCTCTGCTATTTTCATTTTAATCTTTTCTTGCTTTGGTATAGTGGTGGTTGAACTGGCAAGAGAGGCGGGACTTATATATGATGTGGAGGAAATGGCTTCTCTATTATTAGGAACAATAATCTCTAGTTGATGGCTGATATTATGGCAATACGCAAAGGGATTTGCATCACCCAGGATTGTGATCTCTACACCGTTATGTGGGAACTTGATACATTGATGGTAGGTAGACGGAATGGCTTGCATGGCATGTATCCAAGGTCTCCCTAACAACAGATTGTATGGCAAAGGAAGGTCCAGGACCTGACAGATGATATGTTTTACCACAGGGCCCACTCGGATTGGTAGTACCACAGCTCCTTTGGATGAATGCTTCCCATCGTCATAAGCTTTGATTGTGATCTTCTTGTGAGGATCCACTAATTCTATGGCATATCCCAATGCTATGACCAACTGTAGTGTACAAATATTCAAGCCTGCTCCATTATCGATCAAGACTCACTTGATCCTATGCTGATTGATAAAGCCTTCAATGTGTAGCGAAGCGTTATGAGGTTGCTGGAAGGAAGAGTTGTCACTTTCAGAAAAAGTGAGGCAAGGTGATGACTTTAGACTTCCAACCATGGCTTGAAATTGGTCTGTATTCAGGTTTGTAGGGACTGACGCCTCTTGGAGTGCTTGATCCAAGATAGTTTTATGAGATGGCGATAGGCACAAAAGCTCTAAAATGGATATAAGCACAGGCATTTTGTCTAATTGTTCCACAAGATTGTACTGCTTTGGAATGGAGGTGGTGCCTTGTGGAGTTGCCTTTATGGTAATTTTGCCGCGACGTGTAACAACATTGCAATTTGAGTTGGGATTTTTGAAGGTTATAGTTGCAACTTGTTCACTGGCATCATACAGATGATTTATAGTGTAATTATACGCAGCCTGTGTATAATCAGTGGTATCAGTGCCTCGCCTAGAAGTGGAAAGACCCCTTTGATCTTGTGATGGAAGTGGATTTTTGAACATCAGATGATCATTATTTGTTGTTTTTGGGTCATGTCCTTCAATTTCAATTTCTCCTCGGTCAATAAGATCCTGAATAAGATCTTTTAATCAGTGACAATTACTTGTCTTGTGTCCTCTTCCTTTGTGGAAATCATAGTGTTCAGTATCTCTCCACCATGCAGGTTTGACCTGAGGTTCATAGTTTGATGTTTTTGGTAGAGTGACCAAATTTTGAGAAATGAGTTGTTGCAATACTGTTTCAATGGGTTCCCCTAAGGGAGTGTATGTGCATTTTTATTTTTGCTGACGAGGTCTTGGTTCATCATGAGATGTGATGCGACCTTGATTGGAAGGAACATTTGTGTTATTCTGAGGTTCAGGATTTTGTCCTGCAAACCAAACCATAGGTTGTGCACTTTGTATAGTCCTGGCATCCACAACCCCATCATTGATGATATTCTTGTTTTTGTTCCAGAAGCTTGGTTTATCACTATTGAAGCATGGGCGAGGACCATCCTTTGGTTCATTATAGATTTTGATGAGTCCTTTCTTGATAAGTGCCCATTCACATTTCAAACCCTTGGTGATCATATCATTAAAAGAGTCAGTGTCTTTGACATCTAGGTGAAATTCCATTTCTTCGTTTAAGTTGGAAATAAATATTTCCACTAGTTCTTGTTCAGGTAACTGAAGAGAACGTCTGCTAGACATTTGGCGCCATCGTTGCAGGAATACTAAGAATAGTTCACCTAGTTTTTGTTTGGTGTTGCACAGATCAGCCATGGTGATGTCGCGTTCAATGTTATGAGAGTAATGAGTGAGGAATGTCTAGATAAGTTCCTCAAATGTTCTAATGCCACCTGATAGTCAGGAAAACCATGATGTGGTTGTTCCTCCCAAGCTTTGGGGGAAAAGGTGCATTAGGTATGTGTCTTCATATGCTACTTCGAGACAAGCAGAATGAAATTTTCTGACATGATCACGAGGATCTCCTTTTCCTCTATATTTTTCGAATTTGGGTGTTTCGAATCCTCGTGGAAAGGGTGGCATATAAAGATTCCTATCAAAAGGATAGGGACAGATGTCATTGAGTGAGAATTGGTTAGTTTTGACACCACTATGAAGTTGTTGGGCCAGATTCTCGACTTGTTGCCACAACATCTCCATTTCATTTGGAGGAGGAGGTGGTGGGTTACCTCAAGGAATGTTATATCTGATGGAATCTCTACCTCTTTCCTCTTCATGGCGACTTTGTCTTTCTAATGCTTGTCTTAATTGGGCAAGATCAAAGTCAGAGGGGAGTTTTGCTCCTTCTTGAGCGAGTTTTAAGAAGTGAGCATCCGCATTGCTCCTGAGTATTTCGTCAAAAAGTTTGTTAAAGAGAGGGTTATGTTGGGCCCTTTCTATTGTTGCAGGAGTAGGAGTACTTGGGTTTTCATCATTCACATTTCCTCCAAGTGCTTCTTGAAATTCATTGAGATTTTCCTCTTCTTCTTCTTCCATTTCTATTTCTCATTGCCTTGACTGTGATCGGGTTTGAGCCATTTTGTTTACAAGCTTTTGTTGAAGTTGAGTGAAGATGATGATGAGTTGTTGATGAAAAGAAAGATTGATGGTTGGTGATTTGTGTTGCATGTAGATCTCTAGCACTTTTAAGGTAGATGTAACCAAAATTTCCTTCTTTGAATTGCTTGTTTGTTTTGATAAGATTTGATGTGATAAGGTGTAGAGAAATCTGAGATGTGTTACAGATTGAACTACCTAGTAATGAGAGGATCCACTCATGAACTAGTTTTAACCTGCGTAGATGTGTCTCTTAGGATGAGCTTATCCTAGATGTAGAAACAATCTAAAAAGTGATGTGATGTGTTTGATTCAAGCAATATCTAAAGAGATAACTTGGGACAAGAACCTCTTAATGTTTTGAGAGTTGGAACGGATTGATGATGAAGTGATGATGTATGAGTGAGATAATGGATGAAATGTTTTCAACTTCAATAAAAACTTTGTGTCTCAAATGGGACAAACTCTACCTCTTCTCTTTGGGGTGTAGGTGGTATTTCTTGAGTTGTGTTGTATGTGATATAGACGTTTGGGAAAAAGTTGGGATTAATCTTACCTCCTTGGTTTTTGTGATAACTCAAAGCTCTATATTGCATAAAAGCTCTGCGGTTCAATGTCTCTAAATCAAATTTGTTTGTTTTGCCTTGAAGGTAGAGACACATGTGATGCAAAAAAACTCTATGGGAGACAAAGATTTGTCTATTTATATAGAAGAATTTCCTCCTTTTGATCAAAGCCTTTGAGCTTAATGGCCTTCTTTTCAAGTTGATATTCTGATGACGTTTCTTCTTTCACAAGATGTGAAGAATGGTCATAAAGTTTTGATACTTTTGTTGTTTGCACTTTGTTTTTGATGTGTTTGGTTGTTTTGAGAAAGTTAGATGAATACTTTGTTTTTGGAAGTGATTTTCTGTGGATGTTTCTTTGACAAGAAAACAAAGCAAGCACACAAACACAAGAATGTTGCCTAAAAGGCACAAATGAGTATGAGTCTAGATTAACCCAATCCTTGGACTTTTATATGACCCTTCCTTTAGATGTATTTTAAGGTGTATTTCCAAAGCCTGAAGTCGGCTCAATTTGCACTTGGTCTTGACTAAAATGAACACACTTCAAACACTTTTTATCCCTAAGGTCAAATGGCTAGTTGTGATAAATTTAGCCCACATCTTGATATTTCATTGACTTTGGTACTACATACCTTATGAATCCCACCTTGGCAGGTATAGATGTGATATACTAAGTCTTGCATAAGCATAACAAATAGATGATCCCTATGATGGGGGATTCACCACTTTTATCAAGCCACAAGTGACTTTTCAAAAAGCTATGTTTCTACTCAAGGAAATATGTATGGTGAGTATCTTGGGAGCAAAACCATCTATGCT
The DNA here is from genome assembly GCF_030272615.1 of Cryptomeria japonica. NCBI lineage: Eukaryota > Viridiplantae > Streptophyta > Pinopsida > Cupressales > Cupressaceae > Cryptomeria > Cryptomeria japonica. Next base: position 276,309,221 of record NC_081408.1, on the reverse strand, counting down.
CTTGCACTAAATTATATCACAAATATCCTCAATCAATAGAACGGGTGGGCTACTACTTAAAGGTGTTTAGTCATGTTCGATGTTTTTGGACATAAGTTCATTCTGCAGTGACTCACTTAAGAGCCTTGTAACTAGTGGTGGGGCCCATTTGTCCTTTCAGCCAGTTACACTGTAGGAACAGCTATACCTAAGGCTACAGCTTTCGCTCTCACCTGATTTCTATAGTGTCTTGAAGGATTTACCACGCGAGGTCGTTCCCAAGAGTGATGTGTCTCTTGGCAGGCCTCTCTTAAAAAGATAAAATTTTGAGTGTTACTAACACTTTTCTCTTGCATCGAGGACCACGAAAGCCAAGGGAGAGGATAGTGTGTGTTAGAAGTAGGACCACTCGACTGACTTTTTGCACAAGCATGCCAAGCACAAAAAACACTTATTCTTTTTAATCTGCCATTGCAATGTGATCTATATATTTGGAGATGTTGCTCCAACAGTCATGGTGTTCTTTTTAACTTCAATGGCAAAATGTGTTGTAATCTAGAAATTGGAAATCCTGGTCAACTGAATTTGAAGCACGTATAAAGAATAATCACTTTGCAAAAAGTTTTAAACAAGTTGATTGTGTATTTTATGTGCACCAAAAATAGAAGTGTGGATTGTAAATTCTTTTGATGCAAGAAAAATAGAAGTGTTGATTTTAAGCACTAAATGAAGTGTGTTTCCTAACTTGCAAGAAAACAAATGTTTGTGTTGTTCAGTTTTAATGCACCAAAGAAACAAGTGACCCTAACTAGAAAGCAAGGAAATTTTGTTTGTTCAAGTTTTTAAAGCACTAAAATAAAGTTTGTGATTTTTAATGGTGAGTTTTAAACCTGCACAAACAACAACTGGTTAGTAAAATCCATGTTTAAGGGGGGATTCCACAAGCCTAAAAACTTTCAATTTTTCGGTTACAAGGTCCTTTGTACAACATTTTGTTACAATAGCGCTAGTCTGTGTTTGAACAGAGGCGCTATTTAACACAAACGCGCTAAAATAAAAGGAAAGACAGAGAAGGCAAAAGGAATGAAACAGGGTGAATAGCGCCAAAACAATGTCAAACGCGCCAAAAAAGTGTCAAAAGTGCTAAACTTGATACAATAGCGCTATTGTAAGAACAATAGCGCTATAACAAGTATCAATAGCGCTAGAATGAGTTCAGTAGCGTTAAAGCGCAACTTGTGTGACAATTTCAACATTCAAACATGTTATTGGTTTAAAAAAAATGATCTTTTTGGTGTTTGGATTCACGTCGGGTTCACCAAATGATGCACTGCTAAATGAACAAGGTTAGCAAATAACAAACAACACAAGACACAAGAAATTGTTAGTGTTAGTCAATTAAAAACTAATCTAAATAGGCATATCAAAAGAGATACTAAAATCATGCTAATATATCTAACAAATGAAACAAAGATAATAAGGCATCTCCAAATGCCTCTTAGCATGCTCTTAGCTCCTTCTCCCTTGTTCCTCTCCTCTCCAAGTTCCAAAATAGTGTAGCTCTCAGCAGCTTTTTGCACTATGGATGCTTATGGAGGATTGAGATTTTAGTATTGTGCTCCAAATGTAAAATGAAAAGCTAAAATACTAGATGCTATTAAAATGATTGATTTTAACCAAAATAACAAGATTTTAGTATTGCTATGCTAAATGCTCTCTAAAATGTCTATAGGTTAAATGCATACAAGTTTTCAGGATCTGGATTATGAAGAAATGGGCTCTATTTATAGGAAAAATGGAGCAATGGATGGTTGAGATTGAGCAATCTCAACAAGGGTTAGGATTGAATGATTTCAAATCCATGTGAGGGCTTTCAACCCAATCCCAGGATGACAAGTGTCAATGTGAGATAGGTTGAGAGGAGAGGGAATAAGCATTAAATGCTTGATATGACCTTGGGAGTTAAAGTCAAGGTTAGTTGAATGAATAAACTTTTTATTCAAAGAATAAAGCTTTTATCCAATGGATAAACTCTTGTGCAAATGTAAAAAGGGATAAATATGATCAAAACAATAAATGTTTGGGGAGACAAGTTTGAAATAACCATAAATGGTTATGTAAGAGCCATAAATGGTCATGTAAGAGCCATTAGTGGTCTTGGAAGACTTTGGGGGTTAATTTGTTGAACACATAAAGCATTAAATGCTTTTTAAAGACTTTTGAAGTCTTTGAGAAGTGACTTCATTTTGCTTAGGAATGTGACAATAATTAAGGGATGGATTAGGCTAATTAGGAAGGGGTTAGAAGAATCTAGAAGGAGATTTAGGAATGCAATTGGATTTGGTGGGTGAGGGAAAATAGGATTTTATTAAAATAAAAATTCATTTATTTCAATAAATGTGTGCAAGTTGCTTTTGTACGAAAATGCAAGGGGGGGGATAATGATTTAAATAAATGTTTTATTTAAAAGAGAAAAAGGGGGATTTAATTAAATAAATAGATTTTATTCATTTAATTGATTTGAATTTGGTTTTAATGAATTAATTAAAATAAATTGAATAATTTATTTAATTAATAGAAGAATGTTTGGGGATAAATTAATTAAATATTAATTTAATTAACTGATGGCTAGTGGATTTTTAATCAAATAAATAGCGAATATTTATTTAATTAAGCTGGATAGATTTGTGTGACTACATTAATGTTATCTCTCTCTGTCATGAAAATGATCTCCCTCTCTCTCTTGAATTGATGTTTTAATAATTTAAAATGTATAAATGTGATCTATATAGATAAATTTATATATGTTTTAATTTAGTAACTATATTTATATATCTTTAATGATCTCTCTCTCTCTCTCTCTCTGAAATTAATTTTAGATCTCTCTCTAGATGTCATGCTTTAAATTATCTCCCTCTCTCTCTCATTAATGTTTTAATAATTTAAAATGTATGTATGTGATGTATATAGATAATTTTATATATGTTTTGATTTAGTAACTGTATGTATATATCTTTAATGATCTCTCTCTCTAAAATATCTCTCTCTAGATGTCATGATTTAAATGATCTCCCTCTCTCTCTCATTAATGTTTTAATAATTTAAAATATATGTATGTGATCTATATAGATAAATTTATATATGTTTTAATTTAGTACATGATGTTATATATCTTTAATGATCTCTCTCTCTTTGAAATTAATGTTATCTATCTCTCTCTATCATGAAAATGATCTCCCTCTCTCATTAATGTTTTAATAATTTAAAATGTATGTATGTGATCTCTATATAGATAAATTTATATATTTTTAATGAACTTCCTCTGATTCGAGCTTTAAAATTATTTATTTAAAAATATCAATTATGCGAGAACTTCATGTATATATATATATATATATATATATATATATATATATATATATATATATATATATATATATATATATATATATATATATATATGAATTATGCGAGAACTTCACATGTGTACATTTTATTTTTTAATGAGCTCAAGATTAATGATCTATCTCTCTCTCTCTAGAATTTAACTGATTTTAATTTTTAATGTTTAAAATTGAATGCACTTCATGTGTGTGTGCTTACATATTTATTGTAATTTTATGACCTACCTAGATAGATGGCATCCCAAGATCCGGTCTATGTTCATGTACCTAATTAGGATCCACTTGCATAGGCTCCTAATCAGGAGCCACATGATGATATAGATCTTCCACACTGGGATCCCCTATTTCCTAATATTGCTACAATTTTTCACTACAGTGACCATGAGTTATAGAGGTTGAGGGTCATATTAGATGACCCACAGACTGATGGCATGTACAAGAGTACATGCGAATCCATTTTTGATAATTTGTGGACACTAAGGGACTGCCTAGTTAGTCACAACTCATTTTCACCTGAGGTTATAGCTGATATTAATCGACAGTTGAGGAGTGAGGTGAGGAGTTGTTATTATTTTTTTGATGTGGTGAGGGTGGTCTCGAAGGAGACCATCAAGGAGAGATGTTTTTCATAGTATCAGGAGAAGAGTTGCCAAAAATCCTACATTCAATGGTTTTGGGAGTGCGGATCATACCCCATAGATACCCTTCATATACCTTACACTATGATACAGGAATCCATCAGCTAAAAGATCATCAGATCTTTGGGGTAAGAGAGACTAGCATGCTCGAGAAGTGTGTGTCATGGAGCCAGTGCTGCCAGACTCTCTATCTATTCATTTTGTCTCGGTATTTCATAAGGGCCTCACTAAATGGTGTCCACTATCCAACCTAATATTGTATTTTGTGCTTTTTTATGTATCATTGTGCTAGACCAATATTGAGTTAGTCCATTGGGCTATTTTAGGCCCTATCCCATGTATCTCCGAATTTTCTGAGATTGTATGAAAATTGAGTCAGTCAGCAATACATACCTACTGGCAATTGTTCTCAGATTTGGAAAACTACAAAACATTGTCCTACACATGAAGTTACAGAAAACAAAGTCCATTTTGAAACCAATTCTCAAAAGTCCTTACATACTTGTGACCCTCAACAGTCTTTTACACAGTCTTTTACATAGTCTTTTTCATAGCCCTAATTACATTCTCATTATTGTCCTATGTCTTTTGCATAGTCCCACTTACATCCTCATTATCATCCTACATCTTTTGCATAGTCCCACTTGTGTCCTCATTATCATCCTAAGTCTTTTTCATTATCATCCATAGTAGTTGCATAGTCCTACATTATCATATATGTCTTCATCTAGACTGCATATATGTCTAAGTCCATTGTCAGTTATAGGTTCATAGCATGTGCCTTCATGGGTCTCCTAGGTGATGGTTTGCTCCCTTTTGAGCCACCTAATCTAGTTCCAAACGATAGTCAATGAGAAATCATTGATGGTCTATCTAACTTAGCTTGGGATTTAAGAAGAAGCGCACCTCAATATATAGGAGTCATACATGAGATAAAAATTGAGTCTAGGATTTACCATATAATTGATAGAGAGATTAAGGTTGAACAACTTCATGAACAAATGGAAAGACTTGCATTAGAGAAATCTAGAAATACTAAAAAGGTCTCACATCAAAATCCTTAATAGAGTCTAGTATAGTCATGCACACCTCATATTTACTTCTACTGTCTAGAGTTAGGTCATCATCTTGCATAGAACCACCCTCATATAAGCAATTTTAGATGCCTGTCACAAGGTCCCAGAAAGCGAAAGGAATAATGGACCTGAACAACACACAGTCTATAAACCCTACTTGGAAAATGGACATAGGTCAAAACTCAGGTACATAGACAATGTCCACCATAAATGAATTACAACAACATTTGACAAAAGAAGAGATTGAGTCTGCACAACAAAACCCACATGTCTTCATGATCTTAGATGCACTTATACATAGTGATAGGGACAAGTATCTTTTGCTATTAATACAAAATGGGGCAAAACTACCTAGGGATTTTGATGTCACAAAGATTTTACCACTAGGAAAAACTTTAGGTCAAGATAACAGTCAAACACCACCCTTGACACAAATACAAGCAATAACCTCCAGTTTTCCTCAAAACGTACCTATCCAAACAAATGTCAACACAAATGCAAACTTTCAAACAAGTGTGTCATCCTCAACGATCAATGCTAGTATACCATCATAGAGCATACCAATAATATCAAGTGTCTTAGCACCTAGTGCAACCCAACCTCCAGTTTCCTATTCCATGGGATCCACATATAGTTATCAATATGCAAATCTAGGTCCTGCCAATACAACAAGTACAACTCAACCAAACATAGGTTTGTATATCACCTATTTCACAACACCTAGTGGAAAGCACAACACACAAGGTTATAATCTTGGTACCTTCCAACAACCTCCTAGTTATGAAACCATGAATCCTTTTGTGGGACATACACAAACACAAGGTATACCTTTGACACAAATAGATATTTTGACACAACAAATGACAACCATGCAAACTGGTAACGATAAAAAAAGCTACACAATGCAGGACCTACATCCTTATCCATTAGATCACACATTATACATGCCACCTTTCCCACAACATTTTGAAACACCCAAATTTGATAGATATCAAGGGAAGGGTGATCTTAGAGATCATATCAGAGAATTTTTTATGACATGTATAGAAGTTGCCTTAGAAGATACTTATCTAATGAGACTATTTCCTAAAAGTCTAGGAGGTCCGGCTTTAGAATGGTTTTCACATTTACCACCAACCATCACATCATGGGGAGAATTAGCTGAACAATTTATTGCAAACTTCTCGCACAACATTGACACCTTGGTTACTTTGATGGACTTATGTGCCACTAAACAATATGATAATGAAACATTTGCATCCTTCATACAATGATGGAGGGCTCTCTATAGGAGGTGCAAGACAATTATCCCAGAAACGGAGCAAGTGGATATGTTTATAGAAAATTTGATTCCTAAGATTAAATATCTGATACAAATGCAATGTCTAACCACATTCAAACAAATCACTAAAAAGGATCTCAAATGTGAGAAGGGATTAGTAGAACAAGGTCTTATTAAGTATGGCAATACCAACAATAATGACAAATCTAAGTTTTGGTTGAAAAAAAAAAATGTGACCAATGATGGTATTTGCATGATATCTTAAGCACCAAAGTATGATGATGATACAAATCTTTGTCTCAAAGACTGGGGACATGATCAACCATCTCACTCACGTTGGTTTGAAGATGAACTCATAGAACATATTATGGATGTCAAATAGACACATCAAGACTATGAAGAGGGATTTAACATAAATCTTGATCAGACGGCCTATGATACAAATGATACAATTTCTATAATCACAATTACTCCCAGAGACAGAGACTGTGCAGTGGTTACTCGTAGATCAAAGGTAACTTTACAAGGGACACCACAAAATCAACCTCCAGTAGTAGGGACTTACAATGTAGTTGAGAAACTTAAGAAAACTCCGGCATAGATATCATTATTTGAACTATTGCATATTTCACCTAATCATAGCGCTATACTGGACAAAGCACTTCAAGATTCAATAGTGGACAGAGATATAGATGAAAATACCTTCCAGTCTATGGTAGGAAGTCTGACACAAGGCACACACATTGCATTCATAGAACAAGATATTCCTTGTGATAAATTACTTCATAATGACCCACTACATCTAGAAGCTTACATTCATAAGAAAAGAATCAGAAGAGTACTTATAGATAGGGGAGCCAGTCTCAACATTTGTACTTTAAAGCTGGTCAAAGCACTGGGATATTCTGAACTTCACATTGATTCTTCCAAAAGGATAAATATCAAGGCTTGATGAAAAAGAATGTCCACCTAAAGGCATTGTAACATTACCTATACAAGTAGGACCAATAACAACAGAGGTCACTTTTCAAGTCTTGGACAGAGAGTTGGGATATAACATGTTATTGGGCCACCCATGGATTCACACCATGCAAGAAGTACCATCCACATTTCATCAATGTGTCAAATTACCATACAATGGTATTTAAATCACCATAAAGGGTGATCCAAATCCATTCCAACATTGCAATTATCTGAAAGACAGTGTTGATAATCAGGTACCTATCAATCAGGCTGCACCTCTCACTACATAGCTGGAAACATTAAAGATCACAGAAACAAAAAAAGATATGCCTACAACATCCTTCTTACAAATAAAGGATATGGGTTGTGGAGAGTGCTCTATTGCAAATACTTTAAGTGGGAAACAATTGTCTCTTTCTTGTAAGTCCTTTGCGAAACCTCAAAATACAGTGCAAAAATAAGACAAAGGAAAATAAATTGTCAGATACACCGATTCATGCTCTTTCATTAGATGGGGTGACTTACATGAAGAATCCTTGAATGAATATATTAACCATTGGATATATAGAGAAGAAAATCATATGACAATACCTAGAATACACACAGATCACTATGGCAATGGATTCAAAATACTCCGAAGACATGGATATGATGGTACCATAGGCCTTGGGTTACAGAAACAAGGAAGACTAGAACCTGTTGTTCCTAATGATAATCCAGGGAATCAAGTATTGGGATACAAGCATGTACAACATATTACCAAAGCAAGATAGCATACTCTTGATATACTAAATTGACCAAGCAAAATAACAGATTACATATCACATAGGAATTTGTCCACACATGCGCTTCCATCTTCATCTCAAATGAGTCATCAGGCACATACATCACCAATAGCAGAATCAGATGGGGAAGGCATGAGACAACTCTTGCAAGAACCTACCACTGAGTTACGAAATGATGCAGTCATTGACACAACAGTATAGGCTAATGTGGCAATAGATGCAGGATTACCCCCACCACCTGAATCCCACCCATGGTTATTGTCACTACTTCTACCATGAGAAGCAACTTAGACTCAACCTAACAAAATAGATGAAGAAATATTGCAAAGGCTTATACCAGGCTTAAGAAGGGTCACTAATGTGCAAATAAGACTAGTCAATCTACAATAGAATCAGGGACAGAAACAAGAAGAAATAAGTGATGATAACTCATATGATGAAACATATATTGAAAGTGAGATAGACTCTCATGATTATGAATTCTTATCACTCCATGATTCTAGCCCACAAGAAAGTGTAATATTAAGGAATCAAATAAGGCTTATACAGGATGAAGATACTCAAAGTTTGTCAAACAATAAAGTCCTCATGTTATCAGAGTCTACTAAAGAAAGGAGTATTGATTTACCCCTACTACATTCACACTTGATTGATTAGGGGAAAGAAGGGAAACCAATGCTGGATTGGTTTGAAAATGACGAAGCAATTTCAGAATTTGTAGGAGTCAGAGAGGGATTTTTGTAAGGTGTTCATAAAGCAGGGTTTGCTATAGACCTAAATAGAATGACATACTTTGGAGAAGAAAGTACTTCTCCAATAGAAGATAAGGATCAAACCACCCATAATGACAAAAGTGACTTGGGTAATCTTCCTATGGAAAGAGAAAGTTCAGCATTACTTACAGAGCAAATAGAAGAAGTAAACATAGCAGAAGGGGAGGTTGTACATAACATCCATCTAGCAAAATGACTGAGCAAAGAAGAAAAAGACAGATTCATTCATTTTTTCAAGCAACGACCTATCAAATTTGCTTGGTCCTATTCAGACATGTTGGGCTTAGACTCTGAATTAGTGTTACATCACTTACCATTGATACTAGGAGTTAAACCTTACAAGCAAAAATTGAGAAAAATGCATCCAAGTATCGCATTACTAGTTAAAATAGAACTACAAAAGTTATTGGATGTAGGTTTTATTAGACCTATTGACTACGTGAAATGGATATCCAACCTGGTACCTATGACTAAGCCCACAAGAGGCATAAGAATCTGTACTGATTTTCGAGACCTAAATAAAGCTTGTCCTAAGGATGACTTCCTGCTACCCAATATCGACATGATAGTTGACCTAACAGCTCGAAATGAGATGCTATTCTTAATGGATGGTTTTTTAGGATACAACCAAATTAAAATTGCACCAAAAGATCAACATAAAATAGCCTTTACATGCCCATGTGGAATGTACTATTGGAATGTGATGCCATTTGGTCTTAAAAATGCCGGAGCAACATACCAAAGAGCCATGACAACATTGTTTCATGACATTATCCATAACATAATGGAAGATTATGTGGATGACATATTGGCTAAATCACAAACCAAGGAAAGTCACCTTGCAGTTCTTACATAGATATTTGATCGGTTGGAATAGTATAATGTTAGATTAAACCCGAAGAAATGTGTGTTTGGTGTAACATCAAGTAAACTGTTAGGGTTTATAGTATCAAATAGAGGAATTGAAATAGACCCTGCCCAGGTCAAGGAAATCATTGATATGCAACCTCTATCAACACTTAAACAACTCAGAGGGTTACAATGAAGATTGCAATCCATAAGGAGATTCATAGCATAGTTGGCAGATAAGTGTCACCCATTCCAGCATTTACTTAGGAAAGGAGCTACTTTTAAATGGACAAAACAATGCTAGGAAGCTTTCCAAGCTCTGAAATATTATCTTTTGAACACACCAGTGTTAATATCTCCTACTCGAGGACAACCTCTATTGTTATACATATCAGCAATGAACTCAGCTCTAGGAGCTTGATTGGCACAGCATGACAAAAATGGAAAAGAAAGAGCCATTTACTATATAAGTAGGACTTTGATCGGCTATGAGATTAATTATACCCCCATAAAGCGAGCATGCTTAGCAGTAATCTTTGTATCACAAAATCTCAGACATTACATGTTGAGTCATAAGGTACAACTCATTGCATGCTTTGACCCACTCAAGTATCTATTAAGTAGAGCAACACTGACCGGGCGATTGGCTAAGTGGGTTATGATCTTGAGCGAGTTTAATATATAATACATAGATAGAAAAGCCATCAAAGGACAAATCATAGCAGATCAATAAGTAGAGGCTCCTATACAAGATAGTCATCCATTGCTGATAGACTTTCTAGATGAATCCGTGTTTACATTAACTACCTTAGTAATGTGGAAGTTATACTTTGATGGGTCATATACAAGTCATGGATCTAGAGCAGGCATTCTCTTCATTACTCCTCAAAGGGATGTTATACCCAAGTCCTTTAGGATTGATTTCCCATGCACCAACAATATGGCTAAATATGAAGCTCTCCTCATAGGGCTTCATACAGCCGTACAATGGAAAATACAAGAGTTACAGGTCTATGGTGATTTGCAGTTGATTGTAAACGAAGTCAATGATGATTACAACACAAAGGATGACAAACTCATGCCTTATAAGAAGTTGGTCAAAGATTACAAGGAGTACTTCAGCAAAATTACCTTTGAACAAATCCCAAGAATACAAAACAAAGCAGCAGATGCAATGGAAACCATAGGATCTCTTCTGAATATACCTGCTAACAAAACTCAGTTTGAGTTTATCATAGAATAGTTAATGCTACTTGCATATGAGACTCCCCTATCAGACTATGTATGTACAATTGTGGGTCCAAAATCACCTTGGTACAATAAAATATATACATATTTACATACCCAATACATGTCATTGGATCTATCCAGAAATCAAAAGAAGACCTTTATTCGTTAGGCATCTAGATACACCATTATAGCTGATACTTTGTATAGAAAGGGTTTTGATGGAACTCTTCTCCGACGTCTGGATGAGAATGAAGCACACCTTGCTTTAAAAGAAGTCCATGATGGAATCTATAAGGCTCACCAAAGTGGTTTGCCATTGTCAAAGAAATTGCTGAGAATAGGGTATTACTAGCCAACAATGGAAAAAGATGCTTACAAGTATGTACATAAGTGTAAACAATGCCAAATGCATGGAGACCTTATTGATAGTTCTGATACTTAATATAAGTACAGATCCAATAGCCAACAAGATGAGAAGGTGGGGGTGAATCATACAAACTTAATCATCCATAAAAACATCAGATTCAACCTCGGTAACATATATATCAGTAATATAACCAAAACTGTTAAACATGCAAACTCAAAAGCATATGAACAATATAAACCTCCTAACATTAGATTTAACATGGAAACCCAAATAGGGAAAAACCACTGTGGGATTTCGGACCCACTAAGAAATATACTCTTCTAGAGTATGCTCGGTTAAAAGCAAATCTTGTTAAAGATTACAAACACATTGCTAGATGTGACCCAGTTAAGGGATTTCCCTTAGATCTGTTAGGATCTTCACTTTGTTAGAAGTGACCTTGTTAAAGGATTTCAAACACTCAATCAGAATGTCACCTTGCTAGAGGATTTACATATAAGACTGTTAAGTCCACTCGGTTAAGAGATTTTCTTTCACTTTCACAAAATAACAGTAATAAAAATCTATTTGCAACTTCACATCTAAAATGCTAAAGCAGATTCCTATTTGTTCAATACAATCTAGAAATAGAAATAATCTTGTCTATCTGTTGGGCTTCTATAATCTATTATTCTAAGAGGTCTTCAAGCTTCTATGCTCAGTAATCACTATGTAGCATCCCTATGCATACACTTTCCCGCATACATTGTTTATTAACAGTTTCCTATTTATAAACAATTAGGTAACAACTTAATCTCCTTGATCACATTTCCCATGATCAATCATAGCCATCAGATCTTCAATCTTGTCTAGGTTCAATGCATCTTTTGATCTGAAAATGCTTTACCCCACCTTGGAACTTGCATAATAGTCTTGGAACTTGTGCCAGGGTATTGTAGTTCAATATGAGCTATAGATCTTCATGTCGACTTTCCATTACCTTAGATTCGTTAACAAACTTTTTCCATGGCTTACCCATCATTTAATTCGCTCCAGCTCATTATCTTCCTTCATTAAATACCGTATGTAAACATTTAATGCATTCTGCTATAGCTCGGTTACAACTCAATAACAACTCGGTGAATACTAAACTCCACTCGGTAGACATTCTGCCTTCATTAACCGATAGCGATAACCTTAGGGTTTACCGACTAGGTTCCTTAGGGTTTACCAACTAGGTTCTTTGCTTGATAACATAGTATAGTATTAACCTTTACAATTTACAACATATGTATGATGTTAAAACAATCTAAAACATCATGATCTCAACATTATCTAACTTGGTAGTAGTTGCCCACTAAATACCTTATTCATCATATTCTTTCCTGTGTCTTTTACCGACATCTTTATAATCTTCATATCATACTTCTCAAGATATGGCAACATCATACTGAATTAGAAAATCAATTTCTTGACATCAATGACAAAATAATAATATCAAGACAGTAAAAAATCTTTAATCAGTTATATCCATAATCATCAACAACCTTCTCAATATCCTTAAGAAATGCCAACAATCTTTCATTGTCTTTTATAATGCAATATTGCCAACAATCTCCCCCTTTGGCATTGATGGCAAAACCAATTGATTTGACCTTAATAGATTTGGATTGTTGTGATTCTGAAATGCTGAAATGCTCTCCCCCATACATTAGACTTCTCCTCATTTCTTCAGTCTTCTTCCCAATCTATAGTCTACTCAGTTTTCTCTTAGTCTTCTCTCCTTTATGGTAGTCTTCTCCCCCTTTGACAACAATGCCAAAAAGAAAATAAAGAACTAAAACATAATTTCTTTCTGTAAGAAGTGATTTCCTACTGTTGTGTATCAACTGAGTCTCGGTCAGAGCATTTGTCTTCAATTCCTGTTCCCTGTAATATTTCCTGTATTAATTCCAGTACACTTTTAGAAAACATCCTAAAGTGTATAACTCAACATCAACTCCCAAAAGATATTCATTAGAGTCATCAGATTGATGCTTTCACTAAACTCAGTCAGTGAGTAGAAGATAGGGGTAGGACCCCTAACTTGCTTCTGAGATATTCAAAAGTGTCCTTTGGTAGTGGCTTGGTGAATATATCTACTATTTGCTCCTTTGTGCTAACATATTCCAACACCACTTTCTTCTCTTGAGCTTCTTCTCTAAGATAATGATATTTGATAGATATGTGCTTTGTCTTAGAGTGCATAATAGGATTCTTTGAAATATTAATGGCACTAGTATTGTCACAAAATATAGTTACTGGCTCGATAACTTTCTCATTTATACCTTCCAACAGTTGTTTGATCCATGCAATGTTGGTACAATTCAATGTTGCAACAATGTATTCAACTTCTGCTATTGACCGTGAAACACATCCTTGTTTCTTTCTAAGCCAACTCACTAGTCTTTCTCCTAAAAAGAAAGCTCCTCCACTTGTGCTTTTTCTGTCATCAATGTTGCCTGCCCAATCAGCATCAATATAAACTTTTAAATCAAAATCATTTCCTTTCTGATATACTAAGCCATAATCCTCTATGCCTTTCAAGTATCTAAAAATTCTTTTGATTGCTGTCATGTGTGTTTCCTTAGGATCTGCAGAGAATCTTGCAACTATACCTACTGCATGTGGTATGTCTGGTCTGCTGTGAACAATATATTGTAGTTTTCTAATCATGGATTGGTAGAGTGTCTCATCAACATATGCAGATTCATCATTTTTAGATAATTTATAGTTGGTAGTCATAGGAGTACTTACTGGTTTTGAATCATCCATTCCAAATTTCTTCAAGACTTCCTTTATGTACTTGGATTGAGAAATGAAAATCTCATTTTTCATTTGCAGTATCTATAAACCTATAAAATACTTTATCTCACCGATTAATGACATCTCAAATTCTTTGCTCATTTCATTTCCAAAGTTCTTGCATAAAGAGTCATTTCCACAAAATATAATATCATCAACAAATATGGCTGAGATCAATATTCCATTTTCATCATTCTTCATGTACATTTTGTTGTTCTCACTTGTCCTTATAAAACCAATCTTAATCAAATAAGAGTGCAATCTTTCATACCATGCTCTTGGTGCTTGTTTCAAACCATATAAAGCTTTGTTCAATTTACATACCTAATCTTTATTATTGTCTTCAACAAATCCTTCAGGTTGTTCAATGAAAACTTCTTCTTTTAATATTCCATTCAAAAATGCAGATTTGATATACCTTGAAGTTCTTGAAAGCAACATAGGCCAACAATATTCTTACTCCTTCAAGTCTAGCAATAGGTGCAAAAGTTTCACCATAATCAATTCCTTCTCCTTGATTATAACCTTTGCAAACTAATCTTACTTTGTTCCAAATGACTTCTCCTTTTTCATTTAGCTTGTTTCTAAAAATCCACTTTGTACCGATTACATTTTTGTCCTTCGGTCTTGGGATTAGTGTCCATGTGTCATTCTTCTTGATTTGATCAATCTCTTCTGTCATAGGATTTACCCAATCTTCACTGTTAAATGCCTCTTTCACTATTCTCAGTTCAAATTCAGATATCAAACATGTGTTTTGTCTCAGTTTGTTCCTTGTCATCACTGGATCATCCTTATCTCCTATAATCTGACTTGGTGCATGATGTCTTCTAACATACTTGGCTAATACAGGCTCGGTAGGCTCTGTATGATCTTCTTCATCACTCAATAACTGGATATTCTCTTCATTTTCTTCAACAATTTTCTCAGTAGGACTTCTCGGTTGAACATAGACAAATTCATCATAGTCTTCTGGTTCCTTGGAATTTCCTTCATCATTTCTTTCTACAAATTCATCAATTTTCACATTTGCACTTTCTACTATTTTGTTAGATGATTTGATCAGACATTTAAATGCTTTGCTTCTGGAAGAATAACCTAGAAATGTTCCTTCTTCACTTTTCTAATCAAACTTGCCATTTCTATCATCTTTATAAACATAGCATCTACCTCGAAAGATTTTAAAATAGCTAACATTAGGTTTCTTATCATACCAGATTTCATATGGTGTCTTCAAAGTACCTTGCTTCAATTGAACTCGGTTCAAGGTGTAAACAACTGTGCCTATTGCTTCTCTCCAAAATGTTTGTGGCACCTTCTTTTCAATCATCAGTGTTCTAGCACAATCCACAATAGATCTGTTTCTTCTTTCAGCTATTCCATTCTATTGTGGAGTTCTCAGTGTAGAGACTTGTCTTTTAATACCATGATCATTGCAGAATAAGTTGAATTCATCAGATGTGAACTCTCCTCCTCTATCTAATCTAGGACATTTCAGTTGTCTTCCTATTTCATTTTCAACTCTTGCATTGTACCATTTAAACATTTGAAAAGCTTCTGATTTTTCCTTTAAAAACATTACTGACATCATCCTTGAATAGTCATCCACAAATAATATGAAATACTTATCACCATAATAACTTTGAACTTTCATAAGACCACAAAGATCAATGTGCACTAGATCTAAAATTCCCTAGAAGTGTAAGACTTACTTGTAAAGCTTGATCTTGTCATCTTACCCATCTGGCATCCTTGACACATAGCATTCTGAGGTTTTTCAAGACTCGATAGACCTCTTACTCTATGCTTCTTACTTATTTTGATCAAATTATCAAAATTTACATAACAAAACCTTTTATACCATAAGCAGGTATCATCAATCTTTGCATGAAAACACTTATTCTGAGTTTAGTCAAGGTGAAATGTATTACCTTTTGTTTGTGTCCTGGTAGCAGCTAACTTTCCGTTCTTGTCATGAACTTTGACAATTCCTTTCTAAAATTCTATTCGGTAACCTGTGTTGTTTAGCTGTGCTACACTCAACAAATTGTATTTCAAACCTTCAACCCAATAAACATCATTGCATCTTGCATTATCAAGAAGTGTTATAGATCCTTTACCTCTTACCAGACATGGTGCATCATTATCAAATCTAACATAGCCTCCATCATAATCTTCTAACATAACAAACTTGTGTTTATCTCATGCCATATGATGTGAGCATCCACTATCTATAATCCAAGAATCATTAGTGTTTATGTGAGATATTATGGCTTTTTCTTCATACCTTTCTTCATCTGAGCCATCCTTGATAGCCACATAAACTACTTCCTCTATATCAGTCTCATCTAGTTTATCATCATTAGATTCCTCATCAGCTATTAAGCATGTCTTTCTATCTCTTCTTCTGAAGTCTCGGTGTCCTCTGTAATGGTTATCTATCTGTCTGTTATCTCGGTAATCTCTCTTTTCAGTAAAATATTTGTCAGGATAGTTAGAAGCCATATGTCCTATCTTATCACAATTGAAACATTTCAAAGGTAGTTTTCCTTTATACTTACCTTTGCCTCTCGGTAACCTTTTGGCTAATAGTGCTTCAAAATCTTCTTGCTTTCTAATTTCTTCATACAGTTTGTGTACTTCTTCCATGTTCTTCTGAAATCTTTCACTTTCTCCATTGTGATCTCCTTCAGAGTACTTATACTTTCTTTCATTGTAGTCATTAGATTCATCAATATGAAAAGAACTAAATGCAAATTCAACTTTATTTACCAAAGATCCACTGTTATCAAAATTACTTAACTCAAATGCATGTAGCTTACCAATAGTAGCATCCAAAGAAACTGGCATATTAGGTATAGACCTCAATTCATTGATTGCAGAGACTTGGATTGCATAAGATGGTAGAAGGGTTCTTAACAACTTCCTTGTTATATCCTTTTCTTCAATAGTTCCACCTGCTCCTTTGATTTGATTGACAATCTCCTTTAGTCTTGTACTGTACTGAGTTATGTTCTCACCTTCATTCATCCTCATAGATTCAAGTTGTCCTCTCAGACTATCTACTTTTGCTCTTTGAACATGTTCATCTCCTCCATATACTGATATCAGCTTATCCCACATTGCCTTTGCATCATTGTAGCCTTCTAGATCATTAAACTCTGAATCGGTCAATGCAGATGTTATTTCAATCATTGCTTGAATATGTTCTTGCTTCATGTTTATCTCTTCCATAGTCAATGGATAGGTGCTCGGTGAGACAAAATCATTCTCCAGATAGTATATAGCATATTCTCCAACTCCTGATAGATGTAGCTTCATCCTTTTCTGCCATGTAGAGAAACTTGACTTGTTTAGCTTCGGTGCATCCCTCTTGTACATCTTTGGATCTTTAACTCAAGTGCCTTTAAAATTTCCTTCTGAAGTCCAAATATGGCAACATCATACTGAATTAGAAAATCAATTTCTTGACATCAATAACAAAATAATAATATCAAGATAGTAAAACATCTTTAATCAGTTATATCCATAATCATCAACAACCTTCTCAATATCCTTAAGAAATGCCAACAATCTTTCATTGTCTATTATAATGCAATATTGCCAACACTTATTCATGCATCAGCACAAGATCTTCAACCCATCACATTACTGTGGCCATTTTCACAATGGGGATTAGATCTAGTGGGTAAAATCAACCCTACTTCTTCTAATGGGCACAATTTTATCTTGACAGCCATTGAATACTTTACTAAGTGGGTTGAGGCGATTCCTTTAACATACAACACTGGAAAAGAGATAGCAAAATTCATGCTCAACTACATTATATGTAGATATGGAATTCCAATGTGCTTTGTTACAGATAACGGGCGTCCATTTAAAAACTAGGAAGTGAAAGAGTTGTGTGACAAATTCCACATACAACAAAGATTTGCCACGCCATATTATCCATAAAGTAATGGGCCAGTAGAGGCTACAAATAAAACAATATTGAAAATTCTTAAGAAAGTAATCACTGACATAGGACGAGACTGGCATCTCCAGTTAAATCTCGCTCTTTGGGCCTACAGAATAGGAGTACGCACACCTACAAACGCAACAACATATTCCTTAGTCTATGGGACAAAAGCGATACTCCCCATTGAAATAGAAATGCCGACTCTAAGAGTCTCCTTACAAAACATCATATTAGAGGAAGACTACAGGGTGGCAAGGTTACAAGAACTCAAAACCCTTGATGAAAAAAGACAAACAACATTTAACCATCTACAAGGATATCAAAATAGACTAAGACAAAGTTATAATTAACAGGTCTGCCCATGAAATTTTCAAGTGGGAGATCTAGTACTTAAAGAGAATAAAAGGAACCTAGCAGAATGAGAAAGGCTAGGGAAATTCGAACCTAACTGGCTAGGTCCTTTCATTATAATAAGGGTCATAGGCAATGGAGCCTATAATTTGGCTACCATGGAGGGAGATCCAATCTCTGACACTATGAACAACATGCACCTTAAGAGATATTATACCTAAGGGTTGTTTAGTTTAGGTTTTGTTTTCCGCATTGCATATCATATCATTTAAAACACAACATTACATGTAGTTTCTTTTTTAGATGCATCACATTCTTAAACTTTCCACATTTGCATATAGAAGCATTAATAAAACAAGGCAATTGTTCGAGTTTATCATTTGTTTTCATATAAGGAAAACAAGGGTCATTTCCTTTCTTAGATATTCAGATTTAAAGTCTTTGAGGTTCTAAGGTCATTCATTCTCAACATTACCCTGTGACGACGCTTTACTTATGGTTGGGTAGTGATTTCACTATTTGAGATTTGTTAACCCACAATCTATCTATTTCTATATCTCACATATTAATAAGATCTCTAATTCATTCTAGACACCTAGTTGATCATATGACTAGTGAAAAATCTAAAATTCTACTTCAGTGCCGCTGTAATTGTCACACCCAAGTACGTTTCATTACTTACAAGTCAAGGCAAGAAAAGAAAAAAGAGAAAAAGAGCTATGCCAAATATCCATCTAAAGGCAAATAGAGCAATGATATATAACTGAAATATCATGTATACAAATGTGATAAAAAACTTGACTATGGGAACATGCAAGTAACTCCATCAGGGCTATGAATGCCTACTGGTAATGGAGCAATATTTGAGAAATTACAGTCTATAACCTCGTCAGAGCTCTTAAGGCTTGCTGGCAGTGAGGCTCTATTCAAGATACTTTTGAAGTTAGAAAAATCATGTAGCTAGTCATATAGGATGCTAAGGATCTTTAGTGAACATAAGAGCAGGAATTAACGCATTTGCACACACATGGGCAAAAGAAGATCAAAGTTTCAAGAACCAATGGGGAAGTTTTCTGCGTCTTCATTTGTAAATCCTAGTCACTAAGTGTGTTGAGATGAATGTTCTAAAGGGCCTTAGAGATCGATTGACCACTTATCTATGAAATGTTTTTCACCTCCACTTCAATTGGCATATTACAAATGCAAAAATAAACACAGTCAACCTTGTTCGAATAGGAAATACATCTTCATCCTGCATATTGCATTCACATAGGTCATGTCCAAAATTCATTTGTCTCCATATATATTCTGCAGATCATCATCTCATATAGGTCTGCACACTAGGGGCATAACTAAAAAAAATCCTAAAAATCAGATAAAGTCCTAAAAAAATCCTAAAAATCAAATAAAGTCCTGAAAAAAATCCAAAAAATAATATAAAGTCCTAAAAAAATCCAAAAAACTGTATAAAGTCCTGAAAAATCCTAAAAATCATATAACGTCCTTCAAAAATATCCAAAACAGTGAAAAACTCAAAATCCATAAAAAATCGAAAACCACAAAATCCAAAAACATGGAAAAATCTAAAAATGCCAAAAACATTCAAATATGATTTTGAAAAAAATCAACCAAAAACATTCAAATATCGATCTACATAATCCAAAACATCAAAAAAGTTCTTGGAAAAGAACTAAAAATCGAAAATCAATCAATCAGAAAAAATTGCAATAAAATGTCTTGTGAGAAACAAATACCCTAGCAGATATCTAGCAAACACTTCGCACGAAGTTAACAAAGGATACGACTATCCAGTCAAACATCTGCAATCAACTGATCAAACTATCTTATAAATCGTATCATATCCATATCAATGTGATCATTACCTTGTCTTAAACAGAAGAGGATACACTCGAAATCAAACAAGTCAGTCTTACACTGCAACTTTATGAGATCAGACATTATCAACCATCACATCAAACAACTGAGAACGAAGGCACAAGGTCAGTATAGCTACTAAATTTTATCCAGGTCAGTCTTTATCTTTTTATCATTTGGCAACAGATATTGTTCCTATGCTACTCAAGGATGTCCACAAGTGATTAGAGGAGCTATGATGGGCATTATCATTTTCTTTTTTTGTTGTTTGTGGTGTGAATCAATGAAATTCTAGGGAAATTTCTCTAGTGGGTGTCTGTGATAAAAGCCTTGACATCAAGGTGAAATCACCACACATACCTCGACCCCTAACGCAATTTCCAGAATGGAGGGTTCACTCCTTGTCTGCTACGTGTTTGTTTCTTCAATGAGATATCTTTACATCTTGGTTCCTTATACCCTGATGTGCTAAAGCTTCATTGTTCAATAATAAGGTTCAGTGATGAATATATATTGACGCAATAAAATATGTGACACAGGTTCGTGATTCATTTAATTTCATTCTTATTCTCATCTCAATTGCTTATTGATAGTTTGTTGATTTCTCATCTTCTGTCTAAATCACATTCTTTCTAAAATTCCTTCTATCATCAATTTTTCTCTCTATCAATCTGATTAACATTTCTTCAACTTATATCTGAGTTTAAATTGGTTCAACCATTATCATACAAAAAGCATGCATTCATTATAGAGTTCATTTTCATTTCATCATTATAGAGTTCATTTGCATTTCATCATTATAGAGTTCATTTGCATTCATTATAGAGTTCATTTGCATTCATTATAGAGTCATTTGCATTCATTTAGATTTCATTTACATCATTACTACATACATGTACTACCATTGCATTTAGAATCATATAGAATTAAAATAGATACGCATCATAAAACTCATAACATCATATAAAACATACATAGGTCATTACCAAAACCCACATGCCATATATATATAACTCAAAAATGATAATGTGTGTGAATACAATAAATAAGCCCGAAGGCTCAGATAACATGATAAACCAACACTGCCTATGTCAGCAGGTGGATCTTGTCCACTAGATCCTGCCCCAGGATGTCAAGGTGGTCCCATAAAACCACCACTGCTAGTCCGTCATGAAGTAGATCTACTCGATCTCCTCCACATGTATGCACTAAAGCTAGGCTCTCTGACCCTCAGGGATGACTCTCTCATATGCTTGTCGATAATAAATAGACTCTTGTGCAACAGTGAAATACCTATTTACCTGGTCACACGCATTTTTACCTGCTCTAAAAAGTTGATCAAAGGCATCCATAGTAATCTGACATCTCTGCACTACCTCATCTCTCTCCCTCTGGAGATGATCTCTCTTAGCCTCAAGGGCACCATAATCTGCACGGTACATCTCTCGTTCGATATCTCGTCTGGTGACCTTGTCCTCCAAACTCTGAACCTATGCTCTAAGAGTCTCCAGCTCATCATCAACCTATCCTCTCCCATCCTCGGCACCAGGCACATCCTCCAACTCCAGTATGTCCTCATTATCATCTCCATCCTCGCTACTCGATGAATTAGAAGAATCATCATCATCTTCACTGCTAATAGACTCGGTGTCCCCACTAATGTCTACATCCTCATCTCCATCATTTCCCCCATCTCCTCCCTCATCTCCCCCACCTCCTCCCTCATCTCTACCATCTCCTCCCTCAGCTCCACCCTCTCCTCCTCCTTCGGCTCTCTCCCCTATGTCTATCCTCAATCGTTGTCTAGGATGGTGAATCTACTGTGTTGTAATCAGAACAATAGGATTAGTCAAAGGCACTGGCCCATGCCTAGCAAACCACACATCATACTTCACCGTCATCCTTGGATCCACTCCACCTCTACCCCAACCCCAGAGTAATGGCCGCAAAGAATCAAACTCAACAGAAGCAACATGTGGCTATATGGACACACCCCAATCAGATACCTCTCATGATACATGAGCAAAATAGGCAGTAACCATAGGTGTCACCTATACCTCACTGAACTGTCTGAGAACCCCCCCTGGAAGATACATCTCAATAATCCGTTGGGTCTCAAAGGTCCTCCCAATAAGATATCTCTATTATTGGTAGAAAGACAAATGAACTACATCATCAGACCAACTGGGGCAATCTAAGTAAGGTCTCCAAATAAAATGCTGCAATATGTCAAACTGATGTCTCTAGTACAAGGTGTTCCCCGAACCCCTGTGTCTTATACCTAAAGGCATAAGGCTCACTAGGCTGCAAGTCTAAATGAATGACAGGCCTAGAAATAGAAATGTGCTCCCATGCCCATGTCTAAAGCAAACTAACACCATAACTGATAGAATGGTATCCCAGATAAACTATACTATGCATCTGATAGTATAACATGGCTAGAATACAAGGACCCCAGGCATATA
Source organism: Cryptomeria japonica (assembly GCF_030272615.1). Classification (NCBI taxonomy): domain Eukaryota; kingdom Viridiplantae; phylum Streptophyta; class Pinopsida; order Cupressales; family Cupressaceae; genus Cryptomeria; species Cryptomeria japonica. Next base: position 276,286,403 of record NC_081408.1, on the reverse strand, counting down.
GTCGACGATGTACAATCATATCATGGAGCACTCTGCCCCATCCAACAGGAAACCCATGACCTCATCTGTCAGGTATTAGTAAACCACTGACAACGCTGCATAATATAATAGTCAGGTCATCATAGTCTAATTGGGCCAAGGGATGTCATAACGGCCATTGATCTGCAAATCCTGAATCTCACACTCGAAAAGTGTACATAGTCCAACAATGCCATCATCATCGTCATATATAACTCTCTCACCATGAATGGGAATACGCAGTATATGCCATACATCCTCTAAACGTAATGGATGCCTCACTAGTTGGAAGGTGAAAAAAATAGGTCTCAGAATGCCACCACTCTATCAAAGCTGTAATCATGGCCCTGTTGGCCGTAACCTTTGGCAAATGTAAAACATGGTATAGACCAAGCTGTCGGATATGCTCAATCTCCTCATTCGGTAAGTGAGCTCAAAGATCAAGTCCACTAGGTCTGCTCTGTTGATAGTATAACACTCCAATGTTCTCCTGCAACAAGAAAATGATCAAAATATCAGATATCGGATCCTGAAAAAACTTAAAATTTTTCAAAAGCATGACAAAAAATTACATATACAATGAATACGTGATAGTTATGACTTATGCGGTACAAATATGACTCTTGTGTAATGCTTAAAGCTAATGCGTAATGAAATGGGTGCATGTGTAACGATTAACACTTATGCATAATGATATACATGAATGCGACATGATAACACTAATGCGTAATAATTAGGATGCATGCGTAGTATTTAAAGCATTTGCGGTACACTTAACACTAATGCATGAAATTCGACAAGCGATTGCGTAACACAAGGCAAAAATTGATCATGGAAATTTTTTGAAAAGCAGAGATCAAACAAGCATAAATTAGGAAAAAAATTGGAAAAATACCATGTCGCCAGTCCTAGGAGGTCTTTGATATGAACGTACTTAGTTAGACATGTGCAATCGAGCTCTATAAGAAGCCATGATGATCAAATACTTAGAAAAAAACACACAAATTGCAGAGAAAACCAAGAAATTACCAAAGTGCAAATGAGCAAATAAAAACCTAAAAATCTCTATTTATAGCTCAAATTAGAGTTTTCTGACACCTTGACACTTGTGGTCCCCGCCAGCTTCAAACACCTCGTAGCCTACTCAAACGATCTCAAAATCACACGAAATTTTACGCGCTTGCTCATTTGACTGATATCAAAAACATGGTCTCAATTTTGGAATTTTTCGACCACCTTTTCCGAGGGGGCATATTTACACTATACAACAGTACTAAGGCATACTGGGACAAAATTTTTTGTTTTCTTTGAAACAATGTCATTCCGACTTTGTCTCAAAGAGGGGCAAATGTAGACACCTAAAACTGTCTCATTGATCATGTACTATTTATTCCTCTAATTGATTAAATAATCTTTATTATTTAATTAATTTAATTAATCTTATTCTTCTAATTTCATATTTCCTCATCATCTTACTAATTATTCTATTTCTTATTCTTTTATCATTTAATCATTTTAATCATTTTCTAAATATTAATTAAATATTTATTATTTAATTAATTATGACTTAATCCTTTAATTTAAATAATCTTTATTATTTCATTAAATTCCCTTTCTAAACAATTAAATAGTTTCTTGAAATTATTTAATTAGCTAATTAATTCTTCAATTCCAAATCCCCAAATTCTAATTTCATTTACTTTCATATTCTTCTAATTTCTTTCAAATTCAATTACATGTGCATGATTTCAAAAACCAAATTGAAAATCAAAGTCAAGTTCTAAATATATTCAAATATTAAACTGAATTAATAAATTCAATTATTTGAATAATATCTCATGCAAAGATTAAATTAAAAATCTAAATCTAAATGCAAGCACATGCTAAATTAATTAATTAAATCAATTAATTAATTAAATCATTTATCTCTTCAACTTCTATTTCCATCTTTTAGTTAGCTTTTTCTAAATTAAGCTTTCTTT